>NC_054534.1:51424094-51781594 GCF_017654505.1 Polyodon spathula | reverse complement strand
ACAGAAAGCCCCATAGGCTAACATTGGTGCATCTCCGGACCGGCAGTGTTCCCTTGGCAGGGGATTCAGAGATTGAGGGAACACACATGGACTAAGAAAAGGGACTGGGGGCCCAGGGCAGGAAATTATTATACATTATTGTATTTTTGTTGACAGGCAGAGTGTTGCCGTGTGTGTTGTGAGCACTATATCCAATAAAATATTGTCGTTCTGGATCAAAACTACAGTCTCCTGTCTGATCTTTTCAAACTCTACATTGTTCCTGAAAACTACACTGGTGCTCAGAAGTGGGACAGCGCAAATGTTGTGGAAAGTGAAGAGGGAGCCAGAGGAGGGCTACCGGTACCGACGCTGACTGGGTGGAGGGCGACAGAAGTGGGAGGCGCTTTCTGAGAGTGGCTGTGGGAGCAGTTCGGTGAGCTGCAGATAGTGGATCCAGTAGGCACCACCAAGAAGGGAGCTGGCAAAGAAGTAGCACAGAGCTGGACAGCCAGCCGGAAGCAGCCGAGAGCAGAGGCAGAGTGAACGGGAAAAGAGCGTGGTGAAGATAATCAGGTTCGATGGGGCTGGCAGCTGGGAAGCATTCCAGGTGCAGCTCGAGTTGATGGGCAGTCTGCACGGCTGGGATGAGGCGGAGAAGGCAAGCCATCTGACCAGGGCACTGAAGATGGGATGCACAGCTAGTCCTATTGAACCTTCCTCCGGACTACTCGGGGAGCTATACAGCAATGAGCAAGGCTCTCGCACAGCGCTTTGGGAGCCTGGCTGACCCGAAGGGACTGAAACTCCAGCTACAGTGTCACCTGCATTAGGCGGGGGAGAGCCTATCTCCCCAAAGTAGTTGCTCTTGCACAGGCACTTACCACCAGCAAAAACCAGCACTCCAGCTGCTGGTGCCATCTCTGCTGGAACAGTGGACAACCAGGACACATGTGGGCACAATGCCCAACAGCAGCCACCCCGCAGCGGGTTCAAGAACCCAGACAGCTGCAGGGAAATGACCCAGGGCTCGCATAGACAGGGAACCACGGGTTCACACCCAGAACCCCTGCTGGACTAACAGCAGCCAACAGTACAGCTGGGGGAGCAAGGCTGTGTCCCTCCAGAAGCCATTGACAACCCATCCACATGCCACAACCGGCCACTATAATTGGGAGGGGTCCAACAGCACAGCACAGAAGGAGCTGACACCTGCCCACCTGGTGCAGCATGACATCGAGACCGGGGACACAGCACCAGTCAAGCTGCATCCTCGCCGACTACCTCTGGCCCGTCAAGAAGCAGTGGACAAGGCCAAAAAAAGTCCAAAGAAAGATAGCAAATGGTGGTTTTGTGTGGACTACCAACAGCTGAACGAAGTCATCCGCAATGACTCCTACACCTTGCCCAACATTTATGAATCCTTGGACACGCTGGATCTCAAAAGCAGATAGAGCTTGCCTCTACAGCCCAGCCTAAGATAGCCTTTTCCACCGGCTGAGGGCTATAGCAGTTAAAGGTGATGTCGTTCGGACAGTCAAATGTGCCCGCCGTGTTCAGGTGGCTATGGAGAGGGTGTTGAGTGCTGCCTGATGTACTTGGATGATTTGCTAGTATACGAGCCAACCTTCGACGAGGCTTTACGCTCCCTGTGTGAGGTACTATAGCACCTGGAGACAGTCGGCTTCAAGCTACACCCAGAGAAGTGCTGGTTGATGCAACAGGAGGTCAGCTTCCTGTGACAAAGAAGATCAGCGCAGTCCGGGACTGTCCCGTCCCTGCCGACAAACGCCAGGTGTGTGGGTTCCCGGGGCTGGGAGATAAGGTGGCAGGTGGTGTTCCTGGACTAAAATCGACAGTCTTTCTTTCAGGCCCATCACGGCACCTTGGCTGCAGGACACTATGGAGTTGTGGAGCCCCTATGACAGACCCAGCAAACATTCTACTAGGGGCGCGGATGCAAAGATGTAGGGGACTATTAACAGCGCTGCTACACATGCATGGCATGGAAAGGGCCCCCAGGCTGAGAGCCATACTCCAGCAGTTTCCAGTCTGCGGGCCCCTGGAAAGAGTGGAGGTCAATATTATAGGGGAACTACTACATCCTGGTTGCCATGGATTATTTTACAAAGTGGCTAGCACCTACACCATCCCCGAGCAGGAGGCAGGGAGAGTAGCAGACCATCCGGAGTGCCACAGGAGCTGCATTCAGATCGGGGTCGCAACTTTGAGTCCTGGGCCGAGGTTGCACAAGTTCTTACTTAGCTTAATTAAAAGCATAAATCTTTACTAACACTGATTTCACTGGTTGCACCAGCTATGATAGATATAAATGAAGACTAGTTGTTGCTTAACATTTACGTATACCTTTAGGGAGGTGTAAGCTGTTAGTAGAATCAACAAACAAATTGACACGGTAACTTTAGCTGCGGGAGCTTCTCTTTGAAGATGATTTTGTTCATAGTTTTCGTCATCAGCGAATCCTGCGAAACCACATACATCCTCTTCATAATTAGGACATCCTTTTTTAATCCTATTAGATTGTGAAGTTTCTTATAAAATTGAATAGGATAATAAAAATCATATAGGAATAATTTTAAAGTTCCTATATGATCCAATAGGAATTCTTTCAATTTCTGAAGTATTCCTATAAAATTTCCAACAGGATTTTTTCACCAGTGTTATATTTTAATGTATAATTAAATATCTACATTTATTATCCGTAATGGCTCAGAGACACAGAACATTAATTAATATTATTAAAGTTATATTAATAAATAATTTATAAACTTTCCTAAAACTTTTTAAAATTTTTTTTAATATTTTACACCATATATACGACATACACAAAGGTTTACACAGTACCTTACACCGACTGACAGCCTCTCGCCTTCACACAGACTGACCAGTACAAAATTTTGGTTCCTGTTAAATACCTGCCTGCTAGTCACAGGCAGGCGCCACCAATTAAATTAAATAAAAAAAATACACTGTGCAAACACAGCCACACCCACATTCCTCTGGTAGGGACAGAAAATGACGTCTGACGACCGTGGAGTGATGTCTGTGGTTTCAGGGGAGCGGTATAGGGGACCAGGCAAACAACTGTGCCTGGTGGTGCATCGAACTGGGATTTAGGCCCAGTGGAACGAGGTCCAGACACAACGGCTTTGTTTTTCCTTAAATTATTCCACGGGACTGTTAACCCATCTACCAGTTACAAAACACTTTTATCACACAAAGGTTTACAGTACCTTACACTGACTGAGAGCCTCTTGCCTTTACACAGACTGACCAGTACAAACATTTGGTTCCTGTTTTAAATATCTGCCTGCCAGTTATAGGCAGGTGCCACCAATTAAATCACATTAAACAATTACACCTGTGACAGTGCAACCACAGCCACACTAATATTTTACCAGAATTATCCCTATCCCTGCCAACCACCAATATTTTTTTTTTCCAGGCAGGGATTTGCCCTGCCACAATATATATTGTGAAAGATCTTCTCTGTTAAGGCTTGTTTGTCCTAACCTAACTCTGTCAAGGAACATTAACTAAACTTTTCCCAACCCTCTACTACCATGGGACCGCTAAGTTATTTACCTGTTTCAAAACCCAGTTGAATACTATTGTAACTTGCACACACAGTACAATTAACAGTTGTCGAATAGTACTCACTGTAACTCACGAACTTCACACAAACTTCACAAAACTTCATAACCGACCACCAACACATACAGAGACAAGTTTTTATGTACACTAATTTCAAACACTTAAAACAATAATACAATCATTTCTGGGGCCTATAGCCTGTTAGACTATGGTCATGACACCTCTCCCCTGCACTACAAAATTACACCACACTCACCATGAATCCCTAGCAAACAGGCAGATAGATAGATAAGCTGGATTTTTATAAAGGACACAATCATGAAGTACGAAAAAAAAAGTTTGTACTCGCAGCATCCCGAGTAACAAAAAGGCGATGACTTAATTTTAATCAACTAATCTCTAAAACTGAACATTCTTTACATTTCCATGAAGTTATATGTTTACTTTCGTGAGTTTAAAGGTTGCGTCCGTAAGTGTTTATTCAGTGGACGTTTTAACATAACGAGAAGGGTCTAACCATAGCGATAAAGCCCTCTTATGGGGGTTCTATTGCTATTAGGAAATGGATACGTTAAAAAAATAAAAAATAAATAAAATAAAAAAATGCAGTTTTTTGTTTTATCATGATTTTATGCAGCGCACATTTTTGTTGCTAATGTAATGAATACAAACTTGTTCCTCATTATTCTGCTTAATGCCGTTTGCTCAGAATTCCATCTGAGAAATCCTAGCCTTCACGCTTCTTGGGTATTTCCAATTGCTAGAAGTAATAATAATAAAAAACTTTACTTACATGGAGCTGTTTTTCAGTTAAGCTACCTCGTAGAGAAAAACAAACCTGGTTTGTGAATTGTTTGTAAAACGTTTAAAGAATAAAAGTACAGCAAACTTACTATTTTTAGTGCAAGTTCGTGTATGTGTGCAAGTTTCAATATTTAAGTTAACGTTTGGTGCCAACATTTATTAGCAAAATAAATAAAATAAAACGTTTTAGTAATTAAAATATCTAGTTATCTGCAGCATATGTAAATCCCGATCGTGCTGTTTGTTCAGGAACTGAACACTTCAAAGTGATATGTTTAAATACAGTTGCTGAAAATAATCAGACTGCGTAATTGTTTGATTTTAACTTGCCATTCAAACTAGAGACTAGTGGTTACAGTATTGTGGTTGTTGTATTGCCGCTGACAGCAAACCCTACTCACGATTATTTATTTTACTTAATTTGCTGTACTAAATTTAAATAGACAGATAGCGAGGAAGCAGATAGTGTACAATGACAGACAACATTCAGAGAGCTTGTACAAGAACGGATAATTTTCTTTCAACAAGCACAAAGAAAACACCTATTTTCATGTGAACCTGATGAAGAAAGGGTAGTGTCGAAACGCTTTGTTTGTTTGTTTTTATAATCATGTTTTTAAATTAATAGATTTTTTTTTTTTTGAAGAAAATAAACGGCAGGAGTTAAATAATGAATCATTTTGAACCAAGATGACAAGAGTGCGACCATGAATGTCTCCTTGGTAAGTAGTCGTAGTATAGTGGTAGTAGCAGTATTCGCTCTGAAGCACCATTCAATGGTGTAAAATGTAGATCCGTGGAGACGCTGTTAATAAATGGTTAAAAGGATAACAGTTAGCTGGTTACGGAGGAGAAGCAGCAATGGGAATGTTTATCAATTAGCTGAGCTTGACAATAGAAGGCTGGCAGTGGTCTGGTTTGAGGTGTTGAGCGTCTGTATTGAAACACGCGCTGTCAGCTGGTGAGCGCGCAGTCCTACTCAGTTCCCTAAGGACGTGGTTTTGAAAGTACAAACTTCCAAGCCCTGCCAGAATTAAAATGAACAAAAATAACCTTCAGTGTATCACTTTCATTAGCAATGGTCTATTTGAGCATCATTGTTTGCAATAATAATAATAATAATAATAATAATAATAATAATAATAATAATAATAACAATGTTTCGTGTTTCGCCTATGAACAGTAAAATGCAGTTCAATACATACACACAATACTTTTTAGCATCTGCTGTGTCAGTCTTTAACAAGTTATGATCTATACCTAACCAAAACCATAAAGACCAAAAGTTGGTTGATTTTAATACTTTAAAGATTAAGTTTTGCAACCGATTGTGCTCTTCAGGTATTTAATTCTTTAGCTCAGAAGTTTGCAGAAACAGCTGTTTGTGTACATTTAGGACCATTGGTATTTAGGTTACCAAGTATTATTTACACACACACACACACAGTGGGTGTTAACTACACACTATCTTACTTTAACTATTCTGTTTGCGTGTTGATTTATTTATTTTTCTTTACAGTTTGGGTTAACTTCTTGTGATGTCACATTCACCGAATTAAAATGCTAGTGCATTTGTTATTTGAAAACGACGCTATATAAGCATGTCTCTGCTTTCTATCGTTTGCTGTTAGGTGGCGCCTGTGCAGTAGTTTTTCCTGGAGCCGAACTCACCTCAATGTAAATGCCAGCTACCCCGGGAAGGAAACCAGCCAGACACTGCTTGGAATTTGCTTTATTCCAGATAATGCAAGTGTTTGTGGAATAAATTTGACAGAAGGTAAGTTCGAGTTCGGTATAAAGTTAATGCATTATTTTTTTTTTATTTTTTTTTTAAATGTACAGTTAAATCTAATTTAGATTTAAAAAATACAAGCAGACACAAATTGACAAAAACTCAAAGAGATGTGCATTTCGTCGACCTATTGTAAATTACATAAAGCAAGGAACGATATCTAATTTGACTTATTTATTTGCTGAATGTCGCAACATGTTTTAAAACATCGTTAATGCCTCCCATGGCGGAACCAAACTGCGTAGCCTAAGGTGTTTAACGGCGCTTCATAAATAAATAAATAATGCTAGGAAGCCCAGTTCCTGTCATGTAGCCTAAATGCTATCAATTACACTTTTTACTGTAGAATGTGTGCGACTAAATTGATTTGAGATTTTATATATGACTAAATATATATATATATATATATATATATATATATATATATATATATATATATATATATATATATCGCATATATAATATATATATTGCGTATGTGTTGAAACATGAAAAAAGCCTATGATACCCGTTGGCAACCGATACCTTTTAAACTGTGGATTTTTTTTTTTTTTTTTTTTTTTAATTTAGTGTCATTTTTAAAAGAACAAAGGGGAAGCTGGCAAACAGTTTTTAGAAAAATACAAATAAAAACAACAAGTATGCACCCAACAACTTTTTGTTTTTGTTTTTATTGGAACACATTTTTAGGCTGTAGAATCATCCCAGTTTTTTTCAGTTAATAATTGAAGTTATTCGATAAACAATGTTTTTTTTATTATTATTATTTTGATTTCTAAAGCAAGCTAAACGAACTGCGACTACAAGTCGTCTGCTTACAGACTGCAGAGTAATCCTATTTTTGGTCAATATGGCGAAAACTGTGGAATTTTAGATTATATAATTTGATAACAATGCAATAAAAAGCAAGATTGAAAAACAAGACGGATACATGAAGTAGCCTAGGCTAAAGACTTTGTCGTACATTTGTGACAGATTCCTATATGCTCGATGCTAAGTCAATATAAGACATGCCAAAAACAGCCTGTTCCAACTGTTAACGCTAGCATATTTACTTCCTTTTTGCATTTTCGTTTTTTAATTTTCACTTTGGATTAAATATCCTAAATATAATTTTGAGACGCGTATTACGCAATGAAACTGAAATTAAACTGTCACAAACTAGTCGTTTTTTATATTAAATGAACAACCTGATTAGTTCATGCACTGATTTTTAAAGTCTGTTTATTAGTAATTTTATATAATGCAAAACACATTAAGGCTCTACAGAGAACATACATTTCTCAATACAATTAACTTTAGCTGGGGGAAAACATTGAATAATGACTATACCTTGGTTTACCTTATTTTAGTTTAGCATGGTGAATTTGCACATGAACGTTTCAGTTGTACCATGCTTTCCCCATGGTTACAGTATAGACTGCAATGGTTTGTAATGGTTTACTATATGCTTTATCCGCTGTGCTTTACCATGCTTTCACTATGTTTACTACACTTTACTAGGTTGTAACAGCACTCAACTATTTCTCCATTTGCCTATTTTTCATGTATTATATTTTTAGATATGCCTGACAGGTTTGAGGTATGGGTTAGGGTTAGTTTTCAGGTATGTCTTGATTTGGGACACAGCTTCAATAACTTTATTGACCACCAGAATACCATCTTTAGTGTGTGTGCGAAAACTATATTATTTTTCAATTAACATAAACAAAGTCAGTTTGAGAAAAGTATTAGGAATACTGCAAACATTATAAAACCAAATATTATGTTGGCAATATTCTATTTTTGGCAACACACGGCAACATTAGCAAATTATGACAATACATAATTATTATGAAAAATGCTATTTTCTGAGCACTGTCCTGTTCCACGGCGCATGTGCAGTGAATACAGTTACTGTTGATCACATGTCATCGATGATAATATCTATTGACAGCTTTCGGAAGCGGGTAACGGGACATTTAAAAGCTATATCATAGCTAATACATTTTATTACTATTTTTGTGTATGTTAATTACTTTTGAAATCATTTTATAATAAATACAGATGAACATTACCTTTTTTTTACCTACTTTGTCCAAGTAGCTACCGGTAGTTTGTTTACTGTACTATACTGCTGCGTCTTGATAATATTTTATGTTGTAAAGATATGTATTTTTAAACTAACCGGTGTTACCGGACTGTTAAATGATTTAATCAATACGCTTCTACCGAACAAGAGACTACTCAGAAAATAGCATTTTTCATATTACATACTGTTATAATTTGCTAATGTTGCCGTTTTCTTCAAAAGGCCTTGGGCAAATGTGAAATCTACTTAAAAATTTGTATGCCTTTTTTTAACATGGCGAAAACCAGCAACATTTCTTATGCCTGCGTTGACTCTCCATAGGTACTTTTTTTATACCACAATGCTTTGCGCTTAGTGAGATGGAAGTCTCTATTGAAAACACTATGTAACACAATCTTTGTTCCTGGGTAGTAAGTGTTATTTCCTAATTGCTTATGCCTCAAAAGTATAGAAAATGGCTATTATTCCCCACAGACTTTGCTTTTGTAACCAGGACAGTGATATTTTGAAATGTACCTATTTCCAAAGAGAAAACGGGCGAATTTGTGTCTTTTTGTTCACATAAAGTCAGAAAAAAACAACATATGAATCCAAATTAACATGTATCTATACTAAAGTAATACAAAAATGACTACAAAAGATTTAGAAATGAGTAGTTTTTTGAGATTTACGATTATACTGTAAATCACTTTCACGAATCAGCCCCCAAATGTAGTCTCCCATCATGTTCTTGTTATACTGTCCTTGGTAGCGGCGTTCAAAGTCCAGTATATCCTGGTGGAAGCGCTCGCCTTGCTCCTCCAAGTACGCTCCCATGTTCTCCTTGAATTTATCAAGATGAGCATCAAGGATATGGACTGAGGGACATTCTACAGCCCATTGTGCCGTAGTTCTTCACCAGTCTCAACCAGCTCCAAATAGTTTTCGGCGTGATTGCCCAGGAAGCTCCGAACCACTGCGACAAAGCTGTTCCAAGTCGCTTTCTCCTTACTAGTGAGCTTCTTGGGGAATTCCAGGATTTTCTTTATCTGTGGTCCGACGAGGACACCGGCTTTGACCTTTGCCCCAGACAGCTTAGGGAAGAAGTCTTGAAGGTACTTGAAGGCTGCCGACTCCTTATCTAGAGCTCTGACAGATTGTTTCATAAGGCCCAATTTGATGTGCAGTGGTGGCATCAGCACCTTCCGGGGGTCCACCAGTGGCTCCCACTTGACGTTGTTCCTCCCCACAGAGAACTCGGTCCGCTGTGGCCAGTCCCGCCTGTGGTAGTGTGCCTTGGTGTCCCTGCTGTCCCAAAGGCAAAGATAGCAGGGAAACTTGGTAAAACCGCCTTGGAGACCCATCAGGAATGCCACCATTTTGAAGTCTCCTAAGACCTCCCAGCCATACTCATCATACTTCAAGGAGTCCAGCAAGGTCTTGATGCTGTTGTAATCCTCTTTGAGGTGCACTGAGTGAGCCAGGGGAAGAGACGGGTACTTGTTACCATTATGGAGCAGCATGGCTTTGAGGCTCCTGGATGAGCTGTCAATGAAGAGGCGCCACTCATTCTGGTTACAGGCGATTCCGATTGCCTCGAACAGACTGGTCACATTGTGGCAGAAGCAGAGCCCATCTTGACGGGTGAAGAAGCTGGAAAAAGGTTGGTGACGCTTCCTCTGATCTGTGACTTGCACACTTTCATCCAACAAGTTCCACTGCTTGAGCCTAGACGTCAAAAGCTCAGCATTGGACTTGGTGAGACCAAGATCTCTAATCAAGTCGTTGAGGTCTTTTTGGTTGGGGTAGTATGGGTTTCTCTCCTCAGCTCCACCTCTGAAATTGTCATCTGGATCTACAACGTCTTCCTCGCTCTCTGACTTGCTGCTCTCTTCTAAAGACGGCTGCTCTCTCTCCGGAGGAGTGGGTACGGGGAGCTCATGGCAGTGTGGCACCGGGGTGATGGATGAAGGAAGGTCCGGATACGTGATAGCAGGTGCATTCTTGCCAGTCTGACATTTGGAAGGGTCCACCATGCAGAAGTAGCAGTTGCTTGAGTGGTCAGTGGGTTCCCGCCAAATTCTTGGGATAGCGAACTTCATGGATCTCTTTTCCCCTCTGTACCATCCTACAAAAATACATTTATTTCACCCATGACTAATGTGTAAGAGATTCTCACAACATTTTTCATATATGATATTTTTTCAATAACACTGAAAATTGTAAAACATTTTAAAATTAAAAACTTTTACAATTTTAAAAATTTTAACAAATTTTATAACATCGAGCAACAATTGTCCATCTTACCTTCCAGAGTTTTTTTGCAGTGCTTGCAGGTGAAATGAGGTGCCCAGGGTTTGTCTTGATCCCCGACAGGCATGCCGAAATATGCCTTGTAGGCCTCACACATCTTAGCAGATGCTTCCACGGAGTACTTTTTCGCTCTTGTCTTGATAAATTGGCCGCAGACATAGCAAAATGCGTCTGCCGGATTTGCAGCCTCTTGATGCCATCTCAGAAAAATGCAGATATGCAGCTGGAACTAAACTGAACTGGTCGGCTTAAGGCCCCTGTATTTATACTACTATTTATATTACTGGAAAATTCTAGAAAGTTCTAGAAGTTACTCCAAGTTTACTCAGCACTGAATCTAACTGGAATGTTCTGGAAAATAGGTAAATTTCAAAATATCACTGTCCTGGTCACAAAAGCAAAGTTTGTTTGGAATAATAGCCATTTTCTATACTTTTGAGGCATAAGCAATTAGGAAATAACACTTACTACCCAGGAACCAAAAAAATAATAATAATAATTTGTTACACGGTGAAATCAACAGAGTCGAGTATCTTGTTGAATAGAATATATTTTGAAACGCCCTTCTAAATGTTATTGGCTGAAGCAGTTTTGAGTGAGCTGGATTTTCATTGATTAAAATAGTAGTGTGTGCTCCCATTGGCTAGAAAGATTGCAGTGTTTTCGGCACAGTGCGAGATTGACAGTTGGAAGTTTGTCTGTTTGTTGGGAAGTTTGTTTAGTTGATTGGAAATTTGCAGGTCTGTACTACCTTTCGTATTAATGAATTGACAAATTAATTAATTAATTATTAGATGAATTAACAAATACTTTTATAAATTATTGTATGAATTGACAAATTTATGGACGAATTCCAGGACAAATTGACCAATTCACGAATTGACAAACGAATTGACAAATTAATGGCTGGATAGTTTTGGTAGAAATGGCACTCCACAGAATTTGGTTCCCCTTAAAATTCAGTGTGTCCTGCTAATTGTGTGCATGTGAGAGCTGTTTTTTTCCAGCCAGTGCACATGCTCGGCTGATTCTGTTAAAGCGGGTTCACGGCGATTGAGCAGCTCCTGTGGTAACGCACAGCAGCTGCCATGAATCAGCAGCTCCTGAGAGAAACACGCAACGAACTCCATACTTTTTAAACAATGCATCAAAAACACACATTGAAACATTGAAAAAGTAAGTTAAAAAATGATCACATTAAATCGACAAGTCAGTAATGCAAATTATTATTATTATTATTATTATTATTATTATTATTATTATTATTATTATTATTATTATTATTATTATTATTATTGTAATATCTGCACTTTCTAAGTAAACGTCCAGAGCTGGCAAGCCTATAAAACATACGCTTATATATGTGCTCTTTCATGATGAGTACTCATGTCTTTGTAAATTTGCCGTGTTTGTAATTCTGCCATTGATTGATGTTTGAATTGTGTTCTGTATTTATATTTTTCTTCAGTTGCTTGTACTCTCTGATGAAGGCAAAGCTGGCCGAAACGTCAGTACTCTCTTTTTGTATGCAACAATTAATAAAATAGTGTCCTTTATTTATATCATGTGTTTCTTCTGTTTTATATGTATTTCCATCATTTGTATTTATTTGTTTTAATTGTAATATCTGTGCTTTCTATATAAACACATATCTTTGTACATTTGCCATCACACTGTTCACGTTTGGAATCACTTATTTGCATGCGATAGTGAAACATGTTTATGTATATGTAGGCTGCAATATACAACATATCCAGCTGTGAGAAATGGTTCCCCCTTGGTTTTTCAATACAAGAGTCCTATTATAGGCTATGCAGTGTTTATAAATGCCTGCTGAGACATCAGGAGTGGACAGTGTGCATGTTACATTTCCAAGTGCCCTAAAAGGCACACTTCCTAGGAGTACCATTTTTCACAGCTGCAATGCACAGCACTTCCAGCCGTGGTTTGTCACATTATTGTCTATGCAGTGTGTATAAATGCCTGCTGGAAATATATATACATGTTTCTCTTTGACAAAATGTTTTACCATGGCATACAAATATAAGTGATTTCAAAGATTGTAAGCAGCATTACTCATGAAAGAGTTTATATAAGCTTTATTACAGTAGCTGTGTGTTACCTCAGTAGCTGCTGAATCGCCGTGAACCCGCTTTGACAGAATCAGCAGAGCATGTGTGCTGACTGGAAAAAGATACCTCCGTATGTGTGAATAATTAGCAGGGGGCACTGAATTCTATGGCGAACAGAATTCGATACTACACCTGTTCTGAAGCGCTACAGTGGGCATAGATTGAAAGTCAACATCCCACATGACTGTGTGCCGGACACAGTTGTTCAGCCAGGTACTCAAATGTTTTTTCCATTTACTATCTGAAAATCTTGGGAATTTTTGGTTCAAAAATGCATCACCATGTTGGCGTTCCATTACCCAAGTGGAGCGTTCACACAAGCATTCTTTATATATAGCAAATACCAGCATCCAATGCATTTTCGCTCACTGCTCTTGCCTGAAGAGCTGGACTCTCTTTTAAATATATTGTATCACCTTCTTTGCAATAAAATACACGCTTTACATTGTGCCTGAAGCTCCTGCAATTTGACATGTAACAGGTTGTTACATTGTATAATATAACTAAAAATTAAAAGCAAACAAAATACAGCCAAATTTACTTCATTTGTTTTTATATTTTGTTTGGTTTCCGTTGCCATGAAAGCAATCTGTTGACTGACAGGTTTGGAAGTTGTATTCACATTTTACTGTGTATGGGTCATCTTTATTTATATAGCGCATTTCATAGTGAGCTACCATGAAAAACGCTTTACAAGATATGAGACTAAAGTGTTTGAGCTGTGCATCAGCTGCAGAGTCGCTTACAACAACGTCTCACCCGAAAGGTGGAGCACAAGGAGGTTACATGACTTGCTCAAGGTCACACATTGAGTCAGTGGCTAGGATTTGAACCAAGGACCACCTGGTTATAAGCCAGTTTTTTTAACCAATGGACCACACAGCCTCTTATAACAGTATTATACCGACATAGATTGTGCAATTTCGTGCTGTGTGAATGTTTTTTTTTTTTTTTTTTTTAAATTGAAATGTCTCTGAGATGGCTCAGTAGCGGCATTTGTGTGTGAAAGGTGCCAAACATAAAATGGCAACCCTGTATATCTGTATATTCTGGTCCATATTGCTTTTTATGTACATCTGCATGTGTGGCACAATAGTATGGCTTTTTGGGTAGTTGTGCATATTTATTGTTATCTATAAGATCTCAATCCATCCAGCTGTAGTCTCCCCCTATCAGGCACTTCTGACAGTATGTTTATCAATGAGTAGTTTTTTTTCAAGAATGATTTGAAGCGATAAAGTACAGTAGAAACTTCAAAGTAGAATCCATGTTGTTAGGATCTTTATCTTCTCTTTGTCTTGTTTTCGTATTGCTCTCTTGAGCAAAATGTATCTCTTAATGAATGAAGCAGACACTTTTGTATTAGAATCCCATCAGTCACTGGCTTCTTTAAATTGTAGGCAACTATATAATGGTTTGGTTATAAAACAAGTACTATGGCTCTTTGTTAAAGTTTAAGAAGTGCTCATCTACAAGTGTTTCCAAGGCTGATTTTAAGAATAAAAAGTAAGGTTGTTGTAGATGTCTTGTAACTTGTTTTTGCACACAGTGTATGTTTTGGTCTGGTCAGATAATTTGTATTCCAGTACTGAGGATCTTCTATTGCTTTCCATGCCTTTGTCTGTGGCTGTTAGCCCTTACCCGGGCTGCCAGAATAAGAGTACATAAAATACTGAGTTTTTCCAATTCCACACCCTGCCATAAAACATGTTTTATTTGCATTTCTATGCGGCAGGAGTCTGTTGTATTTGCTGTCTCTTGATAACAATTAAACACTATTAGACAAGCAGGTGTTTTCAAGGATATGAAACCTGTACCTCCAGAATGGATTATCCAGTCTAAAGGCCAGTTAACATTTTATCTGAAAGCATTTGAAGCGCATTGAAAGTGGACTTTATTGTAATATCACATAATATTACATAGTACCTGCCCTATATTGACTGAGAGAAATGTTTTTCCTGTTGCTGATTAACTGATAAACACAGTAAGAAAGTGCATTCTATAAAAACTAAATTATTCATTAATAAATAGCAACTCAGCGGCCAGTATCTCGGCGCGAAAATGAAGTTTGACCCGCGTCTGGTTATTACTTAAAATCTTAGCGTGACATTTTCTGTAGATTTATTTTGATTCTTTGACATATCTTTCCAGTTATTATATCCACTCCCTTTGGCTTCTGCAAGGGTAAATTCATTGTATTTCAAAAGTTTTTTTTTTTTAATTAAAATATAGATACCACAGCAACCAAGGTATATGTACTGCATCTTCACTTTCTCCTCAGGTTACAAATCACATAACCTGGAGTATGTACAACCTGACACATTTGTTATCGTCAAGGGAATTTGCAGTTAAACAAGACACATAAAAAAAACACAGCAAAAAAAAGGGTTATTTTGGTTCTGAGAGGTTCTGAGAGAAACGGATAAATATAATTGGGCTAAACACCCCCAGTTCCTTCCCATAGGGTTAAGGGAAAATGCAGCAATTGTTGCCACTTATGATTGTGGTTTTGGACTAAAAGTTAAAAGAAACTCTGGTCTAAATGTCAAACAAAAATTCCAATCCAGTTAGATTTACCAATGGAGACCCTACCAGTACGAACTACAAGTTGAATATATACTGGCCTAATTTTGAATGTTAAACTGGTACAAACTAAATCCGAGGTAGACTGTTCCACTGGGATCACAACTGTTTGCCTGTGTGGAGAAGCAACCCTGGTGAAAAGGAACCTTTTTATGGAATGGTGTGCATGTGTACTTAAACTGATCTAAGCAGAAACAACATGGAGGAATTTTGCAGAGATGGGTTTGGTCATTTTTCAACTGGCACATGAGCTTCGTAAATTACAACAGTAGTGCTATAATTTACAAAGCTCATGTATACTGCTCCATTCTCCAGCTGGAATCTCTTCTTATAAAATCATACTAGTTTGGAATCCTGTCTTGGCATATATGGTATGTAGAGTTATTATATATGTAAACACGTTAATTTATACAAAGTGAGACTTTTATCAGAGAAGACAAGTACCATGTTAAATATTAACTCAGCTTCTTTGTGAGGTACTTGTTATCTTGCTTCTTTTTTGATACATAGTGCAGTATAGAAAAATAATCAGTAGAAGAGTTTATTGCACCCTGGATTGGATGTGGTTACACTTAAAGGTGTAGAGCCCTGTACATTTTATAAAAAAATACATTTTACGTTTTGAGGAACATCCTTATAAGTCCATGTTAAAAACAATGTTACTGTGAAAGGGTTCTTTCTAAGGATTGTGGGTATTCACTGGGCAAGGACACAGAAATAGTCGCACAGATTTGTTTATAATTACAAAATGTCGTGCTGTGGTACATGGACGTCACTAGGGTACCAACAATGTTATCGCTAATGTGGGAGTAAACATTGTTTTTAAACAGTGTCAACTGTCCTGTGGCAGAGCACAGTTCTGCCCTTTAGAAATTGGCAGGGATGGGGTTAAATTCCCCTACCTGCCTGGGTTCATTGTGTTCAGGTGGCTGGGGTTGATTAGATGATTAGTTTAATTAACGATCAATCAGCGCCCAGCCACCTGACATAAAAGGAGGCCTCTGCTTCTCATTTAGGGAGAGGGAGCTGAGGAAGCAGGTTGGTGTTTTGTTTTGTTTTGTTTTGTTTTGTTTTGTTTTGTTTTGTTTTGTTTTGTTTTGTTTTGTTTTGTTTTGTATCCAGTGAAGGCATTGCCCAGCCTGGAAATTGTTATTTTTGCTTTTTGTCTTGCTTTATTTGTGTTTAAATCCCTTTATTTTGGCCCTTGTGCCCTTTCATTTTTGTGTTTATTTATAATAAAATAGTTATTTTTTTGAACTACAGACTGTCTCTGGGCCTCTATTCACTCGCCAGCCTGCCACATGTCTCAAAACAAAAAACATTAAAACACAGCTAATAAAAAAAGGTGGCCAAGCCTGGGCTGTGCACTATCTCTACTATAAGAAGGGTCCTGCTGTTAAAAGGCTGAATTGAACTATTGGGGATTGGTAACCAGATCCCATAAACTCTCCCTCCTTCCACAAACACACAAGACGTCCTGGTTCATATACCTGGCGATTTCAGCGCTGGCGATCTCGGTATTCACACGACCATTCCAGTTCTGAAGATCCTGAGTCCCACACCCGGTGACTTTGTGCTGTTTCACACAGTCTTGTTTTATTTCGCTGTTATGGTTCAGGCTAGACACCATCATCACTGATCTCTCTCTTGAGCCGAAATGCTGATCCTTCAGTCAGACCTGGATGCACGCTGCAGATGTGCTGGAGGAGGAGAGCAGCCAACCAAACACTGACCGAGCCCTGTCGATCAACTGCCGGTCTGCGCATCTCTGCTGAGCATCCGAGCCGCATGGTAGGAAGTGACAATTATTAATATAAAACGCTAACAAAACACAAACAAAAAATTCATTCCTAGGGCTTCCGTCCTGCCAGTTATCTATTCACAAATCTTTATTTTGTGACTTTTATACATGATTGTGGGAAATCCATTGTAGTTTTAAAATAACGTTTTACTCAAGGTAGTGCTGGTTTATTTAGCTTGATACTATCATTAAAATAAATAAATAAATAAATAACTTTATTTAATGGCAAGTAGAGCCAGGGCCTAGCCTCTGCTGGGGCCCAGACCAAAGACTTTCTACAATATCATACCATTCCTTTATCGTCCATTATCAAAAAATAAAATCAAAAAACTGTTCCCCTGGTGGTTCAAAAATAAACCGTGGCAAAGTTGTACTGTCAGTCAAAACACATATTATCAAATCAGAGCTACGTAGGCGGGACTCAGCGTGAAACTTTATAATAGGTCAGTGTCAATTAAAAAACAAGACTCTTAAATTTACAGGGGGGTGCACTTCTTTCACAGCTGCTGTTTATAAAGATTATAACAAACAGTTTACTAACAAGGTATATAATCACAAATACTTCATACTTCAAAATAAACATAGACCTATCAGTCAACTTTTTAATTCTCTGTGCGAACTCCTATATCACACCCCAATTTTCCACAATAGACTTCTTGCCTGGTAAAAAAAGCGCTCGGTGGAAGTAAGCTAACTTTTTCACAGTTGTGGTAATAAGTACATAACGTACGGTATATTGAATATGCCATCAAAACACCAGTTGGGTTGTTCAAAGCGAGAAAGCCGAAAAGACAGCTAGAAATTTTCCAAAAAGAAGCAGAAAATGCTAAAAAAATAAATAAAAAAGTGTACAGTAAATGGTTTAAAAAAGTGGGCTGACAACAGCAGTGGAAGTATAGTGCGGCAGCGGAACTGCCAACCTCCTTGCATGAAAAATAAACAACAGTTGAGCCAGAGGAAGGATGTGAATCAGAGATATCGGATTTTGGAAATATAAAACAACAGCAAATACAAAGTACTGAATCATGTATTCTAAACCTGGTACCCAGTCAGGCACCTTTATGTGATTTTTATGATCCAGCTACTTGGCCTGACTTTTGTACCAAAAAGCTAAAAGAGTTGAAATCATGAAATGAAACATAAACATGATTTGTACTCATTTTTGGAACAAAACTTCAATTAGATTTATTTTAGGTTGAGGTTTTTTTTTTTTGGGGGGGGGGGGTTCTACTTCACACTTTTGCACCAGGGCCCAGTAAATCCTAGCACCGGTGGTGATGGCAAGTTTTGGGATTTGGTCCATACTCATACTTGTTATGCATTATTTTGATGGGATAGATAACACTATGTAACACAATTTTTGTTCCTGGGTAGTAAGTGTTATTTCCTAATTGCTTATGCCTCAAAATATAGAAAATGGCTATTATTCCCCACAGACTTTGCTTTTGTGACCAGGACAGTGATATTTAAAAATATCACTGTTTCCAATGGGATAATGGGCAAATGTGTGTCTTTTCGTTCACACAAAGTAAAAATACAACAACATATGAATTCAAATTAACATGTATTTATACTAAAGTAATACAAAGATGACTACAAAAGATTTAGAAGTGAGTAGTTTTTCGAGATTTACAATTATACTGTATTTACAGTATAAGACCCCTGGTGTAGATTATAAAGTCTTGTATAATAATGGGGCTGATTATATATATATATATAGATCTGGATACATCCAGTGACTGCTGTGAATAGTGCAGCTGGCAACAAGGGAAAGACCTTGTGACAGCATGGAGAGACAGCTGACAGGAGGAAAGAGATCCCATTGGGGCTGGCAAGGGTTAGCTACCTTGGTCAACAGTATCCAGCTCACTGTTTTCAAAGATAAACAGGATGCTGTAGACACCTGCCCATGGCTTCTAAGAAATTAAAGAGAAAAATACCCCTAGAGTCTGTGAGAGCGAAGGCGGAAGATGGCTCAACGTTGAATAACACGGTTAACGACTTAGGAACGGAAGCGGATATGAGAATGGAGAGTACTTCACAAAAGACTAGTTCAAGATCTGCAGTTAGCAAAGACATGAAACTCCAGGTTTGTTTCTGTGGCTGGATAATGGTCAGGGGTTTGAAGATTCATCAAGGGAGAATGAAATGCTTGAGGGAGAAGGGACAAGGGCCTTGCATTGATCAGTACTTCTTACGAAGTCAGTCGAATGAAGTCCAGCGACAGGAAGCAAACCACAGTCATAGACGTGAGGAGGACTTGCGTGGATACAACTAGTGATGAACCTTGATCCTTGCGAACCCAGTCAGACGAACCAGAGTAAGAAAGAAAAGAACCTCAACGGGCACAAGCCTGGAGTTAAATGGCCAAGAGCTTGTGAGAAAACTGTGTGGGACACAGTAAACACAGATCTCTGTTTTACTTTGGAAAGGTTAAATGGAACAGTTGAAAAGAAGCTGGATAAATTTGGGGACATCATCTACGCATATGGAAGCAAGAGGTTTGGAATTGAAAAAAGGAAGGAAAAAGTAAAAACTATTCCTGGAAAGTCTAGACGGCAGCAGGAGATTGAACGCTTAGTTAGAGAAAGGAGGCAGTTGAGGAAGCAATGGAGAAAAGCAGAACAAAGTCAGAAGGAGGGACTCAATCTGTTACAAAGGGTCATATAAGATAAGCTTGCAACATTACGCAGAGCTGAGCGCCTACTGAAACGCTACAAAAAGAAAGCTTGCGAGAACTAACTTTTATAAAGATCCATTCAAATTTGTAAAGAAGATATTCACTAGTGAGAAAAATGGCAAACTAAAATCATCTAAGTTTGAGTTGGAGGGATATTTGGAGGAAACACATACAGATTCAAAGTCAGGAGCCTATGTCAATTCCTTCATATATCCCACCTATCAATCCAACCAAATACCAAATGGAGGACTGTGCACCTAAGTGGAAAGAAGTAGAGCAAGCTGTGAAAAAAGCAAGGGCATCATCATCTCCATGGCCTAATGGAGTTCCATACAGAGTGTACAAGAGTGCTTCTGGAGTTCTACGAATCCTGTGGAAATTGACGAAAGTGGCATGGGAAAAACAGGTTGTACCAAGAGCATGGCGCCGAGCTGGTGGAGTCTTTATACCAAAAGAAAAAGATTCTACAAGCATCGGTCAGTTTCGTCCTATTTCCCTATTAAAGTAGAAGGCAAGATTTTCTTCAGCATTGTTGCTCAGAGATTGTCAACCTACCTATTAAAGAACTGCTTCGTTGACACTTCAGTACAAAAAACAGTCTGGCAACAAATTCAATCAGCAAAAAAGGAGAGGAAGGAACTCCATGTGACATTCCTGGATTTGGCTAATGGATATGGTTCAGTGCCACATGAACTTCTTTGGGCAGCATTTGATTTGTTCAGTGTACCGATGACAATAACAAATTTAGTGAAAGCCTACGTTGGAGATTTGCAATTTAGTTTTTCAACTTCAGAATTCAGCACTACATGGCAATGCCTAGAAGTTGGAATAATAGCAGGATGTACCATTTCTCCACTGGCTTTTACCATGGCAATAGAAGTAATTATTAGGGCATCAAAATGGGTAGTGGGAGGAGAGTGCTTGGCTTCTGGAATGCGACTACCACCAATTTGAGCATACATGGATGACATGACAACCATGACTACAACAGTAGCCTGCACTAATCAGTTATTGGGCAAATTAACCAATAACATTGAATGGGCATGAATGCAGTTCAAGCCCACTAAATCAAGGAGCATCTCTATAATTAAAGGTAAAGTAGCAGATAAAAGGTTCTAATTTAATGGTGAGGAAATACCAACAGTGTATGAGAAGCCAGTGAAAAGTCTAGGAAGATGGGGATCTAAAGGACACAGTTCGTGTGGGAGAAGTTAGACAACAAGCAGTGGAAGGGTTGAAGAGCACAGGCAGCAGCACTTTACCAGGCAAACTGAAACTCTGGTGCTTTGTTTGGTCTACTGCCAAGACTGTTGTGGCCACTGACAGTGTACAAGGTTTCCTTGACAACAGTTGAGAAGCTGGAAGCTTTAATCAGTTTATACATCAGGAAATGGTTGGGAGTTCCACGCTGCCTCAGCAGAGTGGGACTTAATGGTAAAGGAATACTGCAGCTACCGATCTCCAGTTGATCCCCGGAGCCAGCATCGCAGCTGTTGTGTGTGCTGATCCGCTGGGGAGGCAAAATGAGCTGATCCCTGGAGGCATCAACACCAGACAGAAGGATATCTACATCATCAGATGGAAAACAACTAAAATGGATGGAGATGCAGATGGATCACATTAGTTTACTGCACAGCTACATCTTAGTTGGTGCTTATCTTGGCGAGAGCCGAGTTCAAATCAGCATGAAGCTTAACATCTACTCTCATGTAATGGAAATCCATAATATATATATATATATATATATATATATATATATATATATATATATATATATTATATACACACACACACAGTGGCTTGCAAAAGTATTCAGACCCCTGACCAATTCTCTCATGTTACCGAATTACAAATAGATCATTGAAATTTCGTTCTGTTTGATATTTTATTTTTAAACACTGAAACTCAGAATCAGTTATTGTAAGGTGACATTGGTTTTATGTTGGGAAATATTTTTAAGAAAAATAAAAAACTAGTTATTGTGTTCTTTGGGTGATGCGCTGTGTTGGGTTTTCACCAAACATAAAGCTTTGCATTTAGTCCAGAAAATTCCATTTTAGTTTCGTCAGACCACAAAACTTTTTGCCACATGGTTACATAATTTCCTGAGTGTTTTTTTACATACTTCAAACAGGATTCAAGGTGGGCTTTCTTGAGTAATGGCTTCCTTCTTGCCACCCTACCATACAGGCCAGATTTGTGGAGTGCGGAATATTGTTGTCACATGCACACTTTGACCAGTGTTGGCCATAAAAGCCCGTAGCTCTTGCAAATTGTCTTGCCATTGTCCTCTTGGCAGCCTCTCTGATCAGTCTCCTTCTCGCTCAGTCATCCAGTTTGGAGGGACGGCCTGATCTAGGCAGGGTCTTGGTGTTGCTATACACCTTCCATTACGTAATAATCATCTTGACCGTGCACCAAGGGATATTCAGGGTATTTTTTTTATACCCATCCCCTGATCTGTGCCTTTCAACAACTTTGTCCCGGAGTTGTTTTGAAAGCGCCTTGGTGCTCATGGTTGAGTCTTTGCTTTGAAATGCACTACCCAGCAGAGGGAACCTACAGGAACCGCTGAATTTATCCTGAAATCATGTAAATCACTACAATTTAACACAGGTGGAGGCCACTTAACTTGGTGTGTGATTTTGAAGGTGATTGGTTACACCTGAGCTAATTTAGGATTGCTATTACAAAGGGGGTGTACACTTATCCAACCAAGCTATTTCAGGTCTTATATTTTAATTAATTTTTTACAAATTTCAAGAATATTTTTTTCACTTGGAAGTTGTGGGGTAGGATGTGTAGATAAATGAAAAAAAGCTATCTTAATGCATTTTAATTCCAGGCTATAAGGCAACAAAAAGAGAAAATATTGAAAGTAGGTGTAGACTTTCTACAGGCACTGTATAATCAAGAGACAAGAGGCCTGTTGGTAACAGAGCAAGGTACTGTGTAAAACTTTTGTGTGTGAAATAATGTGTAAAAAGTGTTTTGTGATGGGAAAACGTCTTAGCCGTACGATGTAGTGAGAAACGGGAGAAAAAGTGTAGTTAGAACTGTAGGAAGTTATGTTTTTATTTTATTTCTTTTTGTTTTTCTGTAAATAACAAAAACAGCGCAGAATTGGATAAAACTTCAATTTCTGTGTCTGGATCTGCTGAAAAAGAACAATCGAACCTTGGAAACAAGTGCAGTCTTTCACAATGTATATATGTGTGTGTATACTGTCTATACACACACACACACACACACACATACACATACACACACACATTGGGCTCAAAACAATTGATTGCTCGAAGTAGATGTTGATCACACATTTAAAAAAAAAAAGGGTTCACATTACTAGCCTGAAATACAATTAAAGTATTTGGAACAAACTACCTATAGTTCGTATACATAGCATTTCAGTCTAACTCGTTTGCCTAGAGACGTCTAGACATACATTTTGCATTATGTATTGGTATAGAACTTCTGACAGACATATCTGTGACATTAGTCAGTGTTATAAATATAACCAACCCTATTGGTTCATCAATAATACACATAACTGCTGCGACTACATTTTGAACCTCCGCCATTTTTAATGACCGGGTCCATTCTTGCGTTGTGCTCACGTTCACGGGTTCTTGGTCAAAGGTCGCTTAACGTGGTTCTGTTGCGGTCAAAACACGAAAATGAACCCCTGGTTAAAGAAGTACTGGACAAAGGAAATATTGTGTCAGATGTCAAAGTGTAGAAAGACCGGACATTTCTATCAAAGGATTAAAAAAAAAAAGCAGTGTAAACTGCGCCTGCAGTAAGACTGTTCTTATGTTAAGCATTTTTGTGTTTACTTTTTTTTTTTTTAACAAGGGTTTAGTTAAGTAACAGCCAGAATTGTTTATGCCAGACTTGTTAGAAAGTCTGTAACAAAATGGTTGATTGTTATTGTCAGTACGTTGTAGATACTACTACTGAAGACACCCATTGTGCAGGTATCGTAGTCCATAAACAAAACAAAATATTGAAATAAATTAGTTCTGCACCATATAATACTGTGCTGATTTTATGAGTGCTTGCTAGTCTATTAACCAGTTTAAAATTACAGAAATACGGTCCTACAATTACCTGATACTGGCCTCTATGCTCAAAAGAGTCAGTATTTCAGTGTTGTGGTAAACATTTTACTGAACACGTTTTTTTAGCATGTTGTCGGAAAATTGAAGTGATACAAACGAAATCCCCTAAAATAAGGAAATTTGGTGACCACACATTCATCCTTAAATCTGTCGGTACAATCAATCAGTTTAGAATTTGATCAGTGAAAGAAAAATTATAATTGCCAGGGAGTAACAGGCAGATGATGTTCCTCCCAGGGAAAAGCAGACGAAAACCAATCGAATATCATCATGAACTGTGAGGACATAAGAGTTTCAAAAGATAACTTAATAACAGGAACCCGCTAAAAAACAGCTATTTTTTGCATGCGTCAGGCTCTGGGGAAACATTTATTTAAAAAGCGAAGTTGTATATTTGTCTTTTAACCATTAATCCTACATAAATAAGTTTCTAAAATATGCTACAATTCCTGTCATTCCTTATTATTCATTGCTCACCTTTTCCCCATCCCCACTAGTGCAATGATTCATAAAATCTGTAGTCAGTAGAGGAAGAGTTGTCATTTCATTTCAGATGTTGTTTATCTTAGGTATAACAGAGGCACACATGTCATGCACTGTATTTTTTTTCCTAAAAAAAGAAAAGCATGATATTGAGTCTACTGAGACACCAGTAAATGAACAAGTTGCTGATTTACACACTCGATGTGCTGTATAACCTCTGTGATAAATGAACTTCAGAAGGTGTCCGCAGTGCCACACGTGTGCAGTCAGTTGCCCCCAGCACTGATGGAAATTCACTTATATTATAAAACGCATATTTGTTTTGACGCTGCTCTTCAGTGGGAAAAATAATACAATTGGCTGCCTTACAAACTAACGCATCGGTTACCTGATGCAGTACACGGGACATGGCTCTTTGAAAAGACCCTGCTGCATAAAATCCCAATGCCATTAATACTGTATTTTCATCTACACAGGTAATGCGTGGCTTCTTGCTGTCAGGCTTTCCAAGTCTTTTTTTTTTTTTTTTTTTTTGTATCTCACACAAATCTAGTGTTGCTGCACAATTTAATATGAAGCGTTGTGTGATGTCCTCGTCAGGCAGATTTAATATATTTATGAGTGGCCTTTAAATTCTGTCTCGCAAATGTTGTCTGACATTTCGTTGTTTTTCACGTAGGGCAACAGAGGCAGTACTCATACATGCCACAACACCAGCACACAAATCCATGACAAAATCCCAGTTCCTATGGGGAAGGCTAGGCTAACATGCTTTTAGGGCAGACCAGACCTGTCAGTACTTGTTTACAGAAAAAGTCTCCTTAAACATACTAAAACTTGTGTGTATCACTTCAAACTCCCAAATGACAAGTTAATGAGGAGATAACAAGCAAAACCGTCAGAATTTTGTCAGTCGTTGGTATTGTGAAAACATATAGTATATATTTGAGAGGGAGTGTTTTGTGTATCGTGAATATTCCTTAAACCTTCCTTAAATGTCCCTTATTAAGAAATTTTGGTACTGATTCTTGAGTATAGAGGCCATTGTGTTATGTTGTGAACCTTAGCTAAGAGACTGAGCAAACTTTGAATTAGCAATCTGTTTTCGTCCCTTCATGTAAAAGTGAGACTAGTTTGAATTATTCTCGGAGTACCCCCAAATGTGTCAAACTGGGCTACTTTGTAATAAATACATTGCAGGCCTATGAATTAAATATAATTATCAAACCATCGTATTTATTTATTTATTTATTTATTTATTTATTAATATTGAATGAAACTAAAGACAATCCTGTTTGAAGAGAAATGAAAGTTAACTTACTTTAAGGAAGGATCATGCTGTATTGTATTTACTGTATGTTCAGCCATAATTTTAAACACTCAATTATAAATCTTATGTAAAACTATAAAATTCTATTCGTAGACCATGTTTATTTAGTTTTCATCCCTTCATATAAAAGCGAGACTAGTTTGAATTAGATAGCCCCAATTGTGTCAAACTACTTTGAAATGAATAAAAACAAAAAATTTTATGCGGTAGCCTAATTGTGGCAGAGCAGAAGGAAAGCCCTACACATAATGAAAGGGGGCAGGGCAAAGCCCTGCATGTAAAGTAAATGTATTATGGGGCTAAAAACACAGGTAATTATTAAGATTGAAAATGTATTGTTTGTTTATTTTGAATGGGTGTACTTAATTAATGGTTGGTGGTGTATTGTATTATTAGTTAAAGTAAATGTTTTGTATGATTTGAATGTGTGGTTTTGTGTTTAAAAAAACAAGTGTTTTGTTTGTTATTGGTTTATATGTGGTCTGGCAGATTAGACGGTAGGAGCTGTTATCTGCCAGGCAGCTTGTGAGAATGTGGCTGGAGCTGTTATTGAATTATTGTTTGAGTGGTGTTATTGTTAAGTGCATGTGTATATAAACTTGTATGTTTGTGTTTGGGGTAGGTGTACAAGAGGAGGAATATGAGAGTGAGACAAGAGAAAAGCAAAACCGAAAGTGCTTGCGTGCTTGCGTGCTTGCGTGCTTGCTTGCTTGCTTTCTGGGCAGACCAGCACGGTATTTGTTTGGATTTTGTGTTTGTGATCTGTTTTTCAGCTTTGTTTTTGTTTAAGTAGTTATTTTATTTTTGTTTAATAAATGAAGTCTGCAAAGCAGGAAGGTGTTTGCAAAACCAACATTGGCGTTAAAGAGGTGTTGTCAAAAAGTGTCCCTCCTCCAACGTTTTCACTGTAGTAGGGGAAGGATGGGTAAAACAGGATACTTAAGGGTTGGGCATTTCTGTAGGGCAGCGTAGAACAGCAATCACTTTGCAATTGCTCGTAAAACTCAAGTGGGTATTGTACAAAGAAAATCGCAAAATAAAAAAGTTAAAATATTAAGTGGGCAAAAAAGTAAATAATTCAAATCCTTGCAAGTTCCCATTTTACCCACACTATGTTTGTAAAATGGGATACACACATGTTAATAAACAACAATGCATAACTTTTATTCGTAGTTATAGCTATAGAAAAAAAGAAGTGAAAAAAATAAAAACAAAAGTATGCTGAAGGCTTAAGGCTATTCTAGGCTTAGTCTACAAGCACAGTTCACAAGTTTTCCTCACTGTCCACACCAGCATATGCATCGGCATCTATAGTGATACAAACGTGTAATAAATGTGAAGGATATTACTACTGTTAAATATATATATTTCAAAACTTTGGAACCTCTTCGGGGCCTTCTGAGTGTGTGGGCCCCTGTGCAGTTGCAGCGGCTGCATAGGCTATTGCTGCCCCACTGTGTGCGGGTAGCACAGTATATCTACAGTATATCCCGTTTACCCATTCCCATGCCACCATATTCCAACAGATACTACTACTCAGCTGTGTAAACCTAAGCCCAAACACCACCCTAGCGCTATTTATTAACTTGTTTTTATCATATTCTCTGAACAAATCTAACAAACTCACCTTGTTTACACACAACGTGAATGGTCATGTGGGGCAGCTGTATCATTTACAGGTGGCTGCAGTTTGCAGGGGTGAAAACAATGGTCTCCCGTTTTACCTGAGTACCCCGTTTTAGGCAACCTTCCCCTACCCGTGTGTGTGTCTCTGTCAGCTATCTCTTCTGGGGATGTCATCACTCAGCTACCCTGTAACACTAATAAACACATTGCAAAATAAAATGATCAAACCTAGCTTCTACTGTGAGCAGTAGACACAATAGAGAAAATGAGGCAGCTAAATGAAATAGAAGAAAGCAAAGATGAAAACACTAAAACTAGCTGTTAATGTATTTAATGACTGGCTGAAAGAAAAAAAAAATATGGACATGAGAAATAAGTCCAGAAAGCCTCAAAAGCATTCTGGCAGAATTTTATGCCAGTGTAAAAAGTTGAGCGGGTGACCAGTATAATTCAGTCTTCAGTTTTTTAATGCTGAGAGCTGGACTAAATTAAATTTTTTAACAGTATGTTGTAACAATTTTAACAGCAAGTTTAAGACCAACAACAATGTTTTCCTGTTTCTCATGCAGACTTTCAGAAAAGCCGGTAAAGACAAGGACAATAACCACCCCGGCATTACTGACCTGGTTTTGAAGTGCCTGAAAAAATATAAAGCACTTTCACCTGACCCCGCTGTCGGATTGGTATGCAGGGTCTGGTTTGATCTTCAGCTTAACTCACAAAAACATCTTTTGAAATCAAAAAGGATGAAAATAGATTTGAATGTGTGTGCCTTGCACATAACGAGGACACAAAAAAACAAAAAAAATTGGCTGATTCTGGCAGTGAAAACCTATGGGGTTTTGTGTCAGCAGAGCCTGGAGACCCCCTTTGTCCAAGGCGGCTCTGCTCCACCTCCTTCCTCAGTTTCATTTGAAACTCCGCCTAGACCATCCACATCATCTGTTTGTGTGGCGCATTCTACTTTTGAGATGCCACTTCAATGCAGAACTTCACACTAAATAGAAATATGCAGTTTATAGTGAAACTTAAAACAAATTATTGAATACAAATTAAAAGTTATGTCCTTTAGGACTATATAACACTATGGGTGTATAAGTAATTGTGGCAAAGTGGTTGGTAAGGGGAACAGATGTCACAGTGATGCGGTGCAGGAGTGATGAACAGACAACAGTGATTCAGTGAATAAGTGTGGTTTATTGCTCTTTTCCAGGTCTGGCGACCGTCAAAAATAATAAATCCCCGGCAATACACAACAATGTGTAAAGCACAGGGATAATGAAAACAAGGGCACAGTCCCGAACAAAAACAACGGTACAGTCACCAGTCCTGGGTGATCGAAAACGTGCAGGTGCTCGGTGCAGTGGTGCTCCGGATAGTGCTCTCCTTTTGACAGCTCCGGAGATGTGCGTTAACTGTCTATTGGTGCGACAAAGACAGACAATTACAGACAGACACACAACACGTACGACACTCTTCACAATACTCTGAGAGCTCCTCTCTCAGTCCTTCTCTCCTAACGTTAACCCAAACGAAGGAAAAGATCAGCGTTACCCTGGCCCCTATATGTAATCCCACAAGATATCGAGATAAACGGTTGCAGCTGCCTTATTACTTGCAGCTGCCTCTCGTTTACCTTTCAAATCAATACGGTCTTACAACAGAGTCGCACTTCTCTCCTGGCTGACCCCCTTCCCTGACCCGGAAACTAACTGTCAGGCCAGCCCTTCCAGATACTTCTCCTCCCGTTCTTTAGCGCCCTCACAGGTCGGGAGGAAGATTCATCACCAGAACTCATCTTTCCGTCACAGTAATAAACGTTTCTTCTTTTTGTTAATGTCAAGTGTTTCAATAATTGTTCAATTGATAAGCAGCATAAACCACTTAGGGCCATGTGGTTACCATGAAGTAAACTCCCGCCTGGGTGGTTAAAGGCCTTTGTGGTTTATACCTTACACAACCCCCAATTTTTGTACTTCAATAACTTTGACCCCGTTTAATGGATTTGCACAACAATTAGGATGTTTGGTCTTATGGGTTTGGTCTCTTGACATGGGCCCTTTCATTCTGTTCAGATGTGCGGATTTCAAGATCCGAATAGTGACAGTGACAACTGATACACCTAGTGGACCATGATGATGGATGTCTTTCTCATGAATCTGATTACCCATGCCATTAATTTGGCTGAGTCTAGTTTTGTCCAAAGCTTCAACATTCATGCTGGGCCAATCTAGTTTTGCCTATGCCAATTATTTGGATGAGTCTAGTTCTGCATTTCTACACTGTCCCCTGCCAGCGTCCAAGTGCGTGCCGGTGTACCTGCCTCACCTCCACTTCGCCTCCACTTCTGACAACAATGTAGTGACTGTGTGCTGGTTTTTCCAGCAGCGGTTCAGAAAAGGCAGGACACCAGGGCTGGTTTTAATAGCAGTTAAAACCACTTGTTTTTTTAGCTCTTGCCCAAAAAGTTCAAAGTCAAAAAGTCTCACTCCTCCAATTTGGAGATTCATTTTTTTAACGTACATTAATTGCACTTCTCTGTCTTGACCCTCTTAGCAGACCGAAATTCAGGATCGCTGCAAGTATATATCAGTGCAAAAGCCCTGCATGTATAGGTCCTGTATATTCACTAATTTTGTAGTCTATGGGAAGGGGTGTCGTGGCCAAAGGCCCAAAAGCTACATGTCCCAGAAGCCTCTAGGGCTCTAAACACCTGGGTGCACTTGGGGATCGTTTAATGTAATTATTGGTTAAGTGTTTTTAATTATTGTCATGTTTGTGTATAAAAGCCTGTCTTTGTCTGTGTTGGTGGGGGATGAACTATGAGTCTGTTGATGAGAATGGCAGTAGGCGTCTGTTGGTGAGAATTGTGACTACTGTGTGTACGATTTACAACTGTGTGTTGTACTGTGTAAACGTTGTGTTGTACAGTTTGGTGCATGTGTTTTGAAACGGGTAAACTGCTTAGTGGTCCTGTTCTAGTTAGTCTGGGTAAAAGTTTAGTTAGTGCTCCAAGTTAGAGAAAGGCATTTGTTTTGTGTTAATAAAGGTACGCAGAAAGTTTTTAGACTGCAACCTCCAGCCTGTGTGTGCTTTCCTGCCATTGACCAGCCTTGACCGGCAGCCACTACCACAACATATGTACAGAACCAGTCAAAAGTTTGAGTACACTTGCTGAAAACTAGCTCTTTTTTTCATAATTGACAATGTTTTACGTCATATATGTTTCTGTAAATACTAGAAAATGAAAACACATGTTACAATATACAAAACAATACATAAGGAGTATCAAAGCAATGTTCAAGAAAATTGTCTCTAAATCTTGGATTCCTCATAATAACCACCCTTTGTCTTAATACCAATCCTCACAAACACGAGGCATTCGGTTAACAGGTTTCGGCAGGAAATCACCCGACATGTCTTTCCAGCTCTTCTGCAGCAGTTCCCAGAGATGTAGGGCACTTGTGGGTAGCTTTGCTTTGGCTCTTCTGTCCAGTTCGTCCCGTACAAGTTCTATTGGATTGAGGTCTGGAGACTGGGCAGGCCAGGTCATTAGATTGAGTTGTCCTTCACTTTCCTTCTTCGCCAGATAGTTCTTGCACAACTTTGAGGTGTGTTTCGGGTCATTATCTTGCTGAAGAATGAATGACTGCCCAACTAGCCATAATCCTGATGGAATGGCATGCCTCAGAAGTATGCTATGATAGCCATGCTGGTTGAGGTTGCCATGGAATTAGTACAGATCACCAACTCTGTCACCAGCAAAGCAACCCCAGACCATGACACTGCCTCTTCCATGCTTGACAGTGGGAACCACACATGCAGAACTCATGCTCGGAGGTTGGACCCAAATATTTCAAATTTTGACTCATCGGTCCATAAGACCAACTTCCACTCCTCAAACGCCCAGTTTTTATGTTTTTTGGCCCAGGCAAGTCTCTTCCTCTTATTCTGCACTCTTAACAATGGTTTCTTTGCAACAATTCTTCCAGTTAGGCCAGCTTCACGCAATCTCTTCTGAACAGTTGATGTTGAAACATCTATACTTCTAGTAGCATTTAGCTGAGCTTGTATTTCAGGGGCAGTTAATAGTCGGTTTCGCAGACTTGTGACTAGAATGAACTTATTTTCTGATTCTGAGGTCACTCTTGGTCTGCCTGACCTTTATCGGTCCTCAGTTTCTTCAAATCGTTTGATGGTCTTGGCCACAGCAGTTACAGACACTTGCAAAGTTCTTGCGATTTATCTTAAAGATTGACCTTCATTTCTTAAAGTAATTACAGTCTTTTTTTCTTCGCTTAACTGAGCGTATTTTGCCATTTTCTGCTCCCTTACATTCAGGAATAACAAACTTGTGCCTATGCTATCTATAATTGTAGTAATCATGGACCCTCACCTGGTAACAATAATTGTTGACATAAGGTTAATTAGGTAACATGCTAGTTAACTCAGAGAACATCTAACAAAGACACTTTTATACTTAGGCCAGTCTTCTAACACCGTGTTATACACATTACAGACTTTTAACTGGCTTGGGCTTCAGACTGAAATCCCCTTGCTTTGAGTGACCATTTCATTGAAATTGACAAGATTTACATTTTCATTTAAAAATTAAATTTTTGAATGCAATTCACTTATGATTATCAACTTATATAAGTACACGTATAATATAATGAAATATTAAGTGTTTATAGACAAGTTTATACAGTTAAAAGCATAGATTACACTGTGTAACAAAAAAAAAAAAAATGTTGTTCCTGGGTAGTAAGTGTTATTTCCTAATTGCTTATGCCTCAAAAGTGTAGAAAATGGCTATTATTCCCCACAAACTTTGCTTTTGTGACCAGGACAGTGATATTTCAAAATATCACTATTTCCAATGGGAAAATGGGCAAATGTGTGTCTTTTCGTTCACATAAAGTCAGAAAAAAACAACATATGAATCCAAACTAACATGTGTTTATACTAAAGTAATACAAAGATGACTACAAAAGATTTAGAAGTGAGTAGTTTTTCGAGATTTACAATTATACTGTAAATACAGACCCAAGAAGACCGGTATTAATTGACTCTTGGCCTCGTTGAATATGAGACCTAGTTTCTCTAGATGTTTTGTCACTGTCGCCGTGTGGGCCATTGCTCCTTCCTGCGACTGGGAACAAATCAAACAGTTGTCCAGGTAGTTTAGCACCCTGAAGCACTGAGTGCAATGAGCACCTTGCGCACCAAAGTGGTATATGCACAGAGACATCGCAGCACCGTGCACACCGACTGCACCGATCACCGTGTGCACCGAGCACAAGCCGCTACGCGCACCGAGGCACCGGAGCGCTGTGCGCATCATGCGCACCGAGGGCTGTGCAAGGCATGGGAGCACTTAAGTACCACATGCACTGAGGTACTGAAGCACCGAGTGCAACGAGTACCGTGCACACCGAGTATCATGTGCACCATGTGCAAAGTGCCGAAGTTGCAGTGGGCAAGAGCTCAGTTAGTGAGCGAAAAAAAAGAGAAGGGAGAACACACCTTTTTTTTTTTAAGGCCCCACATCCGAGGTGGGTGGGCCAAGGCAGCCGACGAGGTCTACTCGACAGCGGGGCAGGCTGGAACACAGCCAAGGTGGCGGAACACTGGCTAATGTTGTTTATTTTGCCCAAGCTGCTTGAACGACAGCTGGCAGAGTCACTGAACAGCGGGGGTGGCAAGCCGAGCCCCGGCCGAGGGACGATGTTCTCTCTGAAGGTGTAGGTTGAAACACAATACATGCACACCACTACTGCACAGACAGTCACACTCATATGATAGACTGCCGTAGAAAAGACGGCCTGCGAAACAAGCAAAGCAGGCAGTGAAGAGAGAAAAAAGATGTGCCGCTGATTCCACGAGAGCTGCAAGCCACCTCTCGGCACGACTGCAAGGGAACTGCAGTCGACTCAGAGGAGCTCTTTCCAGGTTAATGACACAGATAGCTTACCTTACCGTAGTGAGAGGCAAAAGAGGTAGTGAGCTCCGTGGAGCAACTACTTATTCCCCCGACATGCGGGACCGAGGACGTCACTTCCCAGAGGGGGCGATCGGCAGCTCTGACATAAAATGCTCAGCGAATACCTACCTAAGGCAGGCATATCCCAAAAGTATTGGTTGGTGGTCATCTTCGAATTGCAAGAGAACTAAATGCCCTGGCTCCTGGCTTCAAACTAATTTTATTGACTGTCAAAAGATTAGCATCTTCCAAACCAGGGAACTATGCGGTCAGCAGATCTTGAACATAAAAAGGTCCAAGACCAAGTAAGGCCTTATATGTAATAAGTATTTAAAAATAATAGTAATAGCATCAGTAATAAAACAAATTTGAATGATGCAGTAATTGTATCAATTAAGTATGTGACTTACTTTGTATTTCATGACATCCAAATGTGTATTGGGTTTGATGTATTAATGTTAATGTTACTTGCTAGTCAGTTCATTTAATAATCAGTACAATTTAATTATAACTCATATTTATTGTCACACATTTGTGTCCTAGAAAATGTAAGTCTTGCAGGCTGCCAGCATTGTAAATATTTTCGATTTTACATTAATAAAGTAATAACAATAATAACAAAACAAAAACTCGAGAGTAACAGGTAGACAGCACTGTGAACTTTCACCTTGTTGCACCTTTATTTGCAGCTTTTATTACATCTAACAGTTACTGATACCTGAGCTGTAAACCAAGATGGCATCTCTAGTGAGACAGACCAATAAAGCCTGAGAGAGAGAGGATCCCCCAAGGAAAGTTTTCAGGCATGAATTATTCATTCTACAAACAATGGGGAGCAGAAAAAGCAGACAAACCCTGGACAGCAGCGGATTAGGTTATTAGAGAAGGTGGAATATTTTTAAAAAAGGCCTGTTATGTTAAAGTGAAAGAAGCTTAGTTAAATGCAACCCCCCCCCCCCAAAAAAAAAAAAACCCATTGAATTATTTACTAGTTTCATTAAGTTAATTCCTCATGTATGCAATGAAACGCTTTTATCTGAACCTTAACTTTTCTCTTCCACTTATCCTATGCTTTTTAGCATTTTATTGAACTTTCTTTTATGAAGAAAATATACTTCTTCAAACAAAATAGTTGACTCATAAACCAAACATTCTATCTCCAGGTAAAACACTGCTTTGAAAACCTCAACATTAACAGCTGGGGACCATATATTCTCTGTATGGATTTCATATTCACTAAATATTTAATTAGTGTGTTGTGAAATTGAATATAAACCCTTTAAAGGACATATAACGGTGTTGATAGCTAATTCAATGTACAGATATAAATAAATACAGAACACGCATACATACATTATTATTTGCATTGCACATGATGGGGGACAAACAAAATTATCTGCTAAATTACAACCAAGCTGTTCATTTTCCAATGTGTTTAACATGATTTATATATTAGATTCGCACACTGAACACTATGACATGTGGCAGCAAAAATAATTAGCTAAATAGACAAGTTTATGCAAAAGTACATGCCAACGATGCTAGACAAACTGCAGGATTGAAAAAATGCAAATGGTTTGGTCAATTCAAAACCATCCTTGAATTGACCGAAATGTTTGCACTTTTATACTCCTGCACTGTTTGTCTAGCACCTTTGGCCTGTACTTTTGTACAAAATAAAGTACTGTATGGGCCATTCTGTGACAAATCACCCAAAGAATATTGGATTTAACACCCTATCATCTCCAGTTTACACCAAACTCGGTGCTCAGGACTGGTCATGGCAAAAAAATAAATAAAAATTATGTTTTCAGCCTGATCGGATCAAGGAGTCAAAGTTTGGTTGATTTTGGAGCCCCCAACCTTCAATCGATCTTTAACTCAAAAACTATTTGAGCTGGAGACTTGTATTAGGTGTTTTTTTTTTTTTTTTTTTCCTATTGTAAATTGCATGAGGAATCTAAAAATGATATTAAAAACCCATTTTAAAAGGGTCCCTGAGTGGCTCACCTGGTAAAAGCACAGCTGTGTGGTGTGCAGATGTGAGTCATACAGCGCAGGTTCATGTCCTGGCCGGTCTTTGCTGGGGATTCCAAAGGGAGTGTTGCATTAGCTCTGGCGCTCCCATGAGTTAGGGAGTCAAAACCAACAGGGATTGTTTTGCCTCATCGCGTTACAACGAACCCTGCTGGTCAGGCATCCAGTGAGCTCAAAAGCATACAACTGCAGGGCTGGCCTTTATCCTTCAGAGATCAGTAACTTGTGATATCTGCTCTCGAGTTCCTGGGTGTAAAAGAGGAAGCTAGCTTGGTCGTGCGATCGGAGGACCCCCACTGAACCTTCAGTTCTCCTGAGCTGTGTGGGGAATAACTGTGATGAAGGGAAAAATGATTAGGCATTCAAAATTGAGGAGAAAATCAAGTGTAATATAATTGGGAACAGTAAATGTATATACAAAATACATTTACAAAAAATAAACAATTATTTTTCTGTGTGAGGTCTGTGTATGTCAAAATATTTTTTGTTTAAAGCGGATAATGTTTAATAAAAAATATGTGTAGTTAAAACCTGATGTATACTATACTATGATTGCTATATATCTATTTGAGCCATTGTATTAATGTGTATTTGTAATAAAACAAAAATTTGAAAAACAAATATTATATTATATATATATATATATATATATATATATATATATATATATATATATATATATATATATATATATATATATATATAATTTCACCCCCGATTTCAGGGGGCTCTAATTATACACACGTTATTTTAAAAACATCTTTTGCAGCTCTCTTGGTTAACCCTATGCCGCGTGCTAGGAATGACTATATTGTGCATGTGTCCAACAACTTTCTATTTTAGTGCTTGCAGTTTAATAACCATAAATCACAAATTAAAACCCAGTATATCAACAGAAAGGTATTGAGTAGACCTTTCCATTGATATCATCTGTTTTGTTGTAGGGTATTGATTTTATCTTATAAGCAACACCTCCAATAAAATATTAAAAAATTAATTATAGTATTTAAAAACTGCACAGTTTCATATTTTTCCAGAATATTTTCACGGAATTGAAATTGCTTGTACAGTTGCAGAGCTACATAAGGTTTTGTAATACAAACAAAATGTGCATAAAAGACCCGAAATGTAGAATTGAAAGTGAAACTGAAGAAACCTGGAAATATAATGTAATCCTGTTTGTGATTAGTTAATTATTTACGTGTAGAGGTTTCAATATGTATTCTACACATGATGTTGATTATTATTATTATTATTATTATTATTATGATTATTATTATTATTATTATTATTATTATTATTATTATTTCTTAGAAAAAAGAAGAAACTTGTAAATTCTGTACATGTAAAAAAAAAAGAAACTTCCAAGAATAAACAGCAAAATAATAATAAAAGTAACGACTACAGCTAAATACTTATCCATCGTTTACACACACAGAAACCAAAGCACACTAATAATAATAATAATAAACAAAATAATGATAAAACAACACTGACACGGCAAATATACTAAGTTAGCTAGCTAGAGATCAGACAGATGTCATATTTACATATTTTTCAAAACAGGACACGAAATAAAATAAAAACGTATATAATTAAAAATAACAGTAAAACATTTATAAGAGGGCTATCTTAGATGTCTTTTCAGCAATTCATTTTTTGTCTCTGTCGGCATCTGATGTGCCCTGCAACTGCATTCATACACAGACACACAGCAGAGCGAATAACATTTAGGAAGTAATTTTTTCAAAAGCGTATAGAAAGTTTATTTTTTTATTCTGTTCATATTATTAAAAAAAAAACAAAAAAAGTGACTAGTTAGTCCCAGTTCTTAGCTTTTGGATGAGTTATAGATCTTTTGGGCTTGTAGAACGGGAGATATAGATATTTCAAACAGGTGAAACGAGCTGATAGTAAAACAGTGGCGATCAGAGAGAGAGTCCGGACTGGAATAGAGGGACCAGCTGCATGGCCTGGAATTAGAAGCGGGCTTAGTGAGGCCCAGGCTTGAAATTAGGATAGAAAAGAGATCCCGACCGATGAGCTGTCCTTTGCGCGAGGACCGAGCTTGATCAAAGGTTACGTTCATGACGATCTGAAAACATATGAAAGGGCTTTGTTCGGCAGAGGCGCCTCTCGGGGTGAGAGGAATAGTTCAGTTGCATTGGGACCTAAAACGAGAGATAGTAAAGGGATCCCTGACTAGTTTGGTGCTGCCCTCGAATGGGGTAAGGCACGGCCTCATAAGCTGAGGAGCGGGAAGTTGTCCCACAAGGAACCTGTGACAGAGAGAGATGGGTTAGTCTGGGATTCAGGCACTGAGAGCGTAAAGCGGGCCACGTCTCAAGCAAAAGAAAACAGTGCCTCACATGGTGAGGTAGAATAGATGCACAAGCTGTGTGAGTATAGTGTGGACGGGGGTCTCCTCTGATTCACTTGACGAGATCCACCCTAGTGAGAGGACAAGGTAGCGTGGCTGACCTGAGGTCGGGGGAGTGAATCTGCACTTACCCCCCCCCCCCCCAAAGGATGGACCACGGCTCCCCGCAGAAACACAAACAATAGAGTTGCACCAGTTCATAACATAAAAGAGAATGAGAAAGGAAAGGACATAGGGAGGGTTAGTGTGAGATGGTAATGTGATTACCTGCCACTCAGTGGCGAGGAAAAAATCCCTTTTCTAGTAGGGGAAAACCTCTGGTGGCCCGGCAGTCAGGTAGCCCCCACTCTGGGCATGCTAGCTATTTTTTGATGGGCTGCTGCTATGTCAGTAGAGGATGAACGGGTGTATGAGTCGACTGCTGTGGAGGTCCAGCACACCATGTTCTTGATTATTTGGAGATTGATGTTGGCTTTAGGTGCGGAAGTAGCTGCCCCGATTCTAAATGAATGAGGGGTATAGAATTAGGGCCAGTTCTGGAAACAAAGGTAGTGAGATGGGATGCAAACCAGTAACGGGATTGAACTTTTGCATGCTTTAATAGTGAGCAGATCTGAAATAGGGAGCAGTGCAGAGATCTGAGGAAGTATATGCTGGGAGTATCAACACCAGCAGTGAGTGATTCGAATGACAACGCTTTGCGAAAATTTCACGTCACTAAAATAGAACCTGTTTCTATTTTGTTCTTCCTGGTGCGACTAGAATTAAACTGACCAATCAGAAGCAAGAGTAACATCTTTGACACACGTCAAACACACGCTTCAAAATACGTCACGCCTCAAAAGTCGTGCCTCAAAACAGGTTAATCATGGATGACGAAAAGTTAATTAGTAGTGTCTATTATTATATGATTGCAAACTGAACGAATATAATGACATCCAGAAGGAAGACAATGCCTGGGTGGCTTGCAGGTGGTGCATTCTCTTTCCGATTATGCAAGTTGCATAAAAATAGGTTTATTAATAAGCAAAAATAAACCGGAGCGTACATGCAGTCTACATATCTAGCATTTAATGAAAAATGTGCACTTTTGCTGGCTTTTAAAAATGACACAAAAAGGTCCCTCATTCACCCAACTTGAACATGTGACCTCATTTTAAGCTATGGCTTTTTTGTTTGGTTTGTTTGTTTGCTTTTATGATAAATAACATTTTGTTCACTAAACTGTTTTGAGGCACAAATCTGTGACAAGAAGAAAGTCTTTAAATACGAAGCGAAGTTTTTTGGAGATTCACCAAACAAACAAAAATATTATTGAGGTCTTACTATTCTATACATTGTAAAACAAAGCCAGCAACATGTTTATGTGACATTTCCCAGCATTACCAAGCTCACACATAGTTTTGAAGATTATGAGCCATATTTATAAAGCATTTTCTGTCAAATTCACCGGACTGTTTTAAAAGGAGAAAGTAAATAATAATACAAGGTTTGTGGTGACCTGCGCATAATAATATTATTATATGTTATTGTCACAAAGACGGCCAGAGTGGGTGACGTCAGAACCAGGAAAGGAATACACCGAGACAAGACAGATGAAATGAAATGGTGAGGACGCTTGCTTGTGCCGGTTTATTGTAAATAAAAGGTTTACACAGACAAAAGACAGGACACGGCACATTCGCCAAAATAAAAAGACAAACAAAAACGGACTAACACTTTACAAACGGTGAGCAGATCGACACACAACCAAAAACGGTGAGTTTTAATAAACAAGTATCGTGCTGGTCCCACCAGCATGCAATAGCAATTGATATCAAAACTCTATTCCTCCTCCTCTCCCGTTCCCTTATCACCGAACACCCAATCCAGAGTGAGTAAAATGTGCATCTATATATACTGTTGTGCTGGGATTCAATTACCAATAAATTATTCACTTGAATCCCAGCACGTGAATTAATTATGTGCAACCTCGTGCTCACATATTAACTACTTTAATACACGTGAAGTGATGTACAATCCTGTGTCTAAATACAATTTTTAAACACACGTGAAACACAGACCCGTTTATATCCTGTGTACCAATGCCTATACACCAACATTTAACACACCACACGCAACATATACAGAAAATACACACAGGGGTGGGTACTTTGGTACAGTTATATAATAATAATAATAATAAATAATAATCATAATCATAATAATCATAACAATAATGAAGATGGTGATTATGTAGTGCTTAACAACAACAACAATACTAATAATAATAATAATAATAATAATAATAATAATAATAATAATAATAATAATAATAATGTTGCACTTTAAAATACTTCAAAAAGTTAATAAAAATAATTGAAAATATCAGTTCAACTATACTACTGTTGTCCAGCTGTCTTCTGACAGATGTACCGAGCTTCAAATCAGACTACTGTGACTACTGGTACCACGAAAAAAATAAAATAAAAAATACTACTACGACTACAACTGTACAATTACTACTACTAATAATGCTAACAATCAAACTGTTAGATATATAGGGATGTTCAATAACTCATATCTATAGATTTTACAAGTCCAGCCTTTATTTTACAACAGAGTTGACAGGATGGTAACCTTTTATCAAAACAAGACCTGTTTTGTAATGGAACAGCCCATCTCTAGTATGCCCAGTAGGAATGCATGGGCGGGGTCATGTATTTATTTCCAGTCTTTTGGATTGTTTCCAAGTCGTGTCTGGTGTGGATTGACATTCAGCGACTTGGCACATGGGGAACAGTTGCAGGCGAGATGATTGACAGATCTACTGTGGAGGTGGGTGTTGAGGGAGCAGAGGCTGAGGAGAAAATACCTTTAGAAAAATAACTTTGAGAATTCTGTTGATGTACTAATCTTTAAAGAATGGTCGCACTGGAAATGCGTCAAAGGAAGATTCTGTATAGATTTGGCTGCGTAGAACGGGGGAGGGGTGTCTGCTTGTAGTTGTTTGCCGGCGATGAGGAAAGATGGGTTCTGCAAACAAAGCAAATTAAACAAAACACAAATCACAATTGACAGATTGTCTATCTGGAGGTGGGATGAAGAGCAAGTGCTCTGGCAATAGGTCAGCGTTGGTCATGTGATTGCTCTGCTGGGAGATGTGATACCAAGGCGTGAGCCCAAACAGAACTGGACCTGTTCCACCTTCCAGCCGTGTAACATATTCTACTTGTTCGGGCGAACAGCCCCTTCTGCTCAAGGTGCAGTTCCACATGGTGAAACATTTTTTGGGGGGGATTGAGACCAAAAAAACCTAGATGCTTTATTTAACATCATGTATTCAAAGAAATTACAGAACGATATCGTAAAAGTCTACCGGAAGCCAGCTGTACAGTAGCCTTTAAGGCATGTTGGATTTCCAAATGTCACATTTTTTAATTGTTCTAATTCAATATTTTAATGTAGCATTATTCCACAAGCTTCATTCGACTATGTGAAGCAAAATTAATTAAATAGAAAGGGAGATGCAAAACTTTTGGCCAGAGCTGTACAGCTTATTCAACTGTATTCTAATAGATAAATTACAACTACATGGAATACTGTCAAAATACAATAAACATAGCCTCGATTTACGATGGGGTGTACTGTATGGTGAGATGTTTTTATATAGTTGACCCATAATATTACTGTTATAGTTTATTACATATGATTAAGATGACCTGGTTCCAGTGTCCCCAGAAACCTTTTTTGGGACTGTAAGAGGGTAGTGGGTTGAGTCAAATGAGACTGGGAAAAAAAAAAATACTCAGGAGGCTTAACTTAGTTCTCCCTGCAGCAGGGTTTTTATTAAGTCTGGCTGTAAAATGGCCACCAACCAGTAACTCAATCAAAAAGAAAGTAGAACAAAGTAATGAAATAGAAATAATCAAAATAAATTCCCCCACCAATATCACCAATTATAAAGGAGGAGAAAAAAAATAAAAAGGTACAACCAACAGTCCCACACACAGTAAAAGATTAAAACAAATAGATATCAGTTCCACTAGCGCTCCCGTGCTGACCTCTAGGGGGCTTCCGGTCCTGGGTAGGATTTTTAATGACGGGGTCCCGGTCGATCTTCCAGGTATCAATCCGCAGCACCGTCTCTTGTCTCTGCAATGCAGTATACTTTTACACACATTAACCAATTTAACAACACGTCTCCTTACGCTATTCCCCAGGACTGAGCAACCGGGACTTAGATCGTACCGTCCTTTAAATACTGTTCGACCCCGCCCTTAGCCTCGGCCCCGGTCGCCGCTGTACTCAATCGGCGTACATAGTAACTCTGACTGAGGTACGTGGCGCGGCGGCCGCGGACTTCCGCGTTCAGGCGGAGCGAGCAATCTTTCTGGAATTCCCAGACGGTTCGACCTTTGTCTTTTCCCGTTTTATGCAACGCCACCAGCGATCGGAAGGATCGACCACAGCTCCGACCGGTTAAACCCCCGTCACAGGGACACTCATTTCGGCCCATTTTCTTCACCAGAGCATCATCGTCATGCAGGCTGTTGTGTTACTACCATATCTGTTGCTAAAACGTACGGGCTGCTATCCTCGTCTGAATCATCACTCTCGCTGCCTGAATTGTTTAGACAACTGTAGTCTAATAATAGCAACTCATACAGGTACCACTGTGTTGTAATTATTATCTTCATCCATGATTTTTGTACATCTGCGTGCAAACAACTTGGCATCGTGTGTAGCGATAGGCAACAATTGCGGAAATCAACGCTGTCATGTCACATCACTGTGGCATGCATACAACACAGTGCACTGAAGCTTGTCTTGGTTTGAACTCCAAAGCATCAAAATAGCCCACATGACAAAAGTATTTGGAGGCATATTTTCTATTAGTATATTCACTTTCAGTTCACCACAAGTACCCTCTCAGAGACATATGCTAGTGAATAATACAAAATAATTTATGAAATAGTTACTTTCTCATTTCTGAAATTCATGTTATAAAAATATTTCAAAAGTTTTTTTTTTTTTTTTTTTTTTTTTTTGTTTGTTTTTTTATTATTTCATGAAGTGTACATTTGATGCTGTTTTTAGCAATAATGAAATACAATAGTTTCAGGTCTCCAGGTGCCTGTTTAATTTCATTGATAGTTGAGTACTGTATGCCTTTATGATCCAAATAGTTTGTAAAACAATTACAAAAAAAGAATCACGTCCTCGTTTCATTTTACCTTCTTTAAGAAATATCTAAATAAGCTGCCTGGAGGCAGGATAGATCTCTTTTTAATTTGGTGACCCCTATTTTTTATTTCTGTTTTAAATGTATTATAGAAGTATATTTTATCCTGCAAAGTTTAAGAAAAAAATAGAGACAATGGAGTACTCGTATTTTAGAGTAATGCTATCTGCATATGTCTGATAGCTATATAAGGTATTTTAGGTATTTAAGTATTTTACTTTATTACATCTATTAGTTAAATAGAAGAAAAACAACACATTGATAAAAACACACGTTTTTCTTTCAGCAAAGAGACAAAGGTCAAGGCTTGAATTACTGGGGGGTAGGGGTGGGGTTTAAGTTTCTCCAAATTTCCAGATTTCCTTTTTAATATGTTTTTAAGGTGAGATGTCACTTAAAACAGAAAGGAACCAGTTAAAAACATGTTAATTGTATGATGACATTTCCTGCCTTGTATGTGCAGTTTTTCAGTATCAATCTATATGTTTTTCAGTACCAATCAGTGATAATGAGAACACATCTCTTGCCAATCTGAAAAGTTATCTGCGCTTTTTGCATAGGCTAATGCTTATGCTTATATTAAGGAATATTAAAAAGTATTCCATTCGTAAGTAAAGAAGTGACAACATTTAATTTCAGAAAATAAATGAGATTTAATCGTATTACACATTGATCCATGTTTCAGCCTATACTGTAGACTCAAAAATAAACTCCAGCCTAGATCAGCAAAGAAATTAGCCTTTGTAAAATGCATAGTTGATTTAGACTCAGACGACTCTTTCTCACGTTCATTGACTGGTGACTGAAAAATGGAATAGGCAGGAGATTTCATCATGCAATGAACACATTTTTAACATGTTCCTTTACATAAGTGATGCCTGTCAGCTTGTAGCATGTTAAAGGGGGAATTTGGAAATACAGCTATTTGCAGAAACGTAAAGGGTTTGCCTGCCTGGTTTACTATTTACCAATAACTGCTTCAGAAGGAAATTCCTGTTTCTGCAATCAGGGCAGCTTCTAAACAAAACTTCAAGAAGCTGATTAGTGGACTTCATTTATTGCACACAGTCAAAGGATAGGATATTTAATACATTTCATCAACTTTAATAGAAATAGTTTAATAGTAGAAAGTGGCTGGAAAAATTCCCAGTATCTATTATCTATTAATGTATTTACAAAAAAAGTATTTCTTTAACTGAATGTTTTGTTTTGTTTTTTTCGAAATTCGGTTTTTAGGGATAAATTAAGTTGTATCTATGAATCTATACTGGACTGGTGTTGTGTTTATTAACAATACCCTGGGAAAGTTTTCATGAATAACTTTTACAATAAAACAGACTTTAAAAAAAACATTCTTTAAAGAACTATTGAGTTAAAGGTTTGTGAATAGGACTCAATGGGTCTTTAATTAACTCCCATTTTTTTGAAAGAGGTACAACACCTGTTAATTTTACAAAACTAGAACCAAACAACTATGGTGTATATTTCGAGTTCTTTTCAGCATTTTTAAGGTGTTTCATGTCTCATTTTGTAAAATTAACATGATTTTTTCTCCTTTTAAAAAATAGGTTAATTAAAGAATGGAGGAAATGTTTAAAAAATATGTCTCAACATATCATATTAGCATAGAGTATACAATATAGGGTTACAGGATCTATGTATATGGGTAATATCAGCACCAGCATAAGTGTGTGGTTACACATACAAGTGTTGCTATGGTCTTTTAATGATGTTATATATTGCTTTATAGTTAATATACAAAATTTGACCACCTTTATTTAATCCACTTTGATTTAAAAGCAGGAAAAAGATGAACTGAATACTACTGGGTGTCTGAAGTAGGAGCCTGATTCTACTTTCACCATTTTGAATTTACTTTACAGTTGAATGGAATTCAAAGAGGTGCCTGAGGTATAATTTTTTTTTTAAGCAGGTAGTGTTAATATACCAATATTGAGAGAACAGCACAGTAAAAACTCTAAATGATATGACTGATGTTATGAATTGAATTTTCCTTTGATGTGACATGGGATACAGCCGTTGAAATGTGCATAGCATTATACAGTGGTTTTAATGAAGTAGTACAGCAGCACTGATATAGATTACCAGTTTGTATTGGTTCTTACCGTTGTGATACCATAGGTTACTTACTGGTATCAAGGGCTTGACGGTCATAAGGGGGCTTAAAAAGTAGGATAAATACTGGAGCCAAGGGGAGAGTGGAGTGGGTTGTGAAGATCAACTAAGCAAAGCAAAGGACTCTGCGTTGCGGCCTGCTTGTAGAGTGTAAGGAAACAGGCCTGTGCTGTGGTTGTTGTGGCTCGAATAAAAGCACCTGGGATGAAACACTCCACAGTGTGTACTTCAAAAAGCAGAGGTCAGCCTCCTTTTGTTGTTTTTCTTTTCTGTGCATTACAGGAAAGTGCACAGCCTTGTTTCGTGACAATACCTTTAGCTTTTCATATTGATGTACCTTAACTAGGATATTTACCTTAGGTTAAGGGAATTTTCCAATATACAATTGCCATTGTAGCTGTCCTTTTGCTGCCTTTACCACTTTGTACAGAACATATATACTGTTAAAAAATAAAGGTTAACAGTTTGGAGTCTGAGACAGCTGTCCATTACTTGAGACAGGGTAATGTAAACTGTGTTTTTATTAGGAACATGCAGTCCATAGAAACATTTTGTTGATGGATCCTGACTTCACCTTTTCTTAGTCTTCCATGGAAAGCTAAAGTAACTAAAGACTTTTTGCTTTGGTACACATGATGCATTGCCAACTTTAAAACAAGTGGGTGGATAATGTGACATGTTTACTCTGAGTCAGCCCTGAATTTTTCATGAGGGACAAAATAACCTGAAAGCAGTCGTGAGGGCTCTGGGGCTTTCTACTACAAAGGGCAACACTGGGCTTTACTTTCCATCTGCCATGGATGATAAGGATAAGGCATGTCCTTAGGAAATTTAAAAGATCCAAATATTGTAGCCTTGCGTCAAATGGTGGCTTTGTTTTTCTGTGCCGGTCTGTTCCTTTTGGAATACATGATAGGCATAAAATATTGATGTACATATGACATAAACATATGAAATAAACCCTTTTATCTGTTTTCTTTTATTACGGGTATGTTTATAAATTAATATTACAGCTCTCTTTGATGCAATACCAAGCATCGCCTTCAAACTAAAGCGCCATTAACTGAAACAGCTTTTTATGTGAAACAAATACTAACTAAATAACTGTTACACTATATGAAGGCACATTTGTCTTGTCAAAATTAGAATTTATTTATTTTTTTAGCCAGCATTATTTGAAAAAAAAAAATCCACGTCTGTATCTAGCATTTACGTAAATGCACATCTTTCTAATCCATGCCCATTCTACTGCTTGTGTTCATGGTTCTGGAAAAAAAAAAAAAAAACACAAATCTGGCTGTCCCAGCCTTTTCGCTCTGCATAAAAGTAGCCTACTGCATTGAATATGCCTAACTTGGTTAATGACTAAATTAAAACAATCAAACAAAAAAAGAACCATTAAAACCACAGTTTTAGTACTTTTCAGTTTCAGCAATATTAAGTATGTGCTACAGTGTTGTCAAGGATATAGGTATATCCCTATTATTTCCATATGTTTTTGGAGAGGATAGATGAATATAGTAACAGAATTTAATGTGAAACAAAAAGAGGCTATATTTATAGCTTGATTTGTGAACTGTACCGTAGTGTGAATGCTCGATTTCAGTTCCATGTTATATTGTGGGTTTATTCAGCCTGGTTTAATATCTCACAAGACTATATGCCAAAAGGAAATTCTCTTAACACTACTTCTGGAAATAATGTGTACAGTCAAACACCAAATAACAATTCCACTATGATAAGCACATCACTTTCAGTGTCATGCTAAAAGCAAGCATTTCCCCCACAGAACACCTGTTGTGGGTTAAGCAATCTTTGTAGTCTTAATTTATACACATGAGAAGTAAAAATATTGTATCATCCTATAATATTTGTACTATTGATTCTAACACTCCACTAATATTTAATTTTACAACCTTAACCCTAGCATCAACCACAATTGTAATCTAATTTTTATTAATTAGGTTAAGACTTGCCACTCTTGACAGAAAAAGTTCAAAATGTGGACACATTTTCAAGTAACTTCAAACATGCTTCTGATGTTACAAAATGTTGCTTCTCTTTTTTCTATAAATATGGGTAGATAAATAACTACATTAGAAAATAAGTGTAGATATAGATAATCAAAAGGGAACAGGATGAAATGTTATTTAGAGTCTCTAAAAATCAAGATCAAACAGATTAGTGAGAGAACAGTATTGGGACCTTTGTTCTTAATATCTGCTATTGTGTGGTAATTCAAAGCAGGTATATAAAAATCAGTGGAGGCATCTTGGATAACTGTCCCATTGAAAACCTCACAATAGTTTGAGCAATTATCTAATGCTCACTGCGTTCTGAGCATCGGTTACAGTCTTTGTATATGAAACATCTCAACTGTATTGTTATTTACTCTGTAGCACATTATAGCTTAACGTATATTCAATTACATTATGCATACAGTGCTTCACGTGTCTTTGGCTAAAGAATAACTAACATATTCCAAGCCAGCTAAAAGTGCTTATGTGTGAGGGATCTAGCTTCCACTATTAAGCAGTAGCGTTAAGTGTAATTTAGCAGAAACATAAGCACCTTTCACACTGGCACTCCTACCCAGGTCCCGACCCGGGTTGTGGCTACCCGGGTCACGGCGACCCACCTCAGGATGTGGGTCGACATGTTTTGACCTGAGTTGAGAGAGACAAAATGCATGACGGCCATTCTTAAGCCGATGAAATAACAAACAGTCACGCCTGCGTGAAGGTTTCACTTTCGCAAGAAATAGTTTTGTTTATTCTGTTTAGCCACATTTTTGTTGCTTCACACCATGAGCCAGATTGCATCAGGGATGAAGAAATGTTTGATCTAATCAACATTTGGGTGGACGGTTTACATACCCCAGTTGAAATTTATAATTTCTAGAAATTTTTATCAAAAACAAATAATTATAGGAAAAATATTTTGTAGCAAAAGTTTTGCTTTTGTGGATGAGGAAAAAATGATTTCAGCACATTTTTTGCAAAACTCCAAAAATTTTCATTAAAAAGTATTCATATCGTGCCAAGGAAAATTAAATTAATAGCTAGTTGAGGCACCTTTAGCAATAATAACCTCTTAAACGATTAGGACAGAGGTGGCCAAACCGCGGCTCGTGAGCTGCATACAGCTCTTGTGCACTTCAAGTGTGGCTCCTGGTGAAATGCTGGGTGACACACACTTTGCGACTCGAATGAACTGGAGGAAGAATGAAGTGAAAGTAAAAATAAACACAAGAAGTTTATTATGTGTGTTCTCTGTATTCATTTGTGTAAATTATTCTTTTCTCGTTGTCTCTCTTCTGTTTCTTTGAGCCTGCATGTTCACTGCAAGGATTCGTCTCTTGCTGACTTTCGACACCGCTGGCTGGCGCATGCATATATCGATGCCGGGTGTGTAGTTGAAAGTAAATTTCATCATTTTGAAATAACTGCTCGTTCATTTCATGGACAATGGCATTGAGAAAACCATCCACAAGTAATAAACAGAAGTATGAGGCTTCAAACCAGACTGGGTGGAAGAGTTTGCTTTCACTGAAAACAGTGGTAAACCTGTGTCTCATCTGCAATAAATTGTTTACACACTGTAGCCTGTACAAGGCGAGCAACCTCAAATGTCATTAAGAAACAAATCATAGCACATTTTCGTATGAATATCCTGTATCAGACTTACGGTAGATGCAGCTTTTGGCATTCAGTAAAGCTGATTTAATGACTCAAGCAAGTTTTGTATGGCAAGCATCCTTATTCAGATGAATAAATCTTTTTTATATAATTGCAGTGTTGGTGCTAGAGTAGAGAATGTATGTTTAAATGTTGCAGATCCAAAATTATTATATTTATATCTTACATCTTGTCATGAGCAGGTATTATAATCCATTTCTAAAAAGATACAGTGCATGTTTTTTTTTTTGAAAACCCAGCATTTAGATCTTCAAATTTTTGTTTTTATGTGATGTTTTTCACAAAATAGGGTCAGTTATTGTATCTTGCTTCATAATTGAATATATTTTATTTAAAGTGAGTAATACATACAGTATAAACAAAAAAATAATGGATAAAAAACTAGTGTGTTAATTTAAAGTGTATTTTGCAGGTCAGACACACCAATACATTTCTATATAGACTTCATCAACAGAAAACGGGACCACCAGGCTGTAGGGCACATCCTGCACTCCATGCGGAGTGCCTTTACTGGATACGCCACTTGGGATCCCCGACAGTGACACAATGAAATCTTTTCAAAGATGATAAATTACAAACATTACAATGTACAGTAGACAATGATTGATAAGATGGTATTATATAAGCAGACAAGACAACTTCAGAAATGAATATGGAAAAACAAACATTTCTTTACTCATTATTACGTCAGTGGTACAAACTTTTCTGATGCAGTAAAGTTCAGATAGTTGTTTGTAATCCAGAAATACAAGTTTATATTCCAATATGGTCATGCCAGCATTACACTTCAGCAATCAACACCAGACAGAAGGATATCTACATCATCAGATGGAAAACAACGTAAATGGATGGCGATGCAGATGGATCACATTGTTTTACTGCAAAGCTACGTCTTAGTTGGTGCTTATCTTGGCAAGAGCCGAGTTCAAATCAGCATGAAGTTCAACATCTAATCTCATGTAATGAAAATCAACATGGTAATGCCATAACAACAGTTTACATGTTTTGTATCCTGATGATGCAGACTCAGTAACTAAAGTCTCTATATAATTTTAAAAGTGAATGCCAATATTATGACCATAGGTTTCTCTCAAAAATAATAATGTAACTGAAATCCTGTAACTTACTTTCTCGTTAGGTAAGCAAGGAAGTTAAGAAACATACAACCCACAGTCCACAAAACAATTTCCTCTGAGTGGGCATCAATAGCAGTTGTTTTAGGTGACACACATTTTTCAACAGCACGATAATTGCTGGATGAATCAGCTTTTCTGATAACCATGATCTTAAAAGTTGTACCATAAATTCTTTGTAATCCCTTTGATACATGACCCCTTTTCAGTTCACTCTTATCCACGTGATCACAGCAGCTAGTTTTATCCATTTCTATTACTGTATGAACATAAGAACATAAGAAAGTTTACAAACGAGAGGAGGCCATTCAGCCCATCTTGCTTGTTTGGTTGTTAGTAGCTTATTGATCCCAGAATCTCATCAAGCAGCTTCTTGAAGAATCCCAGGGTGTCAGCTTCAACAACATTACTGGGGAGTTGATTCCAGACCCTCACGATTCTCTGTGTAAAAAAGTGCCTCCTCTTTTCTGTTCTGAATGCTCCTTTGTCTAATCTCAATTTGTGACCCCTGGTCCTTGTGTCTTTTTTCAGGTCAAAAAAGTCCCTTGGGTCGACATTGTCAATACCTTTTAGAATTTTGAATGCTTGAATTAGGTCGCCGCGTATTCTTCTTTGTTCAAGACTGAATAGATTCAATTCTTTTAGCCTGTCTGCATATGACATGCCTTTTAAACCCGGAATAATTCTGGTCGCTCTTCTTTGCACTCTTTCAAGAGCAGCAATATCCTTTTTGTAGCGAGGTGACCAGAGGTATGCTGTACTCAGTACACACTTTGGCAACAGCCTTGACTTGAAGGTGAGTTGTATTTTTCAAATCTTATTTTCATTACAAAAAAAGCAAAACCTTGCCTTATATTTGGGCTAATGTGGGTATATATATACATCTGTGTGTGTGTGTGTGTTCATCGTGGTTTTCTATAAAATCTCAATAATATGTTTATTTAAAAAAAAAAAAAATGCTAAGTTCAAGTAAGTCACACTCCAGATAATCACTGTTGAGAAAGTGTACAAACCGTACCGAGGAGTGAAATACGGCACTCTTTTTTTTCCCTCAAAAGGCGTGCACCCAATGTCCTGACAGGTTGGAGTTTGTGCAACCCACACACACATGTATTCACCATATTATTATTGCTATTATTTATCTCACAAACCCGTAGGCCAGACGTACAGGCCAAGAACTTTCCCTTTTGATACGTCGCACGTGACGCGGTACAAAAAGATGCTGTTTTAGGTAGCCATGGTCCATGATCCACATTAATCACATTTTAGTGGCCTGTAAATTATTATTATTATTATTATTTTTTTAATAATAATGTTAATGTTCTTAATAAACACTGCTGCATCCATTTCAGTGAAACCCGGCAAGATACACTTTAAAGTTTAATACACTGTAGCTCTACAGTACCACACAAATTACACAAACTGTAGGCAATGTTCTATACCTTGTGCTTGGGTATTTTGCTGCCATCAGGAGATAGCTTAACAACTACTGTACTGCACAACCATGCTAGTATTTAAAATGCTTGCTTGCAGACATTTCATGTTCACAGTATGTGTCTTGACCTTATGGAAATTTTGGTATGCAGCTCATGGGGTCAGGAAGTTTGGCTACCCCTGGATTAGGATATTTGTTAATGAGCTTTTGGCATGATTCTTTAGTGATTTTTGACACAAAATTGTTCCAGTTCATTCAAATTCTGAGGACTTTTCTTATGTACTGCCTTCTTCAACTCATCGCAAAGATTCTCAATTGGATTTAGATCGGGACTTTGACTAGGCCATTCCAGAACCTTGATTTTATTCTTCTTTAACCATTCTGAAGTAGATTTTGATGTGTGTTTTGCATTGTTGTTGTGTTGGAACATCCAGTTGTACTTCAAACCAAGTTTTGTATTGGAGGGTTTCAGATGATTGGCCAGTATGTTTTGGTATGCTATGGAATCCATTTTACCATGTATTGGAACTAAATTTCCTGTGCCATTAGAGGAGGATATTACCACCTCCATGCTTGACAGTATGTATGGTGTTCTTTTCTTTGTAGGGCTCACTAGACTCTCTCCAAACATAACGACTATCAGCGTGACCAAACAGCTCGATTTTTGTTTCTTCACTCCACAAAACCTTTGACCAGAACTCATATCCATCATTCAAATGCTGTTTTGTAAACTTTAAGCGATTGTCCTTGTGACATTTTCCTAAGAGTGATTTGTTCCTTGAAACCCCAATTCCAATTGCAGCCAATTCACTTTGCATATCTTTGGCAGTCAATCTCAAATTGTTATTAACCTTCCTCACAATTCTTTTACTTGTTTTTGGTGAAAGAACCTTCTTCCAGATCGAGGGAGCGTTGTAACAGTACCAGTCTTGTACTTCTTGATAATAGAAACAGTAGTTGAAATTGGGATACTCAAATGCTTGGAAATCTTCTTGTATCCTTCCACTTTATGAGAATAAATCATTTTCTGCCTAAGGTCAGATAGGTCTTGACTTTTTCCCATATTGACTTACTGGTAATGACAGCAGTTATCCTATGCCTAAGCCTTTTATACTCTCTAAGAATGTTCACCTAAAATCCAGCATTTTCTAGACTTTTCTAGAACTAGGTTCTGCATTATCATATTAAAATTTCTAGCACCTTGTAGACAATACTATCATAGCATCAAAGGGTATGAATACTTTTGTATTAGCATTTTTGGAGTTTTCCAAAAAGAATTGCTGAAATAAATCATTGTAGACATCTATTTCTTGTAACCTTTTTTCCCCTCATCCACAAAAGCCCAAAACTTTTGCTACAGAAGATTTTTCCTAAAATTCAGGGCATGTAAACTTTTGACTACAACAGTATAATTAAGTTGAAATCGTGGGCCCATGTGTACAGAAACATTTATTCATAGAATAAAACATCTGCATGAGGTACAAACATCCCTAACTGGCATATACAGAATATTTCCCTTTACAATATAAAAATAGTCTGTCATAATAGGTTTTAACACACAAAAATGGCATCTAATGTCAATATATTTATGTGCGTGCACATGACTTAAAGCCTTCAACATTTTTTTTTACTTTAAAAGGGACATTGAAGTGTTTTATTGAATCATTTTTTCTAAGTTGTGTAACATTTACATAACAACATGGTACTAAGACACTTTGGACTAAAATGTTCCCTACAGTTGGCTACACTAAAGTTAATTATCTTTAGACCAGTAGTTCCCAAAGTAACGTAAATTGTAAATTGTTGGGATGGACTTTACTCTCAAATTTCCACTTACAAAATAAATGTATCTAGGTCGGTCCATCTCCAGAACAGGCCTCTTGATAGGTTTACAGCCAGGTGTTACTGAGACACTAGAGGATGAGATGACTAGTCTTGGCTTAAGCAGGAGGTGAGTGAGTGAGAAGAAATCTCAGAAGAAATCTTCTACAAACCTGGCATCATGTTAAAATGTACTTGTTTTCTCCAATAACCATGTGGCATACTGATGATGATTTGTCCTTCCTATTATATAGGCTTTGTATAGATAATATTTCAGATGTAGCCATGCACTTGGGAGGATAAAGTACATTGTTTTTTTATTTCTTTCAAGCCTTTGAATGCCTCCCCACTCTACCTCCCTAGAGACCCTAACTCTCAGGTAACTAGTGGGTGGAGGCAGCGAACCAGGTTCAAACAGACAAGCGTATCAGTTTCAGTTTGTGCACAGTTCCCCCCTCCCCAATTAGAGATACATGTCTGATCCTATTCATTTTCAAACAAATAGCTATTCACCTAGAAAAGAAGTAGCCAACAATAGTTAGCTGCAGAAAGCAATTTTGTTCATCTAAAAGAGACAGCAATGACATAAAGGCCTACTGAGTCACAATAGTGAGGCAAAACAGACAAGAGGACCAGCAGCCACAACTTCTTATTACAATCATGCCACCTTTTCTGAAAGCTTTTGCTGTGAAATCCAAAGAGAAAGTGAAAACCCTATTAATTATTGGACAGTAAGTCACGTTACTACCACCTATAAACAACAAAGCAATACAATATTCAACTTTGCTAACAGCATCTGTCAGACTATTCAATATTTCTGTATAAGGCAGAAATATGGTTCTGGGGTTGTGATTTTTTTTTTTTTTAATGTAGTAGTCACCAATTAATTTTAGCCTGTTTTTCTCCTAAATTGGAATGTCCAATTGTATTTCGGCTCAGCCCACCGCTACCACCCATGCGCTGACTCAGGAGGGGCGAAGACGAACACACACTCTTCTCCGAAGCGTGTGCCATCAGTCGACCGCTTCTTTTCACTCTGCAGGCCCACCATGCAGCCAGCCTAGAGCTACAGCGTCAGAGGACAACGCAGCTCTGGGCAGCTTACAGGCAAGCCAGCAGGCTCCCGAACAGTCTACAGGGGTCGCTGGTATGCGGTGAGCCGAGGACACCTTTGCCGACCTAACCCCACCCTCCCCCAGGCAGCACTCGATCGATCAATCGTGCGCCGCCCATATAACACATACAAATAAAAAAAAAAACACACAGATGAGAAAAAAAATAACATAAAATAACTTTTCCTATTTTCAGTCAGGACAATCTTGAGTTAAATAACCAACTTTATTATAATACAAAATCTTACAGATTTCCAAAAACATTGAACCCAAAAAAAGGTTGTATAAAAATAAAAAGTAGTTGGAACACAGCTTCATCCCTTGGAGCATCTCGGTGCTCTAGAGGCTGTAGACCTTCAGTCGCCTCCCCTGCAGGCCTAAAAAAAATAGCATAATTGTATATAATAGGTGGCATCATAACAGAATGCAGTTTGTTTTGTTTTTCTTTCAATATATGCAAAGGATATGGTAGGGCTGAATCCTACATTAAAGTTTGTCTTTAGGGTGTTGGTTCCAGATGTTGTTGGGCAACGAGAATATCTTTAATTTTGTTCCTTATGTAGATCTCATAAGCCCTCTGAAGACCACAGACCAAGCTTTTTTATGACATGTGCAGGAATATTTCGCTGAGCAGCTGTGGTTGCAGCTCCAATGCTGAAGGAATGGCACGAGAAGCTCAAGGAAGAAAGGTTGTCTTTTTCGAGTCTTGCACAAACCAGGACATGGAGACTCCTGGGTTCTGCGCAGTCAGAAACAGCAGGCCCTGAGGTGTGGATTGGGGGTTTGGAGGCCATGGAAGCGTGGGTGCAGAAGAAAGCAGAATTAGTGCGAGCAATGTGAAGTTTCTCCTTTTAATTTATCATATTTACTTTGTTTATGAAAGAAGAAAACATCCGTGATCTGCAGCAGGACCCCATCAGACAGCAAGCGGGAGCAGAAAAGGGCAAATTCAACCCGCACAACAATCTAATGCTCCAAATGCATGGAATACATCACCCAAGATCGAAGTTCAAGGTGTACATGAACTGCAGCAAAAACACCGAAAGGCAGCTAGAAGCAGAAAGAGCAATTAATACAGTTAGTATGATATTTGTGATCTGCTTTAAAATGTATGGGATACATGACCTGAGCTTGAAGTTTAAGGTCTCTGATGCAGAGGTCCGATAATGGATCAAGGAACAGGTTTCAGTGGGGATTTTGCCATACCGGAGGAACCCACAGTAGCACAAACAACTTAAGTTTCTAGAAGGACATCCTTGATTGGGGAGAAGCATCTGGAGTGCAGAATGTTGACAGAACTCCATTGTGATGGGTGGTTTGGAAGATGGTTAAAGTAGATCTTAGATGTCCTGCAGCGACATTTGTATCCTGAATGTGGGAGCAGATCCTTGAATGTCCTGCAGCGTCATTTCTGAATTAGAATAGATTTTCTGTTGGATTTGTTGAGATGGTTTGTTGATCTGGAGGATTGGTGAGTGAGTGAGTGATAGAACATTTAGTTTATCAGGGGTTGGAAGCAATACGTTAGAGAAGCAAGTATAATAGATTCTAAGGCAATGAGCAGCTTTTGTAAAAACATGGAGAGATGGCTCTTTATAACTTAACTGAAGTAAGCCACCTGGTAAGTTAGTCTAGCCTGTGGTTAAAAAATAATGCAAATAGAAAAAATGAATGTCCCGGGAAAATTATTGTTTGAATTGTTCTTCAATAATTGGCTGTGTGACATTTAAAAAAATCTAAAAACCAAATCCTGAGGATCTTGAATTATGTTAGCTGCAGCCAAAGGTGTAGTGCTGGACTTTGAGCTGTACCAAGGAGTAGACATACTGCTGCAATGTTAGGGAATGCTACAGGAGACCAGCAAATAAAATAAAATAAATAACCCAAGGACAAGCTGTTGTGGCATGTTTAACAGCACAGCTGGAAAGGGGCACTTTTGTGTACTTTGTCAGATTCTTCACGTCTCTGAAGCTCACTGACTTCTTTTTGCAGAAAGGGCTGTTCTGTACTATATTCTTAATGAGAATCAGACTTCCTAAAAACAACAAACTGCTTAGTACAAAAGATCTTGAAAGAAAGAGAAGAGGATCAACATATATGGTACGCAGAAACGACAAGGAGGCTGCAATCATCAAATTGCTTCTTCTTGCGGTTCAGTTGAGCCACAGGTCAGTTGCCATCGTTGATCTAAAAAGGACAAACTGTACCTTGACATCCCACAGCTCCAGGCATGTGCTGCCTACAACAAATCAATGGGTGGAATCGATCATAGATCGACAGATTGCTTACTACAGAATCACCTACAAAACAAATAAATTAACTGTAAAGGTAATTTTCCACATGGCTGATTTGGCAGCAGCTAATTCATGGCTTCAGTACCATTCACAATGCAAGACATTGGCTGTACCCATAAAGAGGTTAAGCAATACCTGCATTTTTTAGGCTGCGCTTAGTAGAGCAACTCATTTTATTTGAAGAGAATGCTACCACTTCATCCTTAGAATCTAGTGAAGATGACAATTACCACAGAAAAAAAAAACAACAAAAAAAAAATCTTCTGACTCCAAAAGAATCAAAGACATTGAAGGCAGCCCATTTACCAGAAATCAGAGATGTGAAACCTTTCAAAGGTGCAGAAATCCAGGCTGTTCTGAAAGATCTCAAGTTCAGTGTATATAGTGCAAGTAGTTATATACTATAGTGCATATAGTATATAGTCTGTCCCTCCCGTGGAAAATGCATGAATCCCATCCTGTACAACAACATTCCTCACAAACTACCAATATGCATAGCGTTGATATTATTTTAACCTCCAAAATACCACAAAACATTGCTACAATTTCTCAGACAAACAAATGCCCTCAAAAGAGCTACACCTCGCTACATTTCTCCATATTATAAACCCAAACCCGTGTCTCTAAAATAATGCCTGTGCATTTTCCCAGTATACCTCGTTCCATTACAGCCAACTCGAGTGCTCTCCAATTTGTTTGATTTCTCCCAGAACTCGAGTTGGTGAAAAGGGAGGATTTTCCGACTTACTATGTGATTTGGCAGAATACTACCGATTTCCACCAGAAGTACTTACGAGTTAAAGGTCAAACTATTAAATAGCTGCAGTCAGTATTAGTCAAATTGTTGATGATTTAAAAGATAAGTTCATCCAGATATTCTTACGCATTTGTTCACGCAGTGCATGTGCCTGTGACAGATTGGTATGCAACACATTTGACCATCCTACTAGAATAGTGACACTTGGAGTACAAGCAGCATTTGGAAAGACTAACTTTGTAAAGTATGAATGTTATGCTGAAGTTCTATGATACGTTACCAACTGTTAACGATGGACACTACGAGCAAGGTGTTGCAGTCCTGAATTTGATGCAATGCAAGGAGAAATAACAATATCACTACATTATACATTCCTACCTTATGAATTTTTGAGATGAGTATTACTGGAACGAGAAATGTTTGGACGAAGTGACGAAGGAATTGCTGTAGAATGAAACAATGCAGCATTTGTAAGATTGTGTGGCAAAGTGGTGAGTGGATACAGGTGAGTGCAGTGCAGAGCTGGTATAAATCACACAGACAACTATGTTCAGGTGCAGGGGTGTTTATTGAAAAATTATTTAACAATGTCCAGAGCCTTATGGCAAACACCTGTAAATAATAAATTATGGAAGTGATACAGCAGTGTGTATCACTTTGTTTTGTAAATCCCTTGGGTTTGACCCGAAAGCCAAATTCCAGTCTTTCAACCACACAAAACACAAACACAGTTCCACGATGAGTGAATGAAGTGCTCGTGGTGAAAAGACAGTTCTCCGTGAAGTGAAGTGCAGGTGTCTTTGATGCTGGCCTGCGACTGCAGCTCCGGATCTTGTTAGTAATCTTGAAAGACGACACAAACAGATGCAGGGTCTCCTTTTTGGTTGAATGCTAACCATTTACAAAGGAACAGATTACTTTGCTATGCCCCTACTTTATACCCTCCCTCATGACCCCTTGGTTAACGAGCGCATCCGCCTCTCCAAACCGTGGATGCCATGCAGTTTCCTGTCCGGGTCATTGAGCTCAGGTACCATAGCTCCGCCCCTCTTCTAGCCGGCCGACTTTCACGTACCCATGGGAATAAAGTGTCATGTCTTTTAGTCCAGGGTACTCTGTTCCCTTTATCTAGCGCCCTCTCAGGTTGGGAGGGAGATCTAACACCAAGCGTCATTCAATCTCTGTGACAGATGGATGTGGGTTTTTTGATGATTCCTGTAAGGTCGTTTTCTCCTAAATCCTGGACTGGTCTATGCTTGGAGAATAGAATCCACAATGCGAAGGTAAGGGACAACATTGATAAAACCGGCCCGGGGTATGCAACCAAACAAATGACAAGCGGTTAATTTGAAAGCACGGCAAGACTGAGTTTGCGAAAGAGGTATTTCTATATACCTTATAGGTTAATTAGAACTTGCTGGCAATAGGCTTGTAGACTAACCAATAAATGTAGCAGGCACTTGTACTGTAGATTTCCTGCCTGAAACCTTGCAAGCTTTCTATTTGCCAGACAAGGTGCACAGATTTATTTAGTAATACCCAAATAGTACCACTAGGGGTTACTGAGCAAGCAGGCAACAGACACACACACACACACACTGTGGAAACAGTATCAAAACAAAAAGGTGACCAAAAAAAAAAAAAAAAAACACAGCTAAAATAAAAGGTGACCTTGTAATGGTTGTGCGCTACCTCCCCTACACAGGAGGGTCCCGCACCAAAAACGTTATGTTAGCACACCCTCTGTGAACTGATTTGGGATCATTTACTGATCCACTAAATTAACCCTAGCTCTGTACCACTTAACCAACCCCAATTACGCCACATGGACGTTGGGGAACAAACAAGAATTGAAAACAGAAATGTGCCTGTGGGCCACTGTACAGTGAACAACCAAGCACCTAGATTCATTTAATTCAATAAGACAAGTACAAACAGTGATACTGGCACCTTCAAAAAGTATGTTTGCCCTTTATGACATACTTGCTGATAGTAGCACGCCCAGAAATCTTTCACATGGTATGCAAAACTGAATCACCAGTATCTCATCTCATGCTGATAACAACACTGCAGAACCATGCTGGAAATTATTTGAGCCAATCAGAGTGCTGCATGTTTGTCCAGTGATTCACAGCACCTACACTGTCACATTAGAAAACTGCAATGAAATTGCATCAATGTTTCCCTTTCTAAAAATGAATACACACAGTGTACCGCCATCAAGACACAACAGCAAATACAGACTTAAATGGGGGAAAGCTATCTCACAAATCTGTTATGCTGGTTCTATTTTCAATCAAGTGTTTTAGACAATACTACCAAGATAAAGTAGTTAATGAAAGTAATTGGTAATGTTGACATTACATAGTAATGAGTGGGTGATTCGTATAACCGCATATTCGTTTTGTCTGTCATTTTTTTAATTTTTTGTGGTCTAATAATAATAATATAATAATAATAATAATAATAATAATAATAATAATAATAATAATAATAATAATAATAATACAACTTGGCAATTATGTGGTAATGATTAGGAAATGCATTACTCATTTTAATATATGACACTGATGACATTAAAATATAAATGAAACTTGTATAAATGTGCACTTACTGTCTTCAACCTTGGAAGAGCAAAAGAATTTGGATAATACAGTACTAAAATTCAATGCACCCATACAGCCAGTGAGGCAGTGTGGCAAGCTGGTGTGTGCGGTGACATCAGACCCAGAAGAAACACAGCAGTGCAAGGTGATATGGTGAATGAAAGGAAGGGAAATCCACAGCAGACTGGGGTAATGAATGCACTGCTGCACATTTATTGTAAATAAAATAAAAGGTTTGAACACAAAATACGAACACTGATACAAAACAAAACGGCACTTTGGCCAAAACAGACAGACACTAACAAACGGGACGAACACTACACACACAACAAGTAAAGTGCAGGCCCTCCAGCATCATAGCAATTGTTATCTTTAATTCTTAATTCACTTCTCTCTTTCCTCTTCTCCGTGAACACACAACCCCAAGTGAGTGAAACACTGCATCTTTTATGCAGGTGTACAGAGACTCGATTGCTAAACAATCATTCAATTGGAATCTCGTGTTTCTATAGAAATACCCACTTTAATCTGCATGTGGAGTGATTGTGCAATCCCCATGCCTAAATACAAATACACATTTTAACAACACTTGTGCTAAATATCCCACATTATATCCTGTGCACTAATATATATATACACCAACATTAACACGCCACATACAACATATAACACAATCTACACACATGGGCGTGACACACTGCCACAAGCAGTCATGCAGAGTGTCACATCAGTCAACTTGAACAAACCTGTTCACTGCATTAAGTCTCCCAATGAGAGTGCTTGATCTCCCGTGAGACTTAAGACACTCCAGATCATTAAGATTGCCAATTGTAATACATTATTATATGGCAGGCTATTAGATAATGTTCTACTAGATAGATTTTCCATTGACCTGCACTAAGAATCTGTCTTACTTCATGGGGCTCACTGCATGGTATCCTAACACCCATCCACCACAGCCACCTTATTGCCATTTCCTCCCACGCATGACGCTATAGCTGTGTAAATGCCTGTGAAAACGTACGTTGCATTGCAGCCTCTTTACAATGCTAATGAGAAGCGGACTTGTGCTGTAAAAATCTCTTAAGAAAAAACTAACTACACAATATTTTTATTTACATATTTATTGTAATGTGTGTGGTTCGTCAGGCAGAAGCTAGAGCTCCTCTCCTGTTCTGTCCCGTCAATAATATCTGCCAATCTCCCTGTTTAAACCTCAAGTCATGCCCTTAGTCTGTCTCTTGCATTTTATAATTTGCCGCCTCATTCTCTGCTGATCCCACTGTGCTGTAGCGGCCTCCCTTGCTATTAAGCTGTCAATCCTCTCCTTGAGTACCCTCAAAGCTTTTCTTGCTCCGAATTCTTGAATGCTGAATCTGAATTCCCGAATGGTCTTGCTTGCGCTTTCGTTTGTATATCGCTATACAGCCCTGCAGACTCTGACTTAATCATTTAAATCAAAGATGATCAATTTAGATATCAAATGGCTACTCACCTGCCACATTTGTCTATCTCTTCTGAACATCCTTCCAACTCCAAATCCAACCAAAACATTTTCAAAGAAATCTGTCCCTCCTGCTTTCGCTCCATCTGACAAGGCTATTGACCCATCTTCTTTAGCCACTGCTGGACCTGCTGTCTCAAGGCTTCTGAAGCTACTATTATCCTCCCTGCCGCTCTAAACTTTGCCCCCGGGATGCTTGCCTAGCTTGGCTTTTCTTTAAAGACTGGCCCACTGAAAAGCTTCTAAAATATCTTAAAAATAAATTACAGTCCCAACGGGGAGTGATCAGATTTCTTTATTTACTAAGTCCTTCTAATTGATCATAGCACAACCTCATCCTCACATGCTAGTTCCAGGCTTGTCAGCAGACGTTCCTCCCCTGCTGTGCATGCACCCAATCCTGCTCTTACTACTTCATATCTTCAGCCTGCTGTTTCACTCGATCCTTCAGCTTCTCCTAATTCTTTCACCGTCCTACCTCTTCCAAATCTCCAATGATATCAGGCAACTCATTAGCCTCTCAACTCCGTCATTTCAATCCACTCCATCGGTGCCGTTGTCTTTCCCCCTCCAGCACAAAGCAGAAACCAGCCACCGTAAAACTCGCCTTTGCAGTACAAGCACACTCCATCCAGCATTCCTCCGTGCAAGCTATCTATGGCCGATTCTGCTCTAGCTCCCTTGAAGCTGCTCAGGATATAAATCTACCACAAAATTGTCTGTCTTTTCTAACTGTGCATTTCTATTATTATTAGCTAAATCGCTTAGTTCAGCCCCTTTTCACCATGGAGGACGAAAGAAAGGAAAAAAACACCCCAGCAGATATTCAGCCCCTATACACTGCTTCTAAACTGCAAAGGACTCCTTGGATTCTCATTCACATTTACTGTTGGAACATGGTTTTCATCTTATCCCCCTCCCCTCCTCTGCCAGTTCTCCTATAGAACAGTCTCCTTCATTTTGCTACACCTTCAAGAGACGGTCCTTCCTCTGCTGCTTTCCTCAGCTATAATATAACTGAAACTCCGGGATCCATGTCTATTCAATTCACAACCTCAGCGATTCTTCCCAGTCTTATCTGTCAACTAGCATCTGCTATAAGAAGACATACAGGACTTTTGTATGTTCCTTGCTGACAGTATTGCCTTTAGATAAGGCGAATTCTGCTTCCTCCTATTCTCCGTCATTGAGTTCCATGATCCAGTCCTTCCAGTTCTGCGTTCTGGAACCTTCCCCCGCCACTCCAGCAATGCCCATCACTTTTGCTGTTCCCGTTGCACCAGCCCTGCCGCCAATTTTCACCCTGCTGCTGTTTCCAGATCTGCCTCCTCCTCTGCTGGCACTCTCTCTCTCTGTCTATGGTGTAACATTACTGAAGGCTTCCTGGTTCAGATGCTCATCCCTTCAGCTCATTTTTTTTCCCTGCCTATTCCCTCAGTTCAGCCATCTGTTATTGATCCCTGCTCAATCTCCTCGACTCCACCCAAGACTACACGGCCACTGTAAAAAATACAACAGTTTATTTAAGAATAAAAAGGGTAACTAATCTAATTTTACAGAAAGGAAAGATGATTGATTGGTTATAGATATTTGTGAATAGTATACAGTTCATTGATTTCTTAGTCAAACATTTACAAAGACCACAACATTATTAGCATAGATGGCTAATATACAAATATTAATTATGGCTAATCACACAGTGTCTACTTTGCATTAATATTTGAAATACCTGTTTCTCTTTGTAATCGATCATGTTTCATATTAAAATGCACAAAAATGTATTCAACTTCCCATTCAGAATGGAATCCAACATTACAATAACAAATTTATCAAATTAGTTTTAAAGTGATAATTTAGTTTAGAAGTGATCTACCAAACTGACAATATTTTAGCTATCTCAACAGATTCTACATTCAAATTAACTCATAAATGGGGCAATGATCAAATTCTCGGCATTTATTAGGCAACTCCTAATTGGAGGAGTTACACATTTCAACAAACAAAATACATTTCTTGCACACTCTAAAACATTAAGTTATATTCTATTCCTATAATAATTTATCCATTAACTTGTGAGCATTAGCTATAGTTAATTTCTTGAGTCATAAAATATTTTATATTTGATAGGCTGAGTAGTGACTTTTTGGTGATGAGAACACTATAGATTCTCAAATCTCTCTCCACAGAAGGAAAAGAAGATGGTACTTTGCTTGTTGTAGGCATTATATTGTGTTGGCTAGCAGCAAATAACAGTTATTTTCAAAGGGAGGTAGCTGTTGATTTCTAATAGTCTTGCAACATTATCTTTGACTTCTAGGAAGATTTGCAACTGGAATGGGTTCCGTTGATCAGACAGAACATAATGTTCAAAGAATGCGTTGCAATTGAAAAGTTACATAGTTTGTAAAAATGTTCTTGTTGCAATTCTTTCTTATGGCTAAGGGATCTTCCAGAGGCACAGCTGCTGGCTAGTTGCTTTAGTTCATTTCGTAGTTGATTTCAAGCAGCAAAATAAAAACAAAAACCTATTTTCGGAACTCTGTTGTGTCCTGTTTGCTGGTTCAGTCTCTCGCAGGGCAGAGCAGGGCCCTCTTCAGAGCTGATTTCAGTCTTCTCAGGACATGATTTTAGCCATTTTCATATCTGATTCTATTCCCACTTCAGAGCAGATTTCAGAACATATTTCAAACACTTTTAGAACGACATTTCCAGAACCACTTTTAGATCCACTTCTCTGACCTCTTTCAGCACATTTTCAGAATTCTTTTGAATTAAACCTTGACCCATTTTGATTGGATCATTGAATTCATGGGTGGTGTTTAAAGTCACGAAATGTGCTTAAATACTGGTTAATTCGTCTCTGGCAACTCCTTGGGCTTGCTCACAGCTTCATCTTTCAAGGATTCAGCTTCCTTGTCAAGGATGATTGACGCTCTCCCCCCTCTAAACTTTCTTGTCAATGTCCAGAATTAGCCTGTTTGCAGAGATCTCAGTTCGTGATTACGCAAATAAATTTATATGACTCAACTTCACAAAGCTGCATTTGTATAACTTTCCCTTTGATGGGGGAAGAAAGAAAACATGAACTTGCAACTTTCTCAAACAAGTTTAAACAGTGCATATTAATATCCAGCAATAACCTAATTTTATCTGCTATATAATTAACCTCTATTTCTTTCCTTTGCATTGGTGGTGCTGTTGCTGGGAGCTGGGGGTTCTCTTTTGGGGGCAAGTGAAGATCATTTTCCAACCTTAGAGTTGGAAAGCTAGTCAGAGTGTCTCTGCATAAATTACTTAGATTAATTACTTAGATTACTTGCCTGTATTGTTAAAAAAAGACAGTATGTCCAACATACTTATTCATGTAATACCTAAGTCTCAGCTCTCTACTATAGAATACATTGTTACTGGATTTCTTCATTATTCAGATGTTAAGAGGTGAATAATGCTATTAAGTTTTGGATCAGTATCTTCAACTTCTGGGGTAAAAATACATAACTGTGTTTGTATTTATAAAATGGAAACACACATGCCCTTATTCTCTGTCTTGCTTTTTTCATTTATGTGTCGCTTTGTTCATGTATCGCTACACAGCTGACAAATGCCTCTGACCCATCTACCCTCGACACCGCTGGACCCGCCACCTTAACCTCCGCTGATCCCGCTGTGCACGCCCCTGCAGCCCCGCCCCTGCTGTCAATCCTCTTCTTGGGTACCCTCAAAGCTTTTCTTGCTCTTCTATTCTCAAATGCTGAATCTGAATTCCCAAATGGGCTGATTTGCATTTTTGTTTGTGTATCGCTATACAGCCTGCAGACTTTGACTCAGTCATTTAAATAAGAGATTATTAATTTAGATAGCAAATGGCTACTCACTAGCCATACTTTTCTTTCTCTTCTGAACATCAAAATCCAAGCAAAACATGTTCAAAGAAATCTGTCTATCCTACTGCTTCCCCTTCACCTGACAATGCTGTTGACCCATCTTCTCTAGCCATTGTCGGGCCAGCTCCCGCGGTCTTGGTCTGCCAGGCTTCTGAAGCTACTATTATCCTCCCTGCTGCTCTAAATGCCTTTGCACCTGGGATGCTTCCCCAGCTCATCACTGTCCCACTGACAACCTTCCAGAAGCTCTTTAAAAAATGAATTGCAATCCGACCCTTGCAAACTGGGGAGATCTTGTACTTCTCTTCATCTCTTCGATTGGTCCGCTATCCTATTTTTCATATAAAATTAACCTCTATTTCTTTTCTTTGCATTGGTGCTGCTGTTGCAGAGAGCCAGGGGTCCTCTTCTGGGGGTAAGTGAAGCTCACTTTCCAACCTTCGCCACCTCCTTCGGCATAAAGTTTCTCCACGAACCAGAGGGGACCCCTGGCCAAATCTATCCTAACTGTTTAATTTTCCCGTTCTCTCCACTCTAGGTTCACCTTAGGGGAATTAAAGGTTCGGTTCCACCTCTGTGAGTCAATGGTAAACCCTACACTCATTCTTAAGTCACAAAGCACTTCTCTCCTATTCTCAATTCCTTGGTACAAAGTTTGTTATAAAGAAGCTAATGGAGGACTGTATTTTCTAGAACGTTCTTATGTCAAATGATACATGCAAAATTAAAAAATGAAATAAATATATTTATATTAAGTAAAAATGATAATTAATACTTCTGTAACATTGAAGTATAAAAGAAGTAAGACCCTCCGCATCGGGATATTATGGACCTTTTGGATGTAACATTTCCAGTGTAAAGTATTATTTGTGCCAAAAATAAAACAGTCTCTTACAGCCCTTATTTTCTTTTTTTTATTTAGTCAGGTTTAAAATTAAATGTACCCTTGTAGTTATAAAAACATCCCAAATCATTGACAGTCACTGAATTCAAGCTTTTCAATTCCAATCACACTGTGGTACTCATAACTTATGTGTGGACTGGAGGTTTCATTATGATATTATTTCTGTTTCAAGTCAACTATGTTGCCATTGTGTTTTCTGTGTTTTACTGTTTTTTGGCTTTTTACATTGTTAATTGTTGTTCTACTGCACTTCACTGCCCCTATAAAATTCAAACATATAGTAAGTTACTTATGCAGACATCAATGCCCTTACAATTTTTTTAAATACAGATTTGCTAACGAATGAATACCGATACATTGATCGAAAAATAATGTGTTCCCTGATTCCCAGAGCCAAAAGAAAAAGAACATGGCAAATGGTAAATACTTTTTTTTTGTGATAACATTTTTATTGGAACACAAAAAACAATACAATATTTCAGTACAGAAGAACATTCCCCATGTTTCCCATTTCCCCCCCCACACGCCCGCTCCCTGTCCTCCTCCCCCCCTCCCCAAGTGGCAACCGCCGTCCCACTCTACCCCAAAAAGGACCCTGAAATCCCATATCAGATAGTGGTAGCATTTCATTTCATATCAGCAATTCAATGATATCTGCGGCTGCTCTCCAGGTCTGTGCAGTCCCTTCCCTGGCCCCATGGACCACAGCAATGGAGAGTTCCATATAAATAATGTTAAGAAATGTGAGGATCCACTGAGGCCAGGGAAGAGAATGCAGAGGCTGCCAGTGCAGGGCTATCATCCAAATCCATTTTTGCTGTATAGATAGGTCAAGTGGTAAGTCACCATTCAATAAAAGGACCATAGGGGAGCAAGGAATATTCTTTTCGAGAATAGATGATAAAGTTAAACAAACCCGATCCCAGAATATAGCCACATCCAGACACTCCCAAACCGTATGAAAAAAGGTGCCCACAGCAACCTGGGAACAGAACGTACACATAGGGGTAGAGGTGAGTTTCATTTGAAATTATCTCAGCGCGATTAAATATATTCTATCAATAAAATTAAAACGGATCAGTTGATGATTAGGATTTTTGGAAGCACAGCTTAAATTATTTCAAATAGTATCCCAGCAAATGTGATTTACATAAGATATGTCCCTATTCCAAATAGCATTAACCACCAATGGTTTATATGGTGAGTATAAAGTGTGGATACCAGCCCTTTCGTTTTAACCGCTGTGTTCAGTATATTATACAAAGCATGAAATGGCAGTTCTATCCCCCAGGCAAGCATTGCAGACAAAGACATAAATAAAAACCTCGTAAATTTTAATGAAGTTGTAGCTCTTGGAATGTAAATACCCTTATCTCTCCAGTGTGGAAAAGAAAAGGGGGGCCACCTGGTAAGAGCGAAGAATTATGAAAAATTGACGAATAAAAGTGGCATTGTGTGCTTTTCCACCAAACGCCACACTGTGATCAAATAAGAGATTATGGGACCAAAGCGTAATTTGCACTGCTTAACCACTTCAACACCGTGACGTACACACGCATGTCAAATGAAAACCCTCTTACAGTGCCGTGCAGTAACTGCTTCTGTCAAGTTTCCCATCTATTCTATGAGCGGTTTCTCAGTCTAGTATTTCAGGTTTAATTCCCTAAGGTAATGCTAGTACTGTGGAATGAGCAATGAAAGTTGGGGGGGGTCAGGTGACATTTGTATCCAATTGCACGTCGTGCAGCGATTCCAATCTACCTGTGGCCGTTTAGAAGACTGAGATATATTGCGGGAAGGCATTCAACTTTTAAAAGTATATATATATATATATATATATATATATAAACCATGGTGGGCCGTTCGGTTTCTATGATATATACCACGCCTGGGGTGATGTTAAATTATTATTTGTTTTATTATTAGTTTTACCTGTTTAGTTGTAGTTTCCAGTCCTCCATCATTTGATTTTGCACCTGTTTACAAAGATGTGCACCCAGCCGTGGAACTTGAGAGTTTGCGTTCTCCATTGGAGTGCTTTGTGGCTTTTGTTCCCAAAAAGCTAATCACTTACCTTTGTGACTGTACAAACAAAAGAGCATGCAGCTACTTTACAGGTAAGGCAGCTGCAAACGGGAAGCTGCTTGGTTTGAAATGGCAGGACATGGAACCCACGGTAACGTACATCTTTTTTGTGCTTGTGTTTCTGATGGGCATAAACAAGCTGCCACTGATGTCTGCATACTGGTCACAACACCTGTTGATGCAGGGCCCCCTGTCTTTTGCAAAGAGATGATGAGCAGAAACCGCTTTCTCAGCATCATGAAGTACGCACAGACCATCCTCTTACAAGACTGGAGCCGTTTCGTTCCCTGCTTAGAGAAACATCAATGGATTTAGTTGACCCGGGACAGAATATAGCCATTGATGAGGCACTTGTTTTGTGGAAAGGAAAACTTGTGGTTTATTTGGCTGATAATGTACTGAACCAAGGGCATCACAATATTGTTGATAATTGGTACATGTCTACAAGGCTAGCATCATTTTTGCTTACACAAAATACACACATCACTGGGACTATTCGAACCAACAGAGGGGTAGCAAAGTAACTGAAGAAAAACTGGACAAAGGACAGGTATGTTTTGTTAGAAATTTATTGTTGGTGAGGTGGAACGACAAAAGGGACATGAATGTACTGACTACAAAGTACACAGCTAGCTTTGTAGAAAAGACCTGTGTTGTCGCTGGAGGAGCAACAGTATTTTTCAAAAAGTCATTCCACATTGAAAAGTACAATGAACTGATGGGAGCCATGGATTTCTGCGATGAGGACCTAGAGCCATATGATCCTAGCAGAAAAAGTCTTGCTTGGTTAAAAAAAAAACTAGGCATCCACTTCATGTCCTGGATGATGCTGAACAGCAGAGTGCGGGGGAGGGCAAGATTCCGTTCCTGGATTACCTTTTACAGTGCTGTGATGAAATACTATCAAAACACAGAACTGGGTACAAGACAATGGAGCAGGCATCTGCGGCAACCAGATCCATCACAATGCCCGCGCAAAGTAGCCCTGTACACGCATTTGCGACTATCCCTCTAACGCAAGGGAAGCAGAGACTGCAATAAAAGGTGCAGGGTCTGCTACGAAAATGAAAACAAAAGGACACAAGAAAAATGTGTAGTGGTTGCGAAGGCAACCCCGGGTTCTGTTGTATTGAACATTTCAATAAATGGCGCACGTTTTGATGTTGTTTGATTTTTATTTGATAATTACTGTTTACTGATTATTATTGTTATTAGCAGCGTTTTTGTTTTCATTGTTCAAACAAAAAAAAAATTAAATAAAAAAAAAACTTGTTTTTATCTCTATATTGAAATAGGTATGTAGTACACAAGAGCATAAAGGGTTAATGAAAAACACAGTTTAGTCATTTATTTGTGTTTTATTCACCATATGTTAACATTTTATAGCAATTACAGGTTTGAAAACATTATTATTATTATTTTCAAAATCTGGTACCTGAGAAGGGGTTTCATTTTTACATTTGCAGTTGAAGTGGTTAAGGGGAGTGCCAGAATAAAACAAGTCTTGAAGTCTATGTGGTAATATTAAGATTTCTTCTAACTATTGCCATGAAACAGGAGTGTTGTTGACAAGAGTCAAACCACACTGTGATCGGCTGCAGTACGAATGACCAGAAATAATATTTGAGATTTAGTAGACAATCCTCCTGAGGATTTCTCATGATGTAATGTACAGAATTTGATACATGGCCGCCTCCCTCTCCACACAAACTTGGAGATAACAAAATGCAATTTATCCCAATATCCAACAGGGGGAGGGAGTGGGAGCATCGACATGAAAAAGTTGATGTGTGGGAGTATGTTCATTTTTATTGTGGAAATGCAGGCTTGGAGCGAAATTAGAGAGCTGCATCCACCTTTTTAAATCATCCTCAACCTGTCTGAGAATCCTATTAAAGTTAGTTAGTACCGTTGAGTGTAAGGAGGGATAGATTTTTACACTGAGATATTTAAAACTCTTAACTACTGGTATATTTGAGGGCAAGACTATATCTGTCATTGTAGCAGTCAAAGGCATCAGTGCAGCCTTAGCCCCGTTCATTTTAGATCCCGATAGTGCACTGAAATCATTACAAATAGTTAGTAAATGAGGGAGCAATTGGGAAACATTTTTAACAAATAATAGGACATTATCAGTGTAAAGCGAGATGTTATGTTGGGTATTTTTGACATTGATAGGGTAAAAGGAGGAGAGAGAGGGCATCCCTGATGAGTGCCCCTGGAAATAGCAAATTGTGGAGAGCATTTAGTGCCTGTGAGCACCATCGCAGAAGGGTTAGCATACACAACTTTGTATCATTTTAATAAACTCTGCCCAATCCCATGTGGTCTAAGACAGACCAGAGATTCCAGGCAGTTCAATTCCAGGCGGTTAAAAGCTTTTTCAGCATCTAATGAAATGACAGCACCCGGGGCTTCAATGTCCATAGCCATATGAATAATATGAAGGAGACGGTAAACATTAGCTAACCGGGTCTTAATAAATCCCGACTGATCACGGTGGATTAATTTTGTCATATAGGTCTCAAGTCTACGTGAGAGCACCTTAGCATACAGTTTAACGTCTGCATTTATCAACGAAAGGGGATGACAGCTAGCACTGAGAGATGGGTCCTTTGCTTTTTTTTCAGTCAAATGGTAAATGCTTATAGGTCTGTGACACTTTCAAGTGGATGTCAGGTTAAACAACCATTAGTTTGAAATTTAAATGTAGTTTGAAATTTCAATTTATAGGGTGTATTAAAAGAACATTGTACAACCCAACAGTCTTAACTTTTACTGTTAAGTATTTATTGATTTTATGACATTTTCACCAAATTATAATCTTAGATTTCACTGCAGTAGTTTACAAAACACAAATTCTACTTGACAAAAGCTTCAGTTATGTAAAATTACCATTATTGTCAAGCACGTAATCCTTCCTGTCCTTCAGCTACCTTAGGTAGGTACCTTCATTTCTAAAATGGGATTTTTTCCAAGGCCAGCTTCTGTTTTATCAACTTTATGCATCAATTCTCTCACAATGAGATTTAGTTACAGTTCAGTAGCATGCTAAGTTGTTCAAAAATATATAAAGTTACTAAAAGTTTACCAATTAGTGGCATTATAAAAAATAAAAAAATGGAAAGTTATTTTTTTTACAACAGTCACCTCATGCAGTACCTTACAAGAGAAAAATGAAAATACAGATCTTTTTAAATACTTCAGTCAAAACAAAAACATATATGATCTGCTGAACTTTCAAAATGTTTTTTTTTTTTTTTTTTTTTTTTTCTTAGAATGCCCAATTATTTTCCCTAATTGCAGCAATTCCCCACATTGCTCAGGGGAATTGAAGTTTCAGTGGGCGTCTTCCAATCGTACGACCAAGCCAGCTTCCTCCTTTACACCACGGAAATCGGGAACGGATGTCAGCGAGCTACCGGCATCTGGAGGACAAAGGCCAGCCCTGAAGGTATCTGTCTGAACTTACTAGGCATCTAGCCAGTATGGTCCACTTTAGATCAATGAAGAAAAACAGTCCCTGCCGTTTTTGCCTCCCTAACCAATGTGACCCTCCCTCCAGAATCACCTACACATCACGCGGCCATACTTTTACCAGGTGAGCCACTCGGGGCCAGGGGATGTATTCGGTTTTTTATGTTCTTTTCATAACTGTGGTGAAATAAAAGTTGGGAAATGTATTTTGCACCCTTGTTAGTGCTGCATGTTCCATTAGAACTGATGCCACGTCATCAGTGAAAATACTCAAGCTGCTTCCTGGGAGTTAGTGACTAGTTTTGTAAATGCTGACAACAATTGCTTTAGCAAATGAGAAAAACAGATAATGCACTTCTTTCTGATAGATTGTTATTGTATTTTGTTATATTAATAAATGGGGTTAAGACCCATTGGTCAAGCACTAATTTAAATTTTAAAAATATTTATTTATGGTTTGTAAAATAAAAAAATTACTTTTTTCATCCCGTAGGATGACAAATTGTATGAGCTTTCCTCCATTGTGTGCTCTCTATTGGTTTCTCTTTTGAGTTGGTAACTGATCTTGCAGTGTGCCAAGAAATATTATTATCTGTGCTCAGTAAGCGATAACCCTGTTTTGGCATATGGCAACACACATAGTGACATTCCCTCTGTGATAGGTACCCCTACCATGACACACTGTCCTATACGCTTTCTGCCTCACTAGCAACATTTGAAACCTGTCTCACCAACAAAGATGTATTGAACAGCTGTCAATGAGCGCCATAATTTTCTGTGTGCAAAAATTAAGAAAGATACTATGACCAACTCCAGTATGACCATGACCAAAATGAGCCATGTACATGTCTATAAATGTATTAAGTTTCTGGCTGCTCCTTGTCTCAACAAAGCTTGAATGTTTCTCTTTACAGTAAGTGTGCCTAGGTTTCTTATGCATGTGAAAAAAAGAAAAAAGTTAATTAATGCAAATTTGATTTCAAAGTCTGGAATGTATGTTCAAATAAACAAGTGTTAACTGTTAGCAGTTGTAAACAAAAAAATATACGCATTTTAAAGATGAATCAGCTAAAAATGACATATGCTATGTTTGGACCTGAACTTTTCAATTTTCTTTATTTTGCAGGGTGCCTTTTCATGGTAGGCAAGCATAATCTCAAAGTGCATTACAAAGTCATGCTAAAGGGCAGTGTAAAAATACAGTGGAACAATACAGAATCAAGTTTAAATAATAATAATAATAATAATAATAATAATAATAATAATAATAATAATAATAATAATAATAACAACTAGAACTGCCAGGCAGTTTTACGCTTCCAAGCCCCAGTACAAAACACTTAACCAATTACTGGAAGAATCAAACAGCCATTTTAGTTTCAGCTCAAAACCATTTTTTTAGAGTCAGTTGAATTGCCACAGTGTCAAGGATGATGCTTCTGAAGTTTGGAGTTAGTCAAGTAAATTGTTTGTCAACTGACGCAGGTTTAAATTTCAAATGTAAACATATATCTGGCGGACATCTTGTTTTATAAAACATCACCATTTTTACATATTTGTATCCCATTGTTACTGCGACAATAACTACCAAGTTTAGAGTTTGTTGGTCAAATGTTTTTCAAACAGCAGCAGTTTGCTGTTAAGGGCGCGTTTCGTTAAAGTTTGTGGCAGCCATTTCGACATTAAAATTTATCTCAGAAACTTCTGCTTCGCAAATTTGATGCGGGTTTGGATGCTGATGATATATGCCAAGTTTCAGATCAATCGCTTCACCGGTTGAAGATTTTGAAAGGTTTTATCGAAAAATGTGTCATACCACCAATTGCAAGGACACAGCAGCAAAATATTTTCAGCATCAGACAGCCAATGTATCCAGCTTGTTAGCTGCCAAGTCAGAACCTGATCAGTCACACAGCTTCGAAGTAGCAGCAGTTTAAAGTTATGGGAAGAAAATAAATACTAAATAAATAAATAAATAAATAAATAAATAAAATCTTACCAATAACAATAGGCTTCCCAGCCTTTGGCTAGGAAGCCTAATAACTGCAACAGCAATGACCTGGGGCCAAGTGCCAGACCATGTGACCTATGACCGTATTTCCCCTGTGGCATATATTGGCCACTACTAGAATTTGAACTTTGAAGGCTGTACTATATTCTACCATAAATTAATAGTACAATATATGCTGTCATTTGATTTGTATGTGTCCTCTATGTTTCTTGATGCATCAACTTTATTTTTTAACAAACTTCATAGGTCAAAGGTCAATGTTAAGGTCATTTTTTTTAATAGAGCCCATATGGTTTCCTATATGTGTTCCACAGTAACCATGACCCTATCTCACCCTGTAAGGAGTTATAAGCTAGTTTTACATTTGACCTTAAGGAGAGGTCAAAGGTCACAATCAAGGCATTTCTTTAATAGTGCACACATTAATTCCCATAGGCTCCGCTATTCTGTGAAGATTCATGAGTCTACAACATTTAACTTAGATAAATACTTTAATATATCCAACTATATGCTAATTTATCATAGCTGAAAGTTCATTGGCTCGTAATGACCATGTTTTTTTTGTGCAGCAATTTGCCTTGAACAATCTTGATAGACAACCTTACCAAGGCTATGTATGCAAAGTTTCGCTTCAATCGGCTTAACGGTTTCATAGAAGACGGCATTTGAATGTTTTTGACAAATCCAATATGGCCACCAAACCATGTGACCAATCGACTTCTCTTGAACAAATGTAAATATAGGGCATAAGTGTAGTCTGTGCCCCAAGTTTCACATCTGTACCATAAGCGGTTTCGGAGAAGATTTTTTTAAATTGTCCAAAATTCTTGAAAATCCAATATGGTTGCCAAACCATGTGACCTATGACCTTCATTTTCAGGCTGGCACAACTTCCCATAGGCCTCTACCATCTTGTGAAGCAGTGCTATTTGATTTGCTGGCTGCTCCGAAAAAGCAAGCTGAATGTAATGTTGAATTTCATTAGCTGGCTGTGATGTAATACTTTGTCTTTGACCACTCAGGTGTAAGACCATGGGAAGAGAGCTTTTTTTGAAATTAGTGTAAGTTTGAAAACAATGGAAAAAGAGAGAGAGAGAACAGGCTGAAAGGGCTCCGGTTCTATTTCGAATCCCTGATTGCTATGCGGTGTGTCTTGTATGTTCATATATAGTTCTAGATTGTCTATTGAAAACCTGGTATTTAAAATGTTCTATGGTGCCCCGCTGCCTTTTAAAAAGATGCACCTCTCCTCTCACGAACTTCTACTGGCACATACCAGTAGACAAATAACTTTTGTTCTGGTAATAGTGTATGTATAAAGGGGAGGCCCCTTTTCTTTTTCTTTTTTTTGGCAGGGGGCCCCAGAATTGCTTAAGCCCTGCTTCTGACTCAATCTGAATGGATGTATCTGTGATTGTTTTTTTTTACTGATCTCTTTTGAAGAATTTGTTGCTTGGTAGTATTTCAGAGTTTCTTCAGACGCCTAAAAACTGTGCACATCTTGCCTGTAATAAAGGCATTTCTAATTTTAAAACTAAGTGACCTTATTTTGCCCAGCCTGGAGATTGTTATTTTTGTAAATTTTGCTTTTTGTCTTTCTTTGTGTTTAAATTGTTTTGTTTTGGCCCTTGTGCCCTTTCATTTTGTGTTTATTTATAATAAAATAGTTATTTTTTTGAACTGCAGTCTGTCTCTGGGCCTCTATCCACTCGCCAGCCTGCCACATTTGGTGTCAGAGTGGATAGAGGCCCAGAGACAGACTGCAGTTCAAAAAAATAACTATTTTATTATAAATAAACACAAAATGAAAGGGCACAAGGGCCAAAACAAAACAATTTAAACACAAAGAAAGACAAAAAGCAAAATTTACAAAAATAACAATCTCCAGGCTGGGCAATGCCTTCACTGGATTCAAGCTTTCCAAACAACCAAAAAAAACCAACCTGCTTCCTCAGCTCCCTCTCCCCAAATGAGAAGCAGAGGCCTTCTTTTATATCAGGTGGCTGGGCGCTGATTGATCGTTAATCAACCTAATCAACTAATCAACCCCAGCCACCTGAACATAATAAACCCAGGCAGGTAGGGGAAGTTAACCCCATCTCTGCCAATTTAAAGGGCAGAGCTTTGCTCTGCCACAAGCTGCCTGATAGGCACGGTGTGACCACGTGTCTGTTGCATTCTGGAACAAGACGCTACGTCATACAGCACCCTTCTCCATTTGATTCCGTATGGCAATGAAAGCGAGCTAGCAACCTCGCAAATGTAATGGTTGACATTTCTTTTTCAGGGAACCAGGGTTACGATAAGTAATCTAACATTCCCTTTCAATCTCGAAATGTCAGCCATTACGGGTTGGGAAATGTATACCCAAGCTGTCGCAGTGAGGCAAAGCAGCCACAAGCCTTGCCCTGGCGTGAGCCTAACTTGAAAGCTGCTGCACAAGAGGGCAAGCTGCATCCAGGACTCTGGACCCCACAGAAGGCGCCGCTGAAGTAGCCACATTCAGTTGATAAAACCTTATAAATGTATGCGGTGTGGCCCGTGCCGCAGCGTTATATATGTCAGGTAGGGATGCCCCATGAAACACTGCCCAAGACTTCACAGTCCCTCTAGTGGAGTGAGCTGTAACATCACTTGGAGAGGGTAGGTTAGCCAGCTCATAAGCCAGCCGGATCCTATCCACTATCTAATGAAGTAACAAATGCTGCTTGCAAAGTGCTTGACCATAACACACCAATAACTGGGTGTAACACCTCAGCACCCTGACAGGGCAGAGTGTATTAAGTCTCTAATCTGCTTCAAAGGGGAAAGGGGGTGGGTGGAATGCCTCCAATTCCACCGACTGGTTCAGGTGATACTGAAACAACTTTTGGCAGGAAAGCCGGGTTAGTGCGTAAAGTAACATTATCATCACTGCTGGCAAAGCGCAAACAGGAACTCTCTATGGAAAGGGCCTGTAACTCACTGACACGTTTGGCTGATGTGACGGCCAGGAGAAAGGCTGTCTTAAAAGACAAGTATTTAGGGTCCACTGAACGCAGAGGCTCGAAGGGAGCCTTCGTAAGAGCCTCTAGAACTAAGTCCAGAAGCCAGGAAGGAACCATTGGTTTAAGAGACGGGTGGTGCCGCCTAGCCCCTTTTAAAAACTGCACTGTCAAAAAATGAGCTCAAGAGTCAATTTTGACATGGCACACAGATACAGCAGCCAGGTACACCTTCAACATAGAGGGGGATTTACCCTCCTCTAGGACGTCCTGCAGGATCTGTAAAATATGACATGGGGCATGATGTCTCAGCAAACACCATACCTGGAAAAGCCTCAATTTATAAGATTACTGAGACCTCGTTGAAGAGGCTCCAGCATTCTGTACTGTGGCCGTAACGGCGTCAGAGACTCCGAGGGCACTCAGACATTCCCGTTCAGGGGCCAGACCCACAACTAGACTGACCCGGGGTCCAGGTGCCACTGACAGCCCTGAGCCTGACTGAGAAGGTCCCTACATAGCGGAATCTACCACAGCTGTCCCTGAATGAGCTGGCTCAGAGCAGCAAACCATATCCTCCTGGGCCAGTAGGGTGCAACCAGGAGGACCCTTGAGCCCTCGTTCTGCACTTTCTCCAAGAAGGACGGGATCAGTGCTAGAGGTGGGAATGCATACAGTAAGCCGTGAGGTCAACTGTGGGCAAGGCATCGATTCCCAGAGGGCCCCCACCTCTCTGAATCGAGAAGCACAGAGGGCAATGTGTGGACTCCTCTGAGGAAAACAGGTCGGCTGTTGTGCTGCCGAACCAGTGCCAAATCAAGGCTACCACCTGGGGATGCAGGTGCCACACGACGTGCAAAGGAGCCCCCATCGACGGCAGGTCTGCTGTTTCGTTCGAAACCCCCGGCAGGTGGACTATCATGAGGGACAGAAAAAGCGGTTGTGCCCAGGTGAGCAACTGGAATGCCACTTGGTACAACCCTGGGGAACGTAGCCCCTCCTGCTGATTGACATATGCCATGACAGTGGTATTGTCTGTGCGCACTAGTACATGCCTGCCCTGCAGCACCAATTGAAAATGGAGCAGGGCTAGGTGCACTGCCCTCACTTCCAGAGCAGCCACCTGCCAGTCCAGACCCCATGGATGCCCCTGTTGTTCCAAACCACCCCCCAACTGTAGTTGTAGGCGTCCGTGGTCAGCATGTCTCTCTGGTATATTACACCCATAGTTACTGTCTCACTGAGGTGATGAGGATTCTTCCACTAACTTAGGGCACGCCAGCATAACCAAGACACCATCAGCGTGTGGTGTCTGTCTCAAGCCAGAACTTCGTCCATGCACTTGGACAAACTCCTGGGACCAAGAGACAGACCGAATGGCAGAACACAGAACTCGTACATTCTGCCCCAAAAGGCAAAGCGGAGGTACTTTCTGTGGCCAAGATGTATCGGCATGTGAAAGTACTCGTCCTTTATGTCCACGGTCGCAAAACAGTCGCCTGGCCAGACAGACTGGAGAATGTGATGGGTTTCCTTCAGGAATAAGTTCAGGCCTCTGAGAGCCAAAAAGGAATGGAGCCTGCTGTCCCACTTTGGTACCAGAAAATCCCTTGAGTAAAAACCCTCCTGTTGACATGGAGGTTCTACAAGGTGAATTGCTCTTTGTGAGTAAACCATTCAATTCTTGCTTGAGGACAGAAGCCTGTGCAGGGTAGGACACCAAAGTGTTCACGAGCCCCTGGAAGGGAGGAGGTCCGGCTCGAAATTGGAATGAGTAGCCGGAGTGGATGATTGCAAGCACCCATGCGTCGGTGGTGCATTGTCTCCATTCCAGAAGGTGGTGCTGGCTGAACAGGTGCAAGGCCTAAGGCTTACGTCCAATGGCTTGACCACTGTGCCGAGCTATGCGGAGCAGCTGGTCATTCACCAGCTTCAGCTCATTAATAATATGAGGAGAAGGCTGGGCAGACAGGTCCTGCAGCAGCTGCGATTGATCTTGCTGCCAGTGCACCCTCACTGTATGCTCTTTTTAAGCGTGTCTCCGTGACCCTACACTGTTTATTTGGGCAGGAGATGTCATAGGACAGCTTTAAAATAGTCGGTGTCTGCACGGCAGCAACTGCGTAATGAATGTGTGGGAAATGCTGGAGCCCCAGCTTCTCCATGCCCTGGAGGGCATACAATGCTTCCACCCATCTGGAGCAAGTGGGTGCTGATGCTGGGCTGCCCAACAAAGACTGCAGCTCCTACAAAATCCGAGAGGACCGGAAGGGTCTTACAGTGCTGTGTAGTCGACACCGAAGTTTCAAAAACCGATCGCGGACCTGGGTCTTCTCATTCCAGGGATCTGGACACGGACAGCAGCTCTGCTCACAAATGTTGTTATCTCATCCGCCAGCGGACCTCTAGGAGCCATATATGTCACAGACGTGGAGCCCTTTGAACAGGAGGGGTCCTCCATTCCTCCTTCGAAATTCGCCTCCATATAGGCAGCCAGAAACACCACATCGTCCTGCTCCTCCTCAATCAGTTGAGACTGCGGGAGAGCCAGGACCAGTGCTGGAGCTGAGGGTGTTTCCAGTAACCCAAAAGCCAGAGTGGGTGCAGGGGGAGCTGTCAAATTGATAAGACGCTCCAACGACAACTGCAGCCATGCTTGCTAGCTACGTCATTTGTGCCCGTAAGGCTGACACATCTGCACTTGGCGAGTTCCTTTGCTTCTTTGCTTTCTTGGTCTCGTGCTCCGGAGAGCGAGACACAGACCAAGCACTGCAGCTCACAGACAGCTCATGCGAGGGGCTCCTGAAGAGTGTCAGCAAAGGCCATGGAGAGCAGGAGGAGGTGGAACGACCTTCAGCAGGGTTGTTATGTGTACCGGGGCTATGCATGGTGGAGCTATTCATCGGGTTAATCCAGATGAGTACACGGGGCACAGAGCGTGCTGTGTAGAGCAGTACAATGCACAGGGGTACCGGGGCTATGCATGGGAGTGCTATGCACTGGTTAATGCACGGGGCACCAATGGATGTGTGAGGTATTATGCATGGGAGTACCACCGAAAAAGGCCCAAAATGTTATGCACTGGTTTAATGTGCTAAGCTGCTGAGCCGGAGCTACGAGGCGCACACACTAAAAACAACTGTAGACGGTTTGAAGACAAGAACAGTATTTAGTTTTTATTTTTTTTGTGTTTGTCAGAAACAAACAGAACTTGCGCCACTAGCAAAAAAGCGCAGCCCTGTGCATATAGCTTATGCTACTGTCAATGCACGGCTGCGCCGGCTGGTATGGGCAATGCACGGCTCAAGTAGATTTATTAGGTAAATGATACCTTGCCGACCGAATCTATAGCACTCAAATACAAAACATCTGAATGATGCAAAGGATCTTGGAGCTCTCTCAATACTCTTTCCCTACGAAAAGCTAATCTAATTAAAATTGCTCCTTGATCTATGGGATCTCTAAGGAAGGGCGTTGCCATTTTAGAGGGGTGTGTCAAGTGCTTTCATTGGGTAGAAGTACGAGTTTTTATACACAGATCCAGCTAACTTTAAGTTAGCCTGCGCTGGAGCAGGTTTAAGATTAAGGATGTGTTGCTATGGTAACTTAGTCGGCTAGACTTTAAGCTTGCTTCGAGGAATGGAAAAAGCCAGACTTCTGTCAAGTTATCCTGAGAGTTACCAGGCTAACTCAGTTAGCCAGCTACGAGGAACAGGGCCTGAGTTTATTCCCTCATGATAACAGATTAAAGACTAAGGCCAAGCTCACACCAAAAGAAAGTTATAGAACTTCTCTCTAACCACTCACTCTTTCCTATCATACAGCCCCAGCCATTCCACAAAAAGCCATATAGTGTTTTTTCCCCATAAACTAGCATACTGTTTGTTTATCTGGTTCGTCACAGCACAACACAATTTCTCTTGGAATGACTTTGCACCTACTAACATGGAGGACCCCTGAGGCCACTATTTATAGCTCCATCCCACGTGATCCCCTCCTCCCAATCACTGCACCCCTGCTGTTCCCGCGTGGATAAACCTCCGACCCCTAGGAACTTCCACAGCCCCTGAAGACGAGGGAGGGAGCCTCAACTGCCTCCCCTCCCACAATCATTTTCCCTTATTTACCCCCAAACACTCCTGCAGACACACACACTCACATTCCTAACTATGATCCCCAAACGACCCCCCCTCCCCCAATTCTGCTAATGGCGTGGGCAGTCTCACAATACACAAGAATGACAAACAAATTAACAGACACAAAACTGTTTACAGTCCCTGCAGGGGCAGCGATACAGCAGTCCAAAAGTTCCAAAACCGCTACAATATATAAATAAACATTGAATTATTTAGGTATAATACTTTAACAAAAGTAATGATGCCGTAGGTATATATTAAATTAGTATCGGTCATCACATGTGCATCTTGTAATATTTGATGAACTTCACTTTTACTTCATGGAGGGTTTTAAAAATGTATATCTGCAATCATATACAGATATTACATTTAATGTATTATTGGGGAGCAATATTACATTTAAATAATGTTATGTATTTTTGCTGAACATTGATGGAGTATAAAAAGTGATCTAAGTGGGACTTTCCAAATGTTACATATTATATTTACTGTACAGTAACTATAATAAGCAGAGGCATTACTCTGAAATGAAGTGTGAACAATTAATTCCTACAAAAAGTGTATGTCACCAACAAAGAAGTTACATTTTAAATGGCATCATTACTATTTTAATTCACCCCAGGTCTGTTTACAACCATATATTTTTGCATCATATAATTGGGATAATTGACAAAACAAAAATAGGTTCCAGCAATTTTCAAATGATTATTATGTAGTCAGAAATTAAGAATGAATATTTTGGTTAAAGTTAATAATAAATGTTGATTGAAAATGTAATTGCATATCACATCCATTTATATTATGTTTTTTTACCTTTGAAAATATGGAATAATTTCCCACTGTTTACATGTTTTTAACTGAAAAGAAAGTTGATCTGATTTAAATGTTAATGGAAAGTAACAAGGAATAATTAAACGTAAATTTAATATCAATTGCATATCTATTAAATATTAATTTAACATTAATATAATATATAATTGCATATCTATGTAATATTGATTTATACCATGCAATGTAAAGTGTTACCCAATATTTCTAGTTACATCTTATAGTTTATTTACTGCAACCTTTATCTTTCAGGGTGAACATGTAAGTCTGTATACTGATGAAGAATTGATTTATCCAGGTGAAAGGATTACAAAATCTGAAAGCTTTCTTTCAGTTTTTAGCTTTCTTTTTTTACATAAACTGAGTAAAAGTGCCCTAGAAGATTTGTTGTCTTTAATTAATTTGCATTGCCCCATAGATCTTTTTCTAAAATGTTTTGACAGTGATTCTGTAAGCATACAGTTTTTTTGCCCCAGTTGTCAAAATTATTTTGGCATTGATGTTCTTGATGCATGCCAGTATTGTAATAGCAATCCTGGGAATAAATATGCAATAATAATGAGTAGTTCATTCTTTCTTACTATATCAATCAAAAAGAAGTTGGAAACAATTATTATGGATGAACATTTTTATAAAGAATTTGATTACAAAACATCACCGGCAGAAAATGCTGTCAAAATATGGAGACCATTTTTGATGTGGAAATGTACATATCAGTCAACAAAAATCTGCTTTTAAAATATCCATTCTTAATTTCTGACTACATAATAATCATTGAAAATTGCTTGAACCTATTTTTGTTTTGTCAATGATCCTAATTATATGATGCAAAAATATATGGTTGTAAACAGACCTGGGGTGAATTAAAATGGTAATGATGTCATTTAAAATGATAAGTGTAACTATAGTTGGGCCTAGGCACACCTGTGTAATTGTAAATATATCATTCATGTAATTGTTCAATTACAGTTCAATTACACCCATCATACTTATTTTGTCAGAATTTGATACATGTAATCGACTGAACAAGATTATTTTACTGAATAACACTTACAAATATACCTGTTTATATTACTGTGCATGTTACTTTTTAGTACAATTGGACTTATAATTGAAACTGTAATGTTAACTGAACAAAATATAACTATAATTGTAATTTAAGCTAACAATTACTTTGTAATTGTAATTCTAATTGAGCCCAAGTATAGTTATAAGAACCCCTTAGTACAAATCCATCTCTTCAACACATTTCCTAATCTCTCTCTTTAGAATACACGGTATGCAAGTGCAACCTGGACTGCAGACCAAATTAACATTTCTACTGTATCAGTTGTTCAAACACCTTCTTTGCATCACCTCTACCATACATGCACAGCCAAACACAACATAGCAAAAATAGCATATCTCCCGGTCGCCAAATTTTTTAAGACCTTTGAAAACGTAAGTTGCGGATGCAACCCTGGTTACCTGAAAGACAAATGAACCATTAAGGTATGGGACATTGCCATTAGGCAGTAGGATTGGCTGAGCTTTATAGCAAAGCTGCTGATAGGCCTCCGCGCGAGCTGATGTGTAAGCCTGCCCCCCTGGGAGCTTATTATATGCAGCGTGCGGAGACTCTCTTCCTCTTTTGCTCTTCAGGCCGTGAAGGCTTCCGGAGCGACCTCACGGCTTGATTTGTTTTCTCTTTCAGGGAACTGAGGTTGCATCCACAACCTATCGTTCTCTTTCAATTCGAAAATAACCATCAACGTATGGGAACAGTGTACCCAAGCCGTCGCGAGAGAGGATTCTCGGCAGTAGGACAGACTTACGTCATAACGCAACTGCGTAGGCAATACATCTAGGCATATGCGGAGCTGCGCCTCAGCGTCTATGCTCGCAATGACACCTGTCCTAAGGTGGGGTATTAAACACTACATTGGCATCCTGAGGTGCCATAGAGTGTAGTACAGATGCTCCAAATAACACTGTGTAACAAATTTTTTTTTTTTTTTTGTTCCTCAGTAGTGTTATTTCCCAATTGCTCATGCCTCAAAAGTGTAGAAAATGGCTATTATTCCCCACAAACTTTGCTTTTGTGACCAGAACAGTGATATTTCAAAATATCACTATTTCCAATGGGAAAACGGGCAAATGTGTGTCTTTTCGTTCACATAAAGTCAGAAAAAAACAACATATGAATCCAAATTAACATGAATTTATACTAAAGTAATACAAAAATGACTACAAAAGATTTAGAAGTGAGTAGTTTTTCGAGATTTACGATTATACTGTATTTAGCACTCTGGATGGTCGAAAAGCCCTAAGGCTGACAGGCACTCCCGCTCAGGGGCCAAGCCCATAGCTGCATGAGCTTGGGGTTTGGGTGCCAAAGCCGTCCTTTGGCCTGGGACAATAGGTCTGCTCGCAGGGGAAGCTCCCGCGGTTGACCGTGCAGTAACTGCACCACGCTCGGAAACCAAATTCTCAGAGGCCACCGAGGAGCGATCAGAATCACTGTCGCTTGCTCTACCCTGACCTTCTCTAAGAGGGCAGGGAGCATCAGAATCGGTGGAAACGCATATAGGAGGACTGGCGGCCATTCGTGAGCCAGTGCATCGACTCTTAGGGGACTGTCGGGGTCCCTCACCGAGAACCATAGGGGGCAGTGCGTGATCTCTCACGAAGCGAAGAGATCCACTTGCGCTATGCCGAACCATTCCCAGACGCCATTCCCCTGCCAGAGGGCCTCCTCTGGATAGGAGGTCCGCTGCATAACTGTCTCTGCCTGGTAGGTGAACCGCGCACAGAGAGGTCAAACGTGGCTGTGCCCATAGCAACAGCCGTGTTACCATTCGGTGAAGGCGGGGGGACCGTAGGCCGCCCTGGCGGTTGATATACGCCACAACTGTGGTGTTGTCCGACCGCACCAACACGTGCTTGTCTATGAACACAGGCAAGAAGTGCCGGAGGGCGAGGTCCACTGCTCTGAGTTCCAGAGCATTGATGTGGGCTGACCTCCAGGGTCCTGACCACACTCCGCGGGTCCCTGAGCCATTCCAGACTGCTCCCCAACCTTGGTTGGAAGAGTCGGTCGTAACCATTTCCCTCCGGAAATGGGACCCAAGCGAATGCCTTGGCGGATGTTTGATGGAACTTTCCACCAGCGTAGTGCCTCCCAGCAGGTTCGGGATACCGTCAACCTGCGGTGTTTTTCTCTCCGCAGGTGTAACGCGAAGGCATTGAACCAGGCCTGTAGAGGTCTCTGGTGTAATAAGCCCAAAGGAAGGGCTTGTGAGGCGGCAGCCATCAGCCCCAGCATGCGCTGACACAGCTCAAAGCTGATTGTTTATCTCAACCTGAACAGGGAGAGACACCATTCCAGCGAGGCAACTCTTTGTGTCGACAAGGTCACTTCCATGGACACAGTCCAGATGCAACCCTACAAACTCGGTCTGTTGGCTTGGCATGAGACAGCTCTTCTCTGAATTGACCTTCAGACCCAGCCACTGAAGGTGGTTCATAACCATCACTGTGTGCTGTGCCAGCTGCTCCTTCGACTGCTCGCAGACGAGCCAGTCGTCCAGATAGTTCAGCAGTCAGACACCTTGAGCCCGCAAAGGAGCTAAAATGGCATCCATACATTTGGAAAAGGTTCGAGGAGCTAGTGACAGACCAAATGGGAGGACACAAAACTCTTACACCCTGCTCTGGAATGCGAAACGCAGATACTTCCTGTGACCTGGGCAGATGGGAGCGTGAAAGTACACATCTGCCAGGTCCACAGTGGTAAACCAGTCACAGTATCAGACTGACTGGATGATGTGCCTGTGCGTAAGCATCCTGAACGATAACCGCTGGAGGTATCTGTTCAGTACTCGCAGATCTAAAATAGGGTGGAACCTGCTGTCCTTCTTTGGCACTAGGAAGTATTTGGAATAGAACCCTTGGTCGATCAGAGCAGTGTCTACTTGTTGAATGCCACGCTTCCTGAGCAGTGCCTGTATTTCCACATTCAGAGCTGAGGACTGAACCGAGTCCTTCACTGCAGTTACGACCACCCCCCTGAAGGGGGGAGGCTTTAACCGGAACTGAAGGGTGTACCCGGTGGAAATGGTTTTGTGCACCCTGATGTTGTTGGTGCATTGTTGCCAGAACTGGAGCTGTGGAACGGTGTAAGGGTGGGCTAATAGCTGCCTGGATGTCTCAGGGCTGCTTTAGCTGTGCTCGCCACCAAGGGGCCTGGCCAGAGTCACGAGGGTGTGACCTGCCACCTCCTCTAGGGCGCCATTCTATGCGCCGCGGTCCAGAAGATGGAGGCTGACCGCGTGCTGCTGCAGCTGAAGGAGGTGTCTTAGCACCCCGTGGCCGGGGTAGGTGCTGTGGTGTTCTACGCCACTGATGCTCCTGTTGGCGCTTAGGCTGGAAGGGCTTATACGGCCACATCTTAACCATCTGCTGGGATGCCTCCCGGGATTTAGCAAAGCGCTGCAGCATCTCCTCCACCGCTGGGCCAAAGGTGTGCCCCGGTGTGATGGGAGCGTCTAGTAACGGGGCCTTGTCAGGCTCTTGGACTCTCGCCTGCAAGAGCCAGAGCTGCCTTCTGGCAACTACTAGACACGCAATACTCCTGCCCTGGGCCCGAGCATTTAGCTGGCCTATCTTAACAAGGAATTGAGCGATCAGCGCCAATTCCACCCTTAGAGATGCCAAAAGGTGCTCAGGGAGGTCTTTCACCAGCGATGCTTTTTTTAAATGAACCTCCGTGATCCTGCACTGTTGATTAGAGAGAGCCCGAGAGCGTCGGTGTCTTGACCAGGGCCACGAAGGCGACATCGACTGGTGGAAAAGACGCCAGTCCCGCCTCACTCGCTCCCTGCATGGCAAACATGGAAGCTTTCCGCGAAGTTGCCGGTGAAGAGGCTGGGGCCCCCCAGGTGGATTGCACCTCCTTAATAAAGTCCGGGAAGGCTGGGAGCGTCCTGGACTGTGGAGACCGCACAGACGGCGACTCAAACAGCGACCTCCGAGGTAATTCCCAGAGGGCCACTCAATTCCTAGGGGTCATTGGTGTCCAACACCTCCAACTCAGTGTCCTGCTCTAAGGTGTGAGAGATTGTTTCGGCCTCTAAACTATCCTCCTCAATGGGAGGCTCACTTTCTAATGCATCCCTGGAGATCGCATCTGCGTCCCAAACCCCTTGGGGTTGTTGGGCGACTGGGGAGGGCAGAGCCGGTTGGACGGCTGTCGGCCCGGCCGGAGCATCAGTGGTGTGTGGTGCCCTGTTAGTCAGAGACATGAGGAGTGATTGCTGACCCATCATTACATCCATAAACTGGGACATCTTGGACGTGAACTCAGCCATGTCTGACCTGTTCCTATGGCGTCTGTCCTGGCAAGGGGAACGAGAGCGTCCCCTATGACAGGGTAAAATGGAGGCTACGGGAGCGTTCCCGAGCACGTCGATAGCTGTAATTTTACAGGCGGTGTAGACGACGGAGGAGCAGACACCATGCAGGACGACCCAGAGGAAGGGAAGTGGCTCCCCATTGCTTTCTTCGCCCTCTGGAGAAGAGTGTGCTGTTGAAAATTAGCACACAACGAACAAAACGTTCTGTCTGCCAAGGCAGACGTGGCATGCTCTGGTCCCAGGCATGCCACACACTCCTCATGTGGGTTGCTCGCTGGCAATTTAGCCTGGCAGAAGCATCGAGCGTCGAGGTGCGTGCACCGAGCGTCGAAGCTACGAGCGTCGAGTTGCGTTTATCGAGCATCGATGCGCCGAGCGTCGAACGTGGAGGCGTCGAGCGTCGAGGTGTCGATGCACCGAGCGTCGAACGCGGAAGCGTCGAGTCCCGAAGCGGCAAGCGTCGAGGTGCGTGCACCAAGCCCCAAGTGCCGAGGCACTAAGCACAAGTGCCGAAGCACTATTCCGAAGCGCCAAGGCGCTGACAGTGGAAACGCCGAAGCGCGTGTACTGAGCGTAAAGACGCTATGCACTAGACGCCGAAGCGTCAGCTGACACGCAGAGCGGAGACGCTAAGTGCTAGTACAGTGTCTTGGTCTTAAAAGACAATGGAGTTGTGCTATACTTACCTGTTGGTAAGGGGCAATGAAGTTGTCGTTGGCGGTAGTCTTCCTTATGTACTTGTATGGGAGAAATTTTTATTTATTTATTTTTTTGAGGAACTGCAGCTGCACTGAGTGCAGATATTAGTAGCGTAGCTACTGAAGACAGCGACCATGCGGTGAGATGAACACAATCCGCAGGTGGTAGTTTTAAGAGTGGCTGCAAGTAGCAGGCTAAACTCCGGGTCTGGCGAGAAGCGAGACCGAGGCTGCAAATTGCGTGGCCTTACAGGCGCGCAACGTGTCCTCTAAACTCTATTCAATGCCTGTTAGGGAAGAATAGGCAAGCAAAAAACCCAACAAAAATATATATAATACAAAATATATATAATAATAATAATAATAATAATAATAATAATAATAATATAATAATAATAATAATAATAATAATAATAATATGAAAGAATAAGGAAGACGAAGGGCCAACGCGGAAAAAACGCGATGCCGAGGCAAAGCGTGAAAAGGAGAATATAATTTTAAAATTATATATATATAGTGCTCAAAGGAGCGAACACTGAAATAAACTCAGAGAAGGGGCAGTAGCCAGCTTCTCAAGCTCAAGACTGTCGAGTACAATCAGTGAAAAGTAAATCTCACAGAGAGAACTTACGTGCTCAGAGCCTTACAAAGGCTGAAGGCAAATGAGGAAGAGAGTCTCCGCGCGCTGCGTATAGTAAGCTCCCAGGGGGGCGGGCTTACACGTCAGGTCGTGCGGCAGCTTTGCTATAAAGCTCAGCCAATCCCTACTGCCTGACGGCAATATCCCATACCTTGATGGTTATTTTCGAATTGAAAGGGAACTGTCCTTAAGACAATTTAAGACATTATAAGGTCTGAAATTTAGGAAAATGAATTTAAGACCATTTAAGACTTTTTAAGGACCCGCGGACACCATGATAAGTAAAGAAATAAATAACATAAAATAAATAAATAAATAAATAAATAAATAAATATCAGAATGTTTTTTTCTTTCTTTTGTAGTATGTTTTGTAATTCATTTTCTGACACAGAATTGCCGTTCAGCAGTTTTTTCATTCAGCCATTTTATCTTTTTGTTTAGGAGTGCAGGTGGAAGGCATTCCTTTGAAAAAGGACGAGACTGATGTGAACCAATCACATGATAGATGGAGACTACTACCCAGCGGTGTAAGGATGTTAGGGCAATAGTTCAATCTATTTTTCCTCCTATGATGAGGTTTTAACCAATCACAGGCCAGAATTTACTCATATCATTGACACTATTTCCCCACTTACAAACAGAACCGTCAAGAAAGATCGAAACTGCCCATGGTACACCCTCGAACTTCAACTGCTTAAATCTGCCTGCCGCAAACTCGAGGGTAAGTGAATGTTATCTGGACTAACGGTTCACAGAGAGATACATCCAGCCACCGACCGATCCAACTCCTGTCCATCCTCCTCTCTTACCTGTCATGATTTCTCCTCTTTCTTTTGGAATAAAAGTGATAACATCTATTTTACGCTCACCCACCACAAACTTAGTGTACTACTTGACCACCTCGACACTCCTCCAGTTGCTCCTTCTGCCCTCTCCTCCTTCTCTCCTCTCTCCATTGCTGATGTTTCCGGCTTACTGTTGAAATCAACTACTGCCACGTGCCCCCTGGACCCCTGGCCGACTAACCTCGTCTGTCTCTGTGCTTCTGATCTTGCTCCCTCCATTATGCAAACTCTAAACCTGTCACTGGACTTGGGTTTGGTTCCTGCTGCTCTCAAGCTTGAGTTTACTCAAGAAACCCTCCCTTGACCCGGCTGACTTATATAATTTCCGTCCCATCTCCAATCTCCCTTTTCTCTCAAAAACTCTTGAAAGGGCTGTAGCCAGTCACCTGATGAAACACCTCACGGACATCTGCTTGAATCTCTACCATCTGGTTTCTGGCTGCATCACAGTACCGAAACTGCTGTGCTCCGGATTGTGAATAATCTCCTGCTCAATGCTGATGCTGGTGCTCCCTCTGTGCTTGTGCTTCTTGACCTAACAGCTGCTTTTGACACCATAGGTCATTGCATTCTCCTTGACCGCCTTCAGAAGTATGTTGGAATCTCTGGAACCTATCTCTCCTGGATATCTTCTTACCTATCTGGACGCATGCAGTCTGTTTTCTATGCTGGGCACAGTGGTGTTGCAAACCCAGTCACTTGTGGTGTCCCCCAAGGATCTGTTCTTGGCCCCCTTCTCTTCAATATCTGCATGATTCCTTTGGGTCACCTAATCTGCCAACACAACCTCATGTTTCACTTCTATGCTGGCGACACCCAGCTCTACTTAAAACTCTTCAACTGAACACTAACAAATCTGAACTCCTTCTAGTAGGATCTAAAACTCAAGAATCTCAACATAGCTGTCCTGAACCTCGGAAACTGTCTGCTGCTGCCTTCCCCCACAGCACGAAGCCTTAGAGTACTTTTTAACAGTAAACTCTCTGATGCCCACATCTCCTCCGTGGTAAAATCATCCTTCTACCATCTTCGAAACATCTCCAAAGTCTGTCCCTACCTTTCCCTCCCAGATGCGGAGATACTTTGTCATACATTTGTCTCCTCTCGACTCGACTACTGCAACTCTCTATATGGTGGTCTCCCAGCACGCACCATAACTGACTGCAGCTAGTTCAGAATGCCTCTGCCAGGATCCTTACCAGATGTAAAAAACATCATTACATCACCCCAACCCCCCACTCCCCGACACTGGCTAACTGTAAAGTTCAGGATTATATTGAAAATTCTCCTGCTCACCTACAATGCCCTTCATCACCCAGGTCCCGTGTACCCCCTCAACCTGCTGACCCGCTATGACCCTGCCCGCAAGCTGAGGTCCTTCAACTCTGGCCTGGTTTCCCAAGCAAAAGTGCACCACACTTGGACAACGCTCATTTAACTTCATGACTCCGACTCTTTGGAACTCTCTCCCAGCTTTGATGTGTGATGCTCTGACCGTAGCTCGCTTTAAATCAACTCCCAAAACCCACCTGTTCTCTCTTGCTTTCCATGCTCCTTAAGCCTGATATCTGTTATGAGCTGCTGCTACTATTTCACGTATTGTTACTGTCATGTATTCTGCATTTTCCACTGTATTAATTGTACTATTTCATGTATTATGCTACTATCATATATTATGTACTTTCCACATGTTTTATGCATTTCTATATTTGAATATTATGGATTTTCTTGTATTTACTGCATGTTGTAAAGCGCTTTGTGATGGTGTTCCACTATGAAAGGCGCTATATAAAGTAAAAATTGACTGATTGATTGAATAATACCGGTATTGCAAAAACAAAGTAACCCCATACAATTGGTGAGACAGACATATAAAGACAGACAGACAGACACACAGGAGAATAGAAAGACAGACCGCAAAAGACAGACAACTATATCTGTTATAAGCGATTATAAACAATAGCGCAAAAAACAATGACAAACGCGTGCAATAATACTATTCATATTCTATAATTGTTAATAGGAACATAAGAACATAAGAAAGTTTACAAACGAGAGGAGGCCATTCGGCCCATCTTTCTCGTTTGGTTGTTAGTAGCTTATTGATCCCAGAATCTCATCAAGCAGCTTCTTGAAGAATCCCAGGGTGCCAGCTTCAACAACATTACTGGGGAGTTGGTTCCAGACCCTCACGATTCTCTGTGTAAAAAAGTGCCTTGTATTTTCTGTTCGGAATGCCCCTTTGTCTAATCTCCATTTGTGACCCCTGGTCCTTGTTTCTTTTTTCAGGCTGAAAAAGTCCCTTGGGTCGACACTGTCAATACCTTTTAGAATTTTGAATGCTTGAATTAGGTCGCCACGTAGTCTTCTTTGTTCAAGACTGAACAGATTCAATTCTTTTAGCCTGTCTGCATATGACATGCCTTTTAAGCCCGGAATAATTCTGGTCGCTCTTCTTTGCATTCTGTCTAGAGCAGCAATATCTTTTTTATAGCGAGGTGACCAGAACTGAACACAATATTCAAGATGAGGTTTTACAATGCATTGTACAGTTTTAACATTACTTCCCTTGATTTAAATTAAACACTTTTCACAATGTATCTGAGCATCTTGTTGGCCTTTTTTATAGCTTCGCCACATTATCTAGATGAAGACATTTCTGAGTCAACAAAAACTCCTAGGTCTTTTTCATAGATTCCTTCTCTAATTTCAATATCTCCCATATGATATTTATAATGTACATTTTTATTTCCTGCGTGCAGTACCTTACACTTTTCTCTATTAAATGTCATTTGCCATGTGTCTGCCCAGTTCTGAATCTTGTCTAGATCATTTTGAATGACCTTTGCTGCTGCAACAGTGTTTGCCACTCCTCCTATTTTTGTGCTGCCTGCGAATTTAACAAGTTTGCTTACTATACCAGAATCTAAATCATTAATGTAGATTAGGAATAGCAGAGGACCTAATACTGATCCCTGTGGTACTCCACTGGTTACTTCACTCCATTCTGAGGTTTCTCCTCTAAATCAGTACTTTCTGTTTTCTACATGTTAACCACTCCCTAATCCATGCACTTGTGTTTCTTTGAATCCCTGTGTTCAGTTTGAGAATTAATCTCTTATGCGGGACTTTGTTAGAAGCTTTCTGGAAATCTAAATAAACCATGTCATATGCTTTGCAATTATCCATTATTGATGTTGCATCCTCAAAAAAATCAAGCAAGTTAGTTAGACACGATCGCCCTTTCCTAAAACCATGTTGACTGTCTCCCAGGATACTGTTACCATATAGGTAATTTTCCATTTTGGATTTTATTCTAGTTTCCATAAGTTTGCATATAATAGAAGTCAGGCTTATTGGTCTGTAGTTACCTGGTTCAGTTTTGTTTCCCTTTTTGTGGATCGGTATTACGTTTGCAATTTTCCAGTCTGTCGATACAACTCCTGTGTCAAGATACTGTTACGTGATCTTGGTTGGCGGTTTGTAAATAACTTTTCATTTCTTTGAGTAATATTGGGAGTGTCTCATCCAGCCCATGGGGATTGTTTATTTTAAGCACTGCTTGTCCCTTTAACACTTCTGCCTCGGTTATGCTAAAGTTATTTAAAACTGGTGAGGAACTGGTTGACATTTTTTTAATTGATCTATTAAACCATTTTGGCAATTTAGTTTTACATTTAGATTTGTCTACTTTATGGATGTAATTGTTTTGCACCTCTAGTACTACATTTTTGAAGAACAGCCATCCCTTTTCTGTGGATGTTTTCTCTATTTTACTCCAATCTACTTCTGTTAGTCTCTGTTTCATACCTTCATAGTTTGCTTTTCTAAAATTGCAAACCTTAGCTTTAGTCTTTACTTTTGGGGTTTTAAAAAGCACTTCAAATGAGACCATGTTGTGGTCTGAGTTTGGTAGTGGTTCTCTGACCTCTGTTGTAGTTATTCTGTCTTCGTTATTTGAAAAGACTAAATTAAGGCATGCCTCCCCTCTAGTCGGTGCCTTGATAAATGGTGTTAGGAAGCAGTCATTTGTCATTTCCATCCTTCGCGCTTCCCACTGGGTTTTTCCATTTTATTTGGGGGAAGTTGAAATCCCCCATTAGCATGGCTTCTTCTTTGCTACACGCATTTCTAATGTCATTGTATAACAGATTATTGTGCTCACCGTCTGAATCTGGAGGTCTATAGCGTGCTCCTATTATTATGCCTTTTGAATTTTTGTCTGTTATTCTGACCCATATTGATTCGGTTTTATTTTCTTTGTCCAGGTTTAACACCTGGGCTTCAAGACTGTTTCTTATGTATAGCGCTACCCCTCCTCCTCTTCTGTCCTGCCTGTCTTTCCTATACAGTGTATACCCACAAATATTATATTCGTCCCCATCACTCTCAGATAACCACGTTTCTGTAACACCTATCACATCATAGTTACCTGTTAGTGCAGTAGCTTCAAGTTCTAGAATTTTGTTTCTGATACTTCTAGCATTTAGATAAATACATTTAATGGTTGTCTTACCTGAGTTGTTGTTCTTGTTTTGATGCGGTCTCCCTTCTGTTTTTTTGTTGATTTCTCCCCCCTTCCTTTCTAGTTTAAATGCTTCAGAACCTGCTCGAGGATCTTTTGGACATCATTAATTTCGAGCATCATTAATAACCACTTATATCAGATCCCTAAACTGAAGTGTTACCTATATATGCATGTTATGTCATCATCGTCAGGAGCATTTTACATGTTTGTCTCTTCTTTACAACCATATATATATTATATATATATATATATATATATATATATATATATATATATAAACCATATATATATATACTATAGATATATAATATATATAATATATTTGTTCAGATCTTTTATGTTGCTACTTGTTTTCACTGGGCAATGTTGTATATATATTACCCTGTGGACATTTCTACTGACATTTTACTCGATTCCAGGGGGGGGGGGTTACTTTCTTTATTTTAACATCTGAAATGTTATACTTTTTTTATTTTCATATAATAACTTATCAGTTAAAAAATGGTTAGGTATCAGTACTGTAACATCTCATTTTGTGAATAAAACATTTAATTGGTCACTACAAGTGCCTGTGTCCTGCAGGACTGCCATGAATCCTGCAGGACTTGAGGACAATTCCTGCATATTCAACAGGATTGAAAACTCCGCTGTCAGGCAAAACAAAGGGCAGATGATTTAGTGAGTGCAATTTCACAAAAACTAGGGAACACAGAGCATGTAAATGAACAAAATAGTGGTAGTGAGACAGTGAAAGCCAAATGCAATTTGCAGTGAATGACAATATTGGCAGCAGTCGTGCAGTGTGGAATCTTGAAGAGCATGCAAATGAACACAATACTAATAGCAATAGTTAAAGCCTAGACATTGCGATGCAATTTGAAGTGAGTGATAATATTTTTTCAGGAATTATAATGCTGATTTTGAAAGTGAACAAGATTCAATGTCTGGCGCAGATAAGAGAGGATAAGGAGGCTTATATTTTAATGGATGGACGAAAGAATTGGGCCATTAGCAGTAACATCCCAACGTGTCACATAAACAGTTTATTAGGTACTTTGCAGCAGCAACAACAGCAGTGACAGTGATGAGAGGAACTACAACAGCAGCAATAACATTGGAACTGGGAACAGGGAATGAAAAGCTATGTACCTCTATCAGGTACATATTTAATTCAACTTTTAGTTATTCTGCATCTCTACACTGAATCATGAAAAGGTTACAATATTATTATAATAATAGTATCTTTATTTTTATATAGCACCTTTTATAGTGGACCACCATCACAAAGTGCTTTACAGAGGTAGGCTGTGAACTGTGCATTATATACAGAGTCACTTACAATAGGACATTGATTTAACATCTAATCCGCAGGATGGAGCACAAGGAGGTTAAGTGACTTGCTCAGGTTCACACACAATGAACTGCAGTACCTGTGCATGTTTTGCTTCCTGCATCTGGCCTGACGTCAACACTTCGCCAGCCTGTCACACACATGATTTTCAGCATGTGACTTTGTCATCAAGTAGGAAGATACAGGAAACAACGTCAGGTATGTGGCTAAGCAGTTTTCCATCTTTTTTAAGTTATCTTGTCTTGGGGTACATAGGGTACTTTATAAATGTCAACTATGTTGTGCTAAATTAAGTAGAAAAAAAAGATATATATATATATATATATATATATATATATATATATATATATATATATATATATATACACACACACACACACATATATATATATATATATATATATATATATATACAGCTCTGGAAAAAATTAAGAGACCACTGCAAAATTATCAGTTTCTCTGGTTTTACTATTTATAGGTATGTGTTTGGGTAAAATGAACATTTAGTTTTATTCTATAAACTACTGACAACATTTCTCCCAAATTCCAAATAAAAATATTGTCATTTAGAGCATTTATTTGCAGAAAATGACAACTGGTCAAAATAACAAAAAAGATGCAGTGTTGTCAGACCTCGAATAATGCAAAGAAAATAAGTTCAGATTCATTTTTAAACAACACAATACTAATGTTTTAACTTAGGAAGAGTTCAGAAATCAATATTTGGTGGAATAACCCTGATTTTCAATCACAGTTTTCATGCGTCTTGGCATACTCTCCACCAGTCTTTCACATTGATGTTGGGTGACTTTATGCCACTCCTGGCGCAAAAATTCAAGCAGCTCTGCTTTGTTTGATGGCTTGTGACCATCCATCTTCCTCTTGATCACATTCCAGAGGTTTTCAATGGGGTTCAGGTCTGGAGATTGGGTTGGCAATGACAGGGTCTTGATCTGGTGGTCCTCCATCCACACCTTGATTGACCTGGCTGTGTGGCATGGAGCATTGTCCTGCTGGAAAAACCAGTCCTCAGAGTTGGGGATCATTGTCAGAGCAGAAGGAAGCAAGTTTTCTTCCAGGAAAACCTTGTACTTGGCTTGATTCATGCATCCTTCACAGAGACAAATCTGCCCGATTCCAGCCTTGCTGAAGCACCCCCAGATCATCACCTATCCTCCACCACATTTCACAGTGGGTGCGAGACACTGTGGCTTGTAGGCCTCTCCAGGTCTCCGTCTAACCATTAGATGACCAGATGTTGGGCAAGCTGAAAATTGGACTCATCAGAGAAGATGACCCTTTACTCCAGTCTTCTACGGTCCAATCCTTATGGTCTTTTGCAAACCTCAGCCTGGCTCTTCTTTGCTTCTCATTGATGAAGGGCTTTTTTCTAGCTTTGCACGACTTCAGCCCTGTCCCTAGGAGCCTGTTTCGAACAGTCCTCGCCGTGTACTTCACCCCAGCTGCCGTTTGCCATTTTTTTTGTAGGTCACTTGATGTCATCCTACGGTTGCTGAGTGACATTCGAATGAGTTGGCGGTCATCCTGGTCAGTGGAGAGTCGTTTTCACCCTCTGTTGTTCTGTAGCTTTGTTGTCCCGAATGTGTGCTGCTTGACCTTGTTCTTATGAACCACCGTCTTTAAATTTTAAGGATGGAAGCAACCCGATGCTCACTGTATCCCTCTGCCAGTAAAGCCAGAATTGAACCCTTCTTTTCCTCATGCAAAACTTTCCTTTTCAACTCTTTGGGCATGGTCAATAGTTATTTTTTGATTCCAATTACTTTTGAGGTACTACTAGCACTGTTTTGCCATCCAGCTGGTCCTATTGCAAGAGGATAGTGATGACCACAGGAGTGGTTTTTATACTTTTCCTCATTAAATTAGATTTGGTTCAGGTGATCCACTAATCAGTACCTCATTCAGTAGAATGAGGTGTGCCTCTGTTGGAATTCAACAGACACTGGAATGGAATGGCTGCCATACATGTAGAGATGCTGATTTAAGAAAAATTTGCAGTGGTCTCTTAATTTTTTCCAGAGCTGTATATAAAGTACTGTGCAAAAGTTTTAGGCAGGTGTGAAAAAATGCTGTAAAGTAAGAATGCTTTCAAAAATAGACATGTTAATAGATTATATTTATCAATTAACTAAATGGAAAGTGAGTGGATATTATTATTAATAATCCATATTTGGTGTGACCACCCTTTGCCTTCAAAACAGCATCAATTCTTCTAGGTACACTTGCACAAAGTCAGGGATTTTGTAGGCATATAGTCAGGAATATGATAAAACAATTCTACCAAACAGGTGCTAATGATCATCAATTCAATATGTAGGTTGAAACACAATCATTAACTGAAACAGAAACAGCTGTGTAGGAGGAAAACTGGGTGAGGAACAGCCAAACTCAGCTAACAAGGTGAGGTTGCTGAAGACAGTTTACTGTCAAAAGTCATACACCATGGCAAGACTGAGCACAGCAAAAATACACAAGGCAGTTATACTGCATCAGCAAGGTCTCTCCCAGGCAGAAATTTCAAGGCAGACAAGGGTTTCCAAATGTGCTGTCCAAGCTCTTTTGAAGAAGCACAAAGAAACGGGCAATGTTGAGGACCGTAGATGCAGTGGTCGGCCAAGGAAACTTACAGCAGCAGATGAAAGACACATCATGCTTACTTCCCTTCGCAATCTGAAGATATCCAGCAATGCCATCAGCTCGCAATTGGCAGAAAACAGTGGGACCCTGGTACACCCATCTACTTTCCGGAGAAGTCTGTCAGAAGTGGCCTTCATGGAAGACTTGCGGCCAAAAAGCTATACCTCCGATGTGGAAACAAGGCCAAGTGACTCAACTATGCACGAAAACATAGGAACTGGGGTGCAGAAAAATGGCAGCAGGTGCTCTGGACCGATGAGTCAAAATTTAAAATATTTGGCTGTAGCAGAAGGCAGTTTGTTTGCCGAAGGGCTGGGGAGCGATACACAAATGAGTGTCCCCAGGCAACAGTGAAGCATGGTGGAGGTTCCTTGCAAGTTTGAGGCTGCATTTCTGCAAATGGAGTTGGGGATTTGGTCAGAATTAATGTTCTCCTCAATGCTGAGAAGTACAGGCAGATACTTATCCATCATACAATACCATCAGGGAGGCATCTGATTGGCCCCAAATTTATTCTGCAGCAGGACAAAGACCCCAAACATACAGCAAAAGTCATTAAGAACTATCTTCAGTGTAAAGAAGAACAAGGAGTCCTGGAAGTGATGGTATGGCCCCCACAGAACCCTGATCTCAACATCATCGAGTCTGTCTGGGATTACATGAAGAGAGAGAAGCAACTGAGGCTGCCTAAATCCACAGAAGAACTGTGGTTAGTTCTCCAAGATGTTTGGGCCAACCTACCTGCCGAGTTCCTTCAAAACATGTGTTATAAATGTGTTGATAAATATAAAAAATTAACATGTCTATTTTTGAAAGCATTCTTACTTTACAGCATTTTTTCACACCTGCCTAAAACTTTTGCACAGTACTGTGTGTGTGTATATATATATATATATATATATATATATATATATATATATATATATATATATATATATATATATATATATATTCTTTTTTTTTTCACATTTTGTTGCCTTATAGCCTGGAATTAAAATAGCTTTTTTTCATTTATCTACATATTATACCCCACACCTTCCAAGTGAAGAAAATATTCTAGAAATTTGTAGAAAATTAATTAAAAATAAAAACTGAAATAGCTTGGTTGGATAAGTGTCCATCCCTTTTGTAATAGTAATCCTAAATTAGCTAAGGTGTAACCAATCACCTTCAAAATCACACACCAAGTTAAGTGGCCACCACTTTTGTTAAATTGTAGTGATTAACATGATTTCAGGATAAATTCAGCAGTTCCTGTAGGTCCCCCTCCTGGGTAGTGCATTTCAAAGCAAAGACAACCATAAGCACCAAGGCCCTTTTTAAAAGAACTCTGGGAAAAAGTTGTTGAAAGGCACAGATCAAGGGATGAGTATAAAAAAAATATCAAAAGGCCTTGAATATCCCTTGAAGCATGATGAAGACGATTATTAAGAAGTAGAAGGTGTATGGCATCACCAAGACCCTGCCTAGATCAAGGCCTTTTCTCCAAACAGGATGACCAGGCAAGAAGGAGACTGATCAGAGAGGCCAATGGCAACTTTGCAAGAGCTACAGGCTTTTATGGCCAAGACTGGTCAAAGTGTGCATGTGACAACAATATCCCAAACACTCCACAAATCTGACCTGTGTGGTAGGGTGGCAAGAAGGAAGCCATACTCAAGAAAGCCCACTTTGAATCCTGTATGAAGTATGCAACAAAACACTCAGAAGATTCTGTAGCCATCTGGCAAAAAGTTTTGTGGTCTGATGAAACTAAAATGCAACCTTTTGGCCTAAATGCAAAGCGTTATGTTTGGCGCAAATCCAACACAGTGCATCACCAAAAGAACACCATCCCTACTGTGAAGCATGGTGGTGGCAGCATCATGTTATGTGGATGTTTCTCACTGGCAGGGACTGGGGCACTTGTCAGGATAGAAGGGAAAATCAATGGAGGAAAGTACAGAGAAGTCCTTGAGGAAAACCTACTGCCCTCTGTAAGAAAGCTAAAACTGGGATGGAAGTTCACCTTTCAGCATGACAATGACCTAAAGCATGCTGCCAAAGCTATACTGGAGTGGCTAAGGAACAAAAAGGTAAATGTCCTTGAGTGGCCCAGTTAGAGCCCTGACCTAAATTCAATCGAAAATTTGTGGCATGACTTGAAGATTGCTGTCCATCAACACTCCCCACAGAGCTTGAACAGTTTTTTAAAGAAGAATGGTCAAAAATTGCCAAATCTAGGTGTGCAAAGTTGGTAGAGACCTATCCCAACAGACTCACAGCTGTAATTGCTGCCAAAGGTGCTTCCACCAAATATTAACTCAGGGGGGTGGAGACTTATAAAATTATGATCTTTCAGTTTTGTATTTTTAATATTTTTTTTCTCAATAAAACTTTTTTCCCCTTAACAGTGTGGAGTATGGTGTGTAGATAAGTGGAAAAAAAAAATCCTCATTTAAATGCATGAAACTCTGAGGCACTGACACAACAAAATGTGAAAAAGGGGGTGTAGACTTTCTTATATATTAATTGCATTTAAAAGTTAATTGATTAAAAACCCTAAATATCTTTATTTACAGGTAGATTAGATCAATGACACTTACTGCTGCAGAAAAACTGTGGTGCTGCTGTGCACGCCGTGATGCAGAGCCATCCAAAAGGCAAGAGTATTTGATTAAAGAAATGCAGAAATGGAAAGAAAAAGGGTAGCTGAAGGTAGTGCCAGTACTTAGCGAAAGAGAGAAGCATAGTAAAAGGAAATACTGGAGGAAAGCTCAACAGAAGTGCAGGGAAAAGAAGGCAGCAATAGACTCCTTGGCAACACCTCCAGAAAGCCCAGATGAGGTCCCTCAGCCAGGACCTTCAAGGTTAGGCTACAGTTAGGCTACAGTTACAGTTAGGCAACAGATTGAGAAAATGCATATAGCCTACACGCATTGAATTTTAAAACATTATATTTGAAGTTAATTTAAATTATTATTTAAGCGGCTTTACATGTGTATTGAATATATTGTTGCTTAAAAGTCTACTTAAATAACATATATAAACAATTTTTTTTTTTTTTTTTTTTTAATAACAGTTAATATTTTTATATGCAACTTAATCAGGGAAGAAGAAAATCTATAAAAAGAGAAGAAAGATATCTGAAGAATTGGAAGGAATAAAGGTTTATTTTAGATGGCAACATTTATTAATCCTTTATAAAAGAAAAATGCAGACGTGATTTCTGACTGACACCATGAAGAATTTTCATCGAAAGTATCTGTTGGAGAATCCAAATACATTGATGCCTCATTCACTTTTCTGCACCCCACTATTTCAAACAGACACCTGTCTCTGTAAACTCCATGAAAAACTTGGTTTTGTTGTAGAAAAGCTACGTCAACTGAAGCTCATTAACGATTCTGACTTTGAATGCTCAGCAGAAAAGATCTGCTGTAATCCTGCCTCCAAATCATGCATGTATGAGGAATGTATCAAGTGCAAGGAGACTTCCACTGCACAGTTTTTACAATGCATTGGCCAGTGTTTGCTATAGTCCGTGGGCAATCCAGACAGTGGAAAAGGAAAAAAACTGAAAGAAAAATAAAAGGGACCTATCGAGATCACTGTAAAGAAAAAAGTGCAAAGCACTATGGTGGAGCTTATTGTGGTGTTTAACCTTCTTAATAAATTCAGAAGGCACAGCTTCAACAAAGCAACAGTTTGCTTACTGCTGCGAATTAAAAAAAAAGTGTCTCTACATGAGTGTCTGATTCATGTCGACATTTCTGAAAGTGATTCCTGCAAATACAGCAGTGAAATGTAAGCTGTGCACTTTGCTACCTCTCACCAGCAAGCAACTCTACACACTGGAGTTTTGTATCTTGGTGCATAAGCAGACCCTGTGTGCTTTAGCACTATTTCACTATCAAAACAAAAGGCGCATCTCAATCCTATTTTGGATCATGTGGAAACCAAATATCCCTGTGTCTGTTGTGCACTTCTTCAGCAATGGCCCATGCACACAGTACTGACAGAAAGGGCATTTCTATTTATTCAATACAGAATTGCATGAGAGGGGATTTGCTGCTGGAACATGGAATTTTTTTGAAGCAAGTCATGGTAAAGGTGCACCTGATGGCGTTGGAGGAGTTCTGAAAAGAACTGCTGACATGTTAGTCAACAAAAGGAAAGACATACCGAATGTCTGATCTCTTCAGATCTTAATCTGAGGTAGATAAAACTGTCAAATTGTTTTATGTGGACAGTGAAGCTGTAGACAACGTCACAGCTCAAATTCCACTAAATATTCCTGCTGTACCTTAAACCATGAGGATACACCAGTTGGTCACACTTTCACCAGGGAAACGAATATATTGGATGTTAGCTGCTTGTGCTCAACTGAGAAAAATCTTGGTTGCCAGTGCTACAACACATATTTCAACTCCACAGGTGAAACTGTTGCAGCATGTCCAGTTACTGCTGTTCTGCAAATTCAGTGGCAAAGTACTGATGTTCTTGGAAAATGGTGTGTTCTGAAATATGAAAAGGAGCTGTACCCGGGAATCAGTCTTGCAACTGATGAAACCCACACACAAGTAAAATGCATGCATCGAGTAGGGCCAAACAGGTTCCTGTGGCAAACTCATGAGGACATTTTGTGATACTTGTGCGATGATCTTATGCGATGATCATATGTATGATTCCTCCTCCACTTTTGCTAGGGCCTGGTTTCTATTATTCATTGATGTCATTTACTGACAGAATTTGTGTTGCTGAATGCACTGTTAAAATAATTTTGTTATATCTGAATTTGCTGATGGGTTAGATATTGGCAATATTCATGATAATGAAAAGAAGACAAAGAAGAAGAATTTGTAATACAGATATCTCCATTTTATGCATTGAATATATTTTTATTTTCTATCCATCTAAATATTGATTTTGAACTTGTTTACATTCAAAAGGTTACATTTCCAATTTTCATGTTTAACAGTGCTGTTACACCATGTGTATTGTTAACATTACAAAGTTTGTATTTTACATCAACGCTGATTTAAAATACATCAATGCATTCCATAAGTTTACCAACTAAAGCGTCACCATTTTCTGTCAAATATTTACTATTAGGATGGACAGACAGTACTGTTGCACAAAGTCACCAATGCATACCTCTGAAATAAACAGCGGCTGTCCAGCAAAGCACAGCGCTCTGACAGACTCATTAACGCAGTCATTCTGCGCTTTCTTTTTATTAAAGCAGGTGTAAAGCTACATAACTGGATAGCTTGCCTCTCATTTCACTTATTGTTTTAGTTTAATGTGTCGCTTATTTTTCTTTTATTGTCAGTGTGAACATGTACCTCAATGCAGCAGTATTTGCAGTGTTATGCATCCTTTGACTCATTTGACCCACTTCTGCTATTTTTGCTTTTTGTATACTTCGAAACATTCATTTTCTTTTGAATATTCATAAACTGTTTTACGTTTTCTCCCCATTCCTCATCCACTAAAAATATTATGTTTTCATGTAAGTATTTCAATTTAGTTTCTGATCAAGCTACTAGTTACTACGCCCAGCAATTGCCACAATAATCAGACTTGCCAACATAATCAGGTGCATTTGTGAAGTGACAGAACCACGTTTGAACGTTGTTTCATCCTCTGACATCTGGATATCTGCTGTATCCTAGGACACAGTGTAGGGCTGCTTATTACAATGTCGAAGTCAAAATAAAACAGCATTTTAATCAAAATATTGTGCATTTCATAGAAAATAGTGCCAGGAAAATATTGAATAACAGACACAAAATCGTGTAGAAATCAGTAAAAACCAACATCCAGTTGAGAAAAAAAAAATCCTGTAATTTTTCGTTAAAATTTGGAATAAAACGGAAATGTGGAACACTACTTATATGTCAGTGAAAATGTTACTTTGGCTGAGCTAGAGAGACATTATCCCTAGTACTGCATATGCCCTTAAATTGTTTGTAACAGCATCACAAAAACTAATCAAATTTGCAACAACATGCCATTTGAAGTACATTTCAACCTTTTTAAAAATACATAAATCAAAGAAAGGGTAGCTCTTTGTTCTCAGTTTACTGAGTTCATTTTAGATTGTGTATGTGGAAGGGCACAAGAAAAAAAAAAAGTTAAAATAAAAATGATACTTGTGCTGAGCTCTGAAGCCTAAAAACAAAACCCTACACATTGGGCATCACCAGGCATTATAGGCTATTTGTATGCAATCCCTTGACTTCATCTTTGGCCAAACAGAACAGTTCATAACGCCTGGTAAAACCCTATTGGAGGGTCTTATTACTGACTTAATTAGTTCTCTTATTATTTGCAGATGCTGGCCATACCAATGCTGCTTCAAGTACTGCTGCCAGTGACAGTGAAGAAGATTAAGAGATTGTTTGATCCATCTTTTTGCATTCTAGAAAGATATTTGTACATAAATAAGCTTAATAAATAATGCAAAGTTTTTTTTTCTTTAACTCACTGACACTGCAGTTATTTATTTCTTTCTCAAATTCAATAAGTTACTGATTGGCAAGGTCATTTGGGTAAGGTCGTTCATGTTGGCCCACCCAGCAAATTGTTGTTTGCCAACATTGGGCCAACGGACAGAATTATCCAACATTATTGGCCAACACTGGCTCAACGCTGGCCCAACGTCAGCATGGTATCTGGGCAGTGTCTTGCTGTACCCTGCAATACCTGAGATGTCAAAATAAGTTTTTCAATGTATAGAGTTGTGCATTCTCAGTTGAGATACAAAGTTACAGTTTAAAACAGTCTTCAGCAGTGCATGAAAAATTCAGTAAGGTAAGGAACTACACTTTTTGGTTTTCATTTTAATAGTTATTGCTGCATTCTTATATGCACATATGGCTGTTGTGTTCATAAAATCACATCACAAAGCATAATACACTGCCTGATGCGAGTGATAAATCTCATTGCTATTGAACATATTGGGTAATGGGCGTAACACCTGTCTGTTGAAATGTCCAATATGCAAATTTTCAATGTTTCACTCCATTTCTGATGGCAAAATAAATCTTAATTAGCACGGGACGACCACTCTGAAATAGAAGTGATACAAATGACAGGCTTGTTGTTGATTTAAACACCTCCGCCTCCTTGTTTAGTGGAGGTGAAATGATTTCTCACAAGGTCGTGGTCGATTTGACGTCATCAGACAAGCACTACAGTTGAGGGGCTATGCGCACGCATACTGGGCCAAAGACAGTTCAGGTCTGAGTTGTAAGTGCAAACACAGCAACTGTGTGTAGTGTTGCTCCGATTCCTTATCAGCTGAGCCATCTCTTAACACACCCACATAGAGTTTACCAGCTATTAGGTCCCTGAGATTAGTGCTAGTTGACTGAACTCATCACTCAGTCTCACCACAGGCGTTTCTATAGGATGGTAGTCTTGCTATTGTGCAAATACTACAAAGTCACAATGAGGTATCGACAAGTGATATTGGATCTCAAAGATGAGCACCAGCCCTTTGATGTTTGATTTCTGAAGGAGTTCTACACGGCTTGTTACAAGGCAGTGACATAAAGATCGGGGGGGGGTTTGCCTTATTTTGGGAGAGGATACCTTTTGCATATGAGGAATAATTTAGTACTGGGAAATGCCTGCAGTGCTGTCTTTGATACTGACACTGCATGATATTTAAAATTGTGTGGCCCCATAGTTGTGGAACATTGACACAAGATTTATAATAAAATCTGAGTAATCTATCAATCTTTTTTACACACTTTACTGTTAAAATAATAACCATATCATGTTAAGAGGAACATCCTTATGAATAACCAACTTGTAAATAAAAATACATTTTTTTTATTTATTCTTGATTGATTGACCAAACTTCTTTGACTAGTGTTTAGGTTGGAAGCCTTTTTCATTTTTCAAATATTTTTCTTTTAGTTAAAGCTTCTAGGCAAAACTTAGACAGCACTTTCGACTTTAATTTTCACAAAGCAGAAATCTGTGCTATCTGATGGAAAGTCTGTTGGGTCCAGTTTGGAAGTCAGCGCAAAGCTTTATCCATATTTACTGAATGAAAGGATTTTTTATTCAATCATACAGTTAACTGAAAATAAGTAAAAGTGAAATTGTACTGGAATTAGACACACCATCATCTTGTTTTCCTTGTTGAACTATAATGTAAAGTATTGCATATTGACCATCATTCTTTTTTAGGCTCCTGATGAAGTCTTATGCACTGATCATGCTTGTATGTCTGTCTGCTATACACCTCTCCTAGCCTCTTATAAACCTTTTTGATTGCATCTGGGTATGTGTGGCAATGTTGCCCGCCCCTGTGTGTATTTCAGTGTTATATGTTGCGTGTTCTGTGTTAATGTTGGTGTATAGTCATTGGTACACAGGCTATAAATGGGTCTGTGGAACACAAGTTGTTTAAAATGTATGTTTGTATTTAGGCACGAGGATTGCACAGCACTTCACGTGCAGGTAAAATGTAATAATATGCGAGCACGGGGAATTGCACTTTATTAATTCACGTGCAGTTGTACCGAGACTCTAATTGAATGATTGATCTCGGTACAGCTGCATAAAAGCTGCATGTTTTCACTCACTCTGGGTTGTGTGTTCAGTGAGTGAAGAACGGGATTGGAGACGGAGGTAATAATCATAGTAATAGTTAAAATATCAGCTCACCGTGTTTGTCTGTGTAGTCCGTTTTGTTTGTCTCTTTATTTTGGCGAAAGTACCATGTCCTGTGTTTTATTTGTCTTTACAACCTTTTATTTTCTGTCTGTTCATTATTAAATGTTGACCGAAACCAATCGCTCAGCTCCACCTCTGTTGTTTATTTCCTGGTTCCTGTTTCTTGATTTAAAATAAAATGATGATTGTACATGAATATTTAAAAAGTTAGGAGGATCCTCTGTATGTGCATAAACTGATGTATTTCATTACTTTGGTGCTACTAAGAGCTTTGCCTGCTGACTATCACCTCTGCATCTGATTGGTGGCAAATTGAACCAAATACTATTGAAGTATTGGTAGGTATTTATTTCAAATGTGCCATGTTTTGTGTTCGTAGTGGAGCATGCTCATTTCACCTTTTAAGATATCACAGCTGAACCCAAGAATTAAAAAACAAAAGAAAGAAAAAAGCTCTTGGAAATAGGCAATTGGGATGCACAATCTCATTTAGACAGGCAGACCGGATTTGGGTTACACAAGCCTAGTGTCATGCATTACCATGAAGGTTACCTGATCATTGAAACAGAAAGTAAAGTAATCTTGCACAATATAAACACTATACTGTTACCTGTATGTACTAATAATACCAGTATAACAATATACAGTGCTCGGATAATTTAACACAGTGTATATTAACATTGTCATAAAAAACATAAATAGAGCACCCTGGTTTAATGCATTCCCACAAAATTATCTTTTTTGAAAATGCCGTCTTCATAATGCACAGTAAGAAACATGAAAATAATGGAAGCATCTGATTGTTGGATTTAAGCTTATCATGACAAGACTCAATTCACTGAGATGTTTAGATTTATTTGAATTATGAAAATGAGCTCAACCTGTGGCCAAGAGACTACTTGTGGTCTGTTAATAAATTCAAGATAGTCCCTGAAAAATTCTCAAAATGAATAAACTGCATCTACCTGTTTCAATACCCCCAACCCTCCATTCATCAACTACACTATAACACTGCATACTGCTGCTTGTTAGGGCGCATCTGCCAACTTCCCCTGTCAAAGGGAAAAATCTCCCACCAAATATTTCAATGTTCCCATTCTTGAAAAATAGATTATACATTGAGGTCTTGAAAATACTGGCTTCCTGGCATTGTGTATGCTGTAATGTCCCTTCCAAAAAATGGTTACAAAAAATGTGTTTGTGCAAGTACCCACAATCTGTGTCCTTTCTATACTGACTTCTGGCCTGGATTAACATCCAGCCAGCATGCCCATCATTACAATATGTAGCATGGCGGAAGCTATGCGCAAACAGGCAACCAAACACTCCCTGTGCAATTGTTTTAACCACTTCATAAAAGAGTAAGGCTCATCTGCATAAACAGTTACAGAGCTTTTAACCTCAAATCACTGACATCGCTGAGAATGTGCAGCACAGAAATCAGGACTGAATGAAGTAGACACTTCTTCACACAGTGGTGAGGGTATGGAATGGGTTACCTAGTCATTCTGTTGATGCTGAATCACTGAGATCCTTTAAGACTCAATTTGACAAAGTTTGAGATAAATTAGTTACTGGGAATCAGATGAGCATAGCTGGGCTGAATGGCCGCCTCTTGTTTGTTAATTTTTCTTCTGTTCTTATTAATGCGTAACAGCAGTGCACACTGCCCATTACATACGTGCAATGTGCATACAACATGTAAGAAAGCATTGTTCTTTTTTATTTCCTTTTTATAAAGTAATAAATAAGCCTGTCCTTGGTAGGTAATGGCACTAGAATGTTCCTTATAAAACATTTAATTTAATTTGGGTATGATCTAATTTTATATAAATATTAAAAGATTATGAGGATCTGTATGTGCACTGGTTTATTTCATTACTTTAAAACTTGTGTTCGCTAGCATATTAAAACTCCACAAGGTGAACTGTCTGCCGACTGGAACTTCTAAATTTGATTGGGGCAATTTGAACCAAAGACTATAGAAGCAGGTATTTATTTCTAATGTGGCATGAATGTTTTGTGATAGTACAGCCTTTTGGTGCATACATATTCTCTTTGTTTTCCCTCAGCAATGCTGTCAACAAGTGTTACAATACACACTGCACTACATTCACTGCCCTCCGCTGGGGTTTGCTCAGGTGAAAGTACAAAGGTGGAGGTGGTCATTTGTACTGCAATTTCTTTTTACATAATCTGGTTACTGAGGCAACGGGAAGTATCTCAGTGTGGTGTTCTTTTCACCTCTACCTGAAAGTCCTAACGATTCAGAAAAGATAAAACAAAATGTGGCAACCTTATCTGACTCAATCTTCCACAAAAAGGCAATTTCTCAGAAACATGATCAGCATTTCTGACAACAACCATTTCAAACAAGAATGGCTCTGAACAAAACAAAAATCCATTCATATCACAGGCTCATAATTTTGTAGTCCTAGAAAGATGAAATAAATCATGTGATAACATACGATTATATTTTTGTCCTCAAAGCGCTGAACAAAGCTTGGCCTATTGATAAAGAAATGTTGAAATCCTGAAAAGAAGCTGAAGAAAAAAACACTACAATGTCACAACCAAGAGTTTGTACATCTGTAAGGGAAGACGGACTGACTTAAGCATTACAAAAGCTTAGTCATTGTATACATACTTGAGAAGATAATGGTGCTAGAGTAATGGGTAAACGTTTCTGACTATATTGCACACCTAAGTACGTACTAATGCTGATCTTGTCATACGTGCTAACCAACACTTACATTTGTACCGCATTGCTTTTATTAACATGATTAATGGTTATTTATTGTACTGAGAATGTTTTGATTATTCTCTTCTGAATATGCAAATATATATATATATATATATATATATATATATATATATATATATATATATATATACACACACACACATACACACACACACACTGCTGCATCCTGGTAGACCTTTCACATGTGCAAAAATAAGTCAAAGCTTTTTGTCACAACATTTTGGTAGAACCTTTCGGGCAACTTCGGTTTACATTCAGTTATCTTTTAGGGAGAGAAATTATTTTAATATTGCGAGCAATAATATAGGAGAACGCAGGTGCAAATTCCAACCTATATTAATTTCATACATTTTGACGTACTTTGACTTTTTTTGTTCTTGGTAGGTAGGTAGGTATTTATGATAGATGGTACTTAAGGCTAGTGTAACATGAACTACATCTTATCTTACAGCTATCCAATCCCCAAACATGAAAAAAATTAAAATGTAAAAGATAAAAAATTATAATTTATATTTTTTATAATTTTAAATATACGAAAATATCCTTTCTAAGTATAAATAAATGAATAAATTTTGTAGTTAAAAACATCAATTCAGTCATAAAAAATATAACGAATATTTTGTTAATTTGACATTTCGTAACAGTAAATAATCAATGGACGTTTACCTTTATTAAACCTTTTATTAAAACTTTAAAAATAAATTGTTTAACACAGTGTTAAAAAGGTCTTATTTTTCCAGAGATTTGGGGAGTAATAACATAAGTATATATATATATATATATATATATATATATATATATATATATATATATATATATATATATATATATATATTCTGTTTATATTTAGTCAAAGAATTTTGCCAGGGCTACTTTCAGCACATCTCTGTTAATAAACAATTGCTTGGTATGGACTTTATTTGTACTGTAAAAGAAAGTTGAAGAAAGTTGAGCAAGGTTGTGTCATAAACAGTATCTTCACTGCTAAAGTTTCATGAACTTTCATACTTTTTCATATAAGTTTTTGGTCAATCTGCACTGCTTTTTAGTGGTGCCATGTTTTGGTTGCACATTTACTAGTGAGAGAAATGTTACATTCTCACAAGAGAGAATTTGGAGTTTCTAAACTGCATGTAAGCCAAGCCATAGCATGATTGTAGATAGACATTTAAATGATTTGGAACTGCAAAACAAATAGATTAGGTACCAGAAGGTATCAGCAATGTTTCATTTGCAGCAGTCTTAAAATATATCAATATTGTAATCAAAAGATTCACAGTGAAATATTTAACATGGACATTGTTTCACCTTAAAAGGAACTATAGGGTATATTTACAGAAATGAACTTATTTATTTCCACAATTTATTTTCCATCTTGTGTAAGGCCACATGTGCAGTTTTGTTAAATAAGTTTATTTTTCATACTTTGCATCCATTTTTTAAAATTGTTTAAACAATGTCACATTTTAATGTGTATCATATATCACAATCATGAACACTATAACGAATAGTGAAGCTGTTGAAAGATGGGGCCCCCCACTTTTTACAAAAAAAGAAAAAACTTACAAAAGTGCATTAATTAGTTATTTAGCGTGCACGTAAAGTAGTGAGCCTAACGTGCGCAAAAAAGTTAAATTTACTGCCTCATTTACTAACGGAGAATACATTAATTTACGTGCACAGTACTTAGCTAATTTACATACCATACCGTGCACGCTACATATACTGTGAGCACTGTGATATCAAAAGCCCCAGCAGTCCAGGCGTATCTTTTGGTAGAGGTGGCTTACATTGACCAAAAATGAGCGATCAACAGACAAAGCACTCAGCAGGGGACAGGCAGAGGCAACGTAAATTGAAACTGCACTGCTTGTCTTTTAATTTTAACATGTATTCCCTGTCTGATGTGTTAAAAAAAAAAAAAAAAAAAAAAAAAACACCTTTTTCCTTTCTCCTTTCATGCATACGGCACGCCCATTAGTTTTTAAGGTTGCATTGTACTGTAACTGCACTGTTTTGGAATTCTTTAAAAACAACCTGCCTCTAATATAATATACGTATTCAAACATGTGCAGTCTCCATTGTATGAATGACATTTCCATTAAGCCAATCACAGCTCTCAGAGATAGTAAAATGGCCAATCAAGTAGCACACAGGATACATTTCCTCACACACATAATTTTGAATAGGATAGGAAAGCGAAGTCTTGTTTAAACTATTTATTTTACTTTATATAACATTTAAAATCAGTAGCAAAAAAGTAATTGGAGATGTAACAGAAGCGAAAGGTGGAGGCAGGACACAGAAGATTCCAAAATTGATAGCCAGATGATTATTTTTTCACTGAATAATGACAAGGCAACATGTCTGATTTGCAGTGCAACAGTTGCAGTTATGAAAGATTATACCATACAACGTCATTATGATACGTTGCACAAAGCAACGTGTTTCCTGGAAATTAAAGAAGCTATTGAGTGTCACCAAAAGCAAAGGACTTTTTTAACTTCATGAAAAAAGTGCAGAATTACCTTTGAAGAAACTAACTGTTGGGATTACAACAGAGGGTGCAACATGACTGAGGAAAGAGTGAATTGGCTAGCACTGCAGTAGAGTGCTGGAAAAAATTAAAGAAAGAAATGCAGTAAGAACTATTTTCTTATACTGGATTCTGCATCAATGGGCATTATTTGGGAAAGTTGCAGAATTAGAACACGTAATGAGCATTGCTATTAAGTGTGCAAGAAAAGAAGTCTGTCCCAACAGAAGTTATAAAAGGCACATTTCAAAGTGTTACTGTTTACTATTTTGCATTTTCACAGCTTGTCAATATCTTTTTTTTCAGTGCTGTTAACTTTATATTTTGGAATATAAGTTAAATATTGACTTTGCATTATATACTCTGACCTTTTTTTTTTTTTTGTATTGTTTGAGATTTCCATTGAAAGTAAATTACTCTTCTATTTCTTCCATTATATTACATTTGGAATATTGAGGTTTTTTTTGTCAGTGTTCTAGGAAAGCTGTTTCTATGTGTTCTATGCTTAATGTGTTTTGTGTAAAGTAATATATGAGAGTATATTGGCCTACATACAATTTATAGACATTTTCATGTACATTACGATATACACTACAGGTCAAAAGTTTTAGAACACCCCCATTTTTCCAGTTTTTATTGAAATTTAAGCAGTTCAAGTCCAGTGAATAACCTGAAATGGTACAAAGGTAAGCAGTAGACTGCCAGAGGTTAAAGAAAAAGTTTAGGTTACCAAAAACTGAAAAATAATGTACATTTCAGAGTTATACAAAAAAAGCCTGTTTCAGGGAACAAGTAATGGATTAACAACTTACAGCTGTTCTGCAACAATGGAAGTAAATTAAGCCTTGCACGTTGATGCTAACAGTTCCTACAGGTGTCCCAACTTTTGTTGATTACTTACAAACCCTCTGTCTGTATAAAAGCAGTGTTGGAACAGACTGTGTTACTACACCCTCTTAAGCATTATTTGGACAGTATTGTACTGCAAGGAGTAGTATATTGCTATCATAATGGCGAGAAAAAGGCAATTAACAATGGAAGACAGACAGACCATTATAACCCTTAAAAGTGTAGGTCTTTCCTTAGAGAAATTGTAAAGAAAGCCAAGGTGTAGGTGAGAACAGTTTCCTACACCATCAAAAGGCACTTGGAAACTGGAGGAAACTCTGACAGGAAGAGGTCTGGCAGACCCAAAGCCACAACAGAATCAGAAGACAAGTTTCTAAGAGTCAACAGCTTGCATGATAGGCGGCTCACAGGACAACAGCTTCAAGCACAGCTTAACACTTGTCGAAGTAAGCAAGTCTCAGTTTCAACTGTGAAGAGAAGACTTCGAGCTGCAAGCTTGACAGGTCGAGTGAATAAGAAAGCCATTGCTAAGATGGCAAAATAAGAAAAAGAGGCTTGCCTGGGCCATGAAGCACTGCCAGCAACACAACCTACCTGAAAGCAAAGCAACCTACAAGTGCAACACATTTGTGGGAACTTCTGCAACAGTGTTGGGAAGAACTTTCCGAACAATATTTGATTTCCATTGTGAAAGAATGCCACGAGTGTGTTCGGCTGTTATATCTGCAAAAGGTGGCTACTTTGATGAGTCAAAAATTTGGATAAAATTTTGTTAAACAAAACGATTCCATGATTTCTTTTTTATCTCCAATTGTTTATTTGTCCTATGCTTTAATTTCAGAGTACATTGAGGAATTAAACTGCGTAAATTTCAATAAAAACTGGAAAAATGGAGGTGTTCTAAATGACTGTTCTATAACGGGTGGGCGACCCAAATTGTGTGTGAAAGTTACATATTGTGTGTACTGTGTGAACAGGACATTATTCTCTCTGTTTGTAAGATTTTACGATGCTCCACTGAAGATTCATAACTGCTGTTTGTACATTTGAAGTCGAGGACTTCTACTACTGTATTGTAATGATATATCCATTGTGTTCAAATCCCTAGACTATATTCATTAATAATATACTACGATATTTTAGATTACTAATATATATATATATATATCTATATAATATATAGATATATATATATATATAATATATATATATATATATATATATATATAATATATACTATGACCTATACACCCGGCGTGGGCACCGTAACTAATATGTATATTAGTTACGGTGCGGCCCACCAAATGAACAGTTTTAAGTAGTTGAAACTGTTCAAGAAATGCATGAAAATATACAATATTCCTTTGTTAGGGGAAACACTTCCCCTACCCAAAACTGAAAGATGCATATTGCTAGTTAGAAAAACATGTTCTCCTTACTGTCACCAAGGAAATGGTACTCCACTGGTGGAAATATGGGGTAGTAAGTGGCACAGTATATAAGAATGGTTTCACCACAGAAGGCATTAGTATGAGATTACTTAGTTAAATGAGTTTGGTGGACAGTAATCCACATTACAAAACCATTGCACAATACAGTACACATATAGGCCCAGAAATAGATACAAATTCCTGACAAACTGTAGTAAAATAAAATACTGTAACTCACTGCTAGCTACAGAATGTTTTCTGTGGATGCTAAAAAATGCAAATAATATTTGTTTGATGATCTGTTTCAGATATTGGGTTTCCAAAATGTTTGTAGCTTTCTAAAATTCTCCTGGGAAAAAAACTTTTTTCAAAAAAGTAACAGGTTTGCTGTTAAACTGCATACATTTTGAAGCATGTGATGTTTCAAGGGAGCTAAAAAGAGGCAGAGAAACAATTCTCTTCTATACAAGCTGTGTTCTGTATTGTTTTGTAAAGAGCCTGTAGATGAACGTCAGATGCCAAAGTCCTCCTTGTTAGGCGGAATTTAATAGTAAATCAAAGTTCTTTTGGAGAATAGGCAGATCTCAACTTTACCCTCCCTTGGGTCCTGCCGAAAGATTTGAGCAAATGATCCGAGTCCTCAGTGAAGTTAATGTATCAGATAGTTTTACACTGATAGTTAGCTCTGTTGTGACCCACCAGAACCACCCAGTTTAACTCTTTACTGGACCAGGTTACAGCTCAGGAAAAAAAATAAAATAAAAAAATTCCCTGTAATTTGCAAAAGCCTGCACTGCTTGGTTGTATGAACCCAGATAGTCTGCAATAAAGCCATTATGTTAATTAATCAAACATATATATATATATATTAATATATATATGTATATATATAATATATATATTATATATATATATATATATATATATATATATATATTATATATATATAAGGCATTATGACTCATCAATAAAACTACAGGTTTTTCAGCTGGATGTACAGTATCCCCAGTGTGGTTGTCTACCTCAGTGTTATTCAGCTTCTTGACCAAGTACCTAAGTGCCTTTGATTTTAGGAATTTTTGGTATTGTATATTTAGTTCCACAGATTTTGTATATTATAATGCCAATCTTGTTCCAGATAGAACTTAGTGAGTGCTACTGTATATATTTTATTTGAATTAAGAAGTAGCATGACCAGGGTAATTTTTAACGGGTAGTAAGTTGGGGGTGTCTGCATATAAAATTTCCACCTGAACAAGTCACTGTGGTTTTTATGTACACACCACCCAGGGACAGTTGGCTTCTATGCATCTGGACCTTAAACAAAATATTCTGAGGAGTTGTTCTACGACACGGTACGACTAAATTGCATTCTCAGGCTATAAAGCCACGCAACAACTTTGAAAACAGTACCAGCAGTATCACCATCAGCAGTGAAAATCTTGTTTGTAGCGCAACCTTGCTTAACCTTCTACTGAAGCAAGTGCCCATTGATGATGGCTCTATAGTATGGCAGTTGACAATGACTGGAAATCAATCTGAACTATCACACGGTAGAGCCCAATGAAAATCAATCTCCACTACCACACGGTAGAGCCCAATGAAAATCAATCTGAACTACCACATGGTAGAGCCTAGAAAATCAATCTGAACTACCACACAGTAGGGCCCAATGAAAATCAATCTGAACTACTACATGGTAGAGCCCAATGAAAATCAATCTGAACTACCACATGGTAGAGCCCAATGAAAATCAATCTGAACTACCACATGGTAGAGCCCAATGAAAATCAATCTGAACTACCACACGGTAGAGCCCAATGAAAATCAATCTGAACTACCACACGGTAGAGCCCAATGAAAATCAATCTGAACTACCACACGGTAGAGCCCAATGAAAATCAATCTGAACTACCACACAGTAGATCCCAATGAAAATCAATCTGAACTACCACATGGTAGAGCCCAATGAAAATCAATCTGAACTACCACATGGTAGAGCCCAATGAAAATCAATCTGAACTACCACATGGTAGAGCCCAATGAAAATCAATCTGAACTACCACACGGTAGAGCCCAATGAAAATCAATCTGAACTACCACACGGTAGAGCCCAATGAAAATCAATCTGAACTACCACATGGTAGAGCCCAATGAAAATCAATCTGAACTACCACACGGTAGAGCCTAGAAAATCAATCTTAACTACCACATGGTAGAGCCCAATGAAAATCAATCTGAACTACCACATGGTAGAGCCCAATGAAAATCAATCTGAACTACCACAAGGTAGAGCCTAGAAAATCAATCTGAACTACCACACGGTAGAGCCCAATGAAAATCAAGCTCCTAACGAAAATCACTGTGTCACTGACAACATCCTGACGGAAAACAAACAATTACATCAAAACGTCAGATTTAAAAAGAAATTATGGGAAAATACAAGTGAGGAAATCAGAATTATTGTTGTTTGGTATGTAAAAATAAACACGCTGTTTTGACTACATTTAACACAGAACATTTTCGTAGTGTGCGACTCTGCAGCAGTTTTATACGCATTTTAATAGAATGTAAAAAAGACCGCTGCGGTAGTTCTAGTGTTAAAATAATAGTAAAACCTGTAACAACTATAAATGAATTACATAATATGTATCATACATATAAGTATCTACATGCACACAAAACCCACTCGTTAGTTACCTAACTAGTCAATACAACAGAAACAATATATACACCAACACACTCATTAACAGCATCTCTATTATATAAACCTAATAGCTACAATACAGGTAAACTAACAACTTAGCAACAGGTTAATAATTATTATTATGCCTAATATATGTAAACAAAACAACTAATTAACATCCCATGAAACAATAATACTATACACAAAGTAATAACTACTTATTAGTAGCACATTAAGCAAATAGGTCTGTACAAGCCAGGATCGTCAAGATTGTCACTCACGCCCTTTTATAGAATCCAATGAGGCAGTTCCTTAGACACCCGCAGACATCCAGGGCCGAAACGGGCCTGATCCTGTTTGCTTGAAAGCTCCCCACAACTCGCAGGCACCATTAGAACCGAGGGGCTGGCTCTCTGTCCAATGAGTATGTCTCTAAGTCCTTCCAAGTGCCTCGCAAACCCTCGGCCCAGGTATCTGCAGATACAATCATCAAAGAATGGCGAGAAATGCAATTATTATGTAGCACTAAGCATAACAATCCCGTAGTCAACAGACAATATTCTTTTCAACCACCTACAATCATACTGGACTTCCTTATCTGTTGGTGAGATCATTCCTTTTCTGTTTGGATGTTTTCTACTTTAATTTGATACTTTGTTTCCTGTATTTTTTGGTTTTGTTCTTTTGTTACTTTGTTTGGTTTTCAATTACATTGCTGCTCTGCTGGACTTGTCAGGCCTAACTTTCATGCACCATCCATTGCCATCCAGACTGTTGTTATTGTTACCATCTGTGATTATTTCATTCACCTTTATCTTTCTCATTCTGTGTGCACTGATTTTGTGTTTGTGTGGGTTTATTTGAGGCCCATCAGACACTAAACCCATTTCTCCTTTGTGTTACTTTTTGGCCTTCTACCCGCATCAAGAGGGCTCTATCGCTATTAGAAAATTATTTATTTATTTTCTCTTTAAAAAAAAAACAACTTTAAAATCTATATTTACCTTGAACTTCTTATATTCAGCTGAGGAAAATAGTCCCTAACATAATTGGAATAGAAAAACGACATACACATTGTTATTATTATTGCTAACATATTTATTTATTGGGGTCTTACATCTTCTTATTATAATTTATCTGTACAATTGTTGAATAGTCTGTGTAGTATTGAGTCGGACTCAAAACTTCTTGTTGGAGGCGGGGCGTCATTCAAGATGGCAGGGAGTGGATTGGCTGGTGCGGAAAGAAGTTTGGCAGTTTGACTGGCTGGTTTTGAGGGAGGGTGTTGTTTGGATCCAGCCGATAACAGAATTGTGGACCAGTCGTGTCATCCCTGTTGATTTGCTGTCCAGTAGCTGTGAATTGAGCCTTCATTACAGTGTCATGTCACAGACATGATTTTGCTTGTCTCTAGACCAGCATCAGAAAGTATGTTTAAGTAGCTTTTTATGTTATCAGATTAGTTCCACTCCAAACAGTGTGCTGTTTCTCCCTCAAACAAGACAAGGGGTAAGCAAACAACTAAATAAACCAATCATGTACAACATTTCAATAATAATAATACAGATTTGTGTTACAAAAGAAAAAACATTTTGGTGCTAAGACTGACTTTGGTCACTTATGACATAAGCAAAGTTATAAAAAATATTGAAGCTACTAAAAAATAGAAAATGCAGCCCTTTGCAATAAATAAGTAAAAATATTCAACTAAAATAAATAATGCTTTGTAAAGCAAATAAAGAGATAATAGTAAAGCAAATAATAGACATGTTAATAGTTTATATTTATCAATTAGGCAGGTGTAAAAAAAATGCTGTAAAGTAAGAATGCTTTCAAAAATAGACATGTTAATAGATTATATTTATAAATTAACTAAATGCAAAGTAAGTGAACAGAAGAAAAATCTAAATCAAATCCATATTTGGTGTGACCACCCTTTGCCTTCAAAACAGCATCAATTCTTCTAGGTACACTTGCACAAAGTCAGGGATTATGTAGGCATATAGTCAGGTGTATGATTAAACAATTATACCAAACAGGTGCTAATGATCATCAATTCAATATGTAGGTTGAAACACAATCATTAACTGAAACAGAAACAGCTGTGTAGGAGGAATAAAACTGGTGAGGAACAGCCAAACTCAGCTAACAAGGTGAGGTTGCTAAAGACAGTTTACTGTCAAAAGTCATACACCATGGCAAGACTGAGCACAGCAACAATACACAAGGTAGTTATACTGCATCAGCAAGGTCTCTCCCAGGCAGAAATTGCAAGGCAGACAGGGGTTTCCAAATGTGCTGTCCAAGCTCTTTTGAAGAAGCACAAAGAAACGGGCAATGTTGAGGACCGTAGATGCAGTGGTTGGCCAAGGAAACTTGCTGCAGCAGATGAAAGACACATCATGCTTACTTCCCTTCACAATCTGAAGATGTCCAGCAATGCCATCAGCTCAGAATTGGCAGAAAACAGTGGGACCCTGGTACACCCATCTACTTTCCGGAGAAGTCTGTCAGAAGTGGCCTTCATGGAAGACTTGCGGCCAAAAAGCTATACCTCCGACGTGGAAACAAGGCCAAGCGACTCAACTACGCACGAAAATACAGGAACTGGGGTGCAGAAAAATGGCAGCAGATGCTCTGGACTGATGAGTCAAAATTTGAAATATTTGGCTGTAGCAGAAGGCAGTTTGTTCACCGAAGGGCTGGACAGCAGTACACGAATGAATGTCTGCAGGCAACAGTGAAGCATGGTGGAGGTTCCTTGCAAGTTTGGGGCTGCATTTCTGCAAATGGAGTTGGGGATTTGGTCAGAATTAATGGTCTCCTCAATGCTGAGAAGTACAGACAGACACTTATCCATCATGTAATACCATCAAGGAGGCATCTGATTGGCCCCAAATTTATTCTGCAGCAGGACAACGACCCAAACATACAGTGAAAGTCCTTAAGAACTATTTTCAGCATAAAGAAGAACAAGGAGTCCTGGAAGTGATGGTATGGCCCCCACAGAGCCCTGATCTCAACATCATCGAGTCTGTCTGGGATTACATGAAGAGAGAAAAGCAACTGAGGCTGCTTAAATCCACAGAAGAACTGTGGTTAGTTCTCCAAGATGTTTGGGCCAACCTACCTGCCGAGTTCCTTCAGAAAATGTGTGCAAGTGTACCTAGAAGTATTGATGCTTTTTTGAAGGCAAAGGGTGGTCACACCAAATATTGATTTGATGTAGATTTTTCTTCTGTTCACTCACTTTGCATTTTGTTAATTGATAAATATAATCTATTAACATGTCTATTTTTGAAAGCATTCTTACTTTACAGCATTTTTTTTTAAACCTGCCTAAAACTTTTGCACATTACTGTATATTATAGGTTGTAGAAAATGTGTTTTGGGTCCAGGTGGTGGTTGATATCAAGTCAAGTTATAAGCAGGTGAGACAAAAAGTGAATTTAAAACTTAAAAGAAATATCAATGGGACTCTGTTACCTTAGCTTGTAAAATTGGGGCCAGGTTTTAAAAAGACAGATTCACTGAAAATAAGGATTCAGAAATGCTGAACTGGTTTCATCCTAAGACATTTTTGTTAAATGTTGAACCCAATTTGTTCTTTTGAATGAAACAATACCATTAGCTACAACTATAGATTTCACCAGTCAGATAACCTTTTCTGGGTTGTAAAAATGCATTTTGGAATTGAAACATTTTTTGACAAATGAGGGGCATTTATTTTTTGTGCTATAAAGCTAAACTATGTTTCCACAACTATAGAGCAGAAGTAATGTATACATTTTTCTTTAGCTTCTTAATGCTTTGTAAACTGATCTTATCTCCTGTGATAATGTGAGAAAACAGGCCAGCTAGCATATCATTTAATTTCTATTTTACATTTTAAATTACAGAAATAACAGCAATGATCACTTTTACAGTTACTAGTACATTGAAATGATTAATTATTTAATGTGAAACAGCTTCATAAAGTTTAGAAAACTGAGCCAAAATAAAGTTAAAATAATATATTTGTATATTATGGTAACTTTATTTCATACTATTTCGGTACTATTTAGTAATTATCTTAAAAAAATGCTATTTGGAATATCTCTATACAGTGATTGTATTGTATTTATGCACTGTGATAAATGTATCCAGTGACATTTTCCCTTGGAAGTTGATCAGTTTGGTTGTAAAATGGCTACTTACGGCTGCTCTTTTTCTTTCTCTTAGGAAGCAGATGGTGATTATATTTTTCCTCTCACTGGACATTATTCAACTCAAAAATCCAGCAAAAGGTTTCTCGGGGAGTCTGTCTGCCCTGTCGATTCTCCTCCATCTGACAACGCTGACATCTGACAGTTGGCGTCAACCAATAATAATTCAGCAAAACAGCAGTTTTTTTTTCATAAATGCAGCTATTGCAGTGACGCCCATTCCTGTTCGACATTTGCATTACTCCTCAAGGTAGGACCTTCCAATCTCGTCCCCTCACTCTGTGCACTACAGCAAAAAAAATCTAGCCTATCAGAATATTGATAGTATGCAAAGTGTGGGTCATCTCCAATACATAATACGAATGTTATTTCAAAAATAGCATCAAAGTTATGAAGATGTCTTTAAAAATAACATGATTTAAACATGTCTCCAGAAGAAATTATGATATTTTCCATGATGTCTATTGTCAGTGGCAAGGCCGTAGGACCAACAGACATCACGGATGATGTCTATGGCTTTCTTAACAGCAGGAAGGCAGACTAACCCTAACCCTAACCCTGTACAATTATTTGGGCAATTACTTGCTGCCAGCAAGCTTTAAAATTGATCATATTTGATCGATGACAAAACATATCAATACTCAGCCGTTCAACCAGCAATCTTGTTTTTTGTTTGTGTGGGTTGTAGCCATGACTACGGGCTGTGTCATCATACCATTGGTTTATGGCTTAGATGGGCGGGACATATAATATTTTGATTACAAGGACGAGTCTTTGCTGGCACCATTACGAATTAGTGCACAGCAGATTCAAAGATCTGTATCTCCTGTTCTACAATTCCAAGAGTGATAATCAACACATCATATAAACAGCAAGTACTTGAAATAATTAGCCAGGATTTTTACGTATATATTTGCCTTCCAAAAGTATTCAGACCCCTGACCAATTCTCTCATATCACTGAATTACAAATGGTACATTGAAATTTCGTTCTGTTTGATATTTTATTTTTAAACACTGAAACTCAGAATCAGTTATTGTAAGGTGACATTGGTTTTATGTTGGGAAATATTTTTAAGAAAAATAAAAAACTGAAATTTTTAAGAAAAATAAAAAACTGAAATATCTTACTTGCATAAGTATTCAACCCCTGTGTTGTGGAAGCTCCCAGTTTGCACCGTCTGCCCCAACGAGGACACAATTACCTTACCATTGGCCTCCACCTGTGAACCATTAAAGTTGCTGTCACATTTTCTGGATAAAAAACCCACTGTTGAAGGATCATTGGTAAGGCTGTGAATCTGAAGGAAAATGAAGACCAAAGAGCATTCTACAGAAGTTAGAGCTAAAGTAATACAAATGCATAGATTAGGGAAAGGGTACAAAATAATATCCAAGTGTTTGGATATCCCAGTGAGCACAGCTGGATCAATAATCAGGAAGTGGAAGCTGCATCACACCACCCAGGCACTGCCAAGAAAAGGCCGTCCCTCAAAACTCAGTGCTCAAAGAAGAAGGAGACTTGTGAGAGAAGCCACAGAGAGGCCAACAATCACTTTGAAGGAGCTACATAGTTCAATGGCTGGGAGTGGAGTAATGGTGCACCAGTCAACCATATCAAGAGCTCTGCATAACACTGGCCTGTATGGGAGGGTGGCAAGAAAGAAGCCGTTACTCAAAAAGTACCATCTGAAAGCACATCTGGAGTTTGCCAGAAAGCATGAGAGTGACCCAGCTGCGATGTGGGAAAAGGTTTTGTGGTCAGATGAGACCAAGATAGAGCTTTTTGGCCAAAACTCAAAGCGCTATGTGTGGCGCAAACCTAACACTGCCCATGCCTCAAGACACACCATCCCTACAGTGAAGTATGGTGGTGGCAGCATCATGCTGTGGGGATGCTTCTCATCAGCAGGGACTGGGCATCTTGTTACAATTGAAGGAAGAATGGATGGAGCAAAATACAGGAAAATACTGCAAGACAATCTGCTTCAGTCCGCTGTAAAACTGAAGCTTGGGAGGAAATTCACCTTTCAGCAGGACAATGATCCCAAGCACAAGGCCAAAGCAACATTGGAGTGGCTCAAGAACAAAAAGGTGAATGTTCTACAGTGGCCCAGTCAAAGTCCTGATCTCAATCCCATTGAGAATCTGTGGCACTATTTGAAAATTGCAGTCCACAAGCGTCGTCCAACCAACCTGAACAACCTGGAGCAAATCTGCCAAGAAGAATGGGCCAAAATCACTCTGACACTATGTGCAAAGCTGGTACATACTTACCCCAAAAGACTTAAAGCTGTTATTGCAGCGAAAGGTGGCTCTACCAAATATTAATGTGTGGGGGTTGAATACTTATGCAAGAAAGATATTTCAGTTTTTTATTTTTCTTAAAAATATTTCCCAACATAAAACCAATGTCACCTTACAATAACTGATTTTGAGTTTAAGTGTTTTAAAAAAAAATATCGAACAGAACAAAATTTCAATGTACCATTTGTAATTCAGTAATATGAGAGAATTGGTCAGGGGTCTGAATACTTTTGCAAGGCACTGTATATGTGTATGTATATATATATATATATATATATATATATATATATATATATATATATATATATATATATATATACACACACACACACACACACACACAGTACTTTTTCATGATTATCTATGCTTTTAACTGTAAACATTTAATATTTAATTATATGATACATGTACTTATATAAGCTGATAATTATAAGTGAATTGCATTCAAAAATTTAATATTTAAATGAAAATGTAAATCTTGTCAATTTCAATGAAATGGTCACCCAAAGCAAGGGGATTTCAGTCTGAACCCAAAGTCAGTTAAAAGTCTGAAATGTGTATAACACAGTGTTAGAACACTGGCCTAAGTATAAAAGCATCTTTGTTAGATGTTCTCTGAGTTAAGTAGCATGTTACCTAATTAACCTTTTGTCACCAATTATTGTTAATAGGTGAGGGTCCATGATTACTATAAATACAGTAGCTTGCGAAAGTATTGACCCCCATTGGCATTTTTCCTATTTCCTTGCCTTACAACTTGGAATTAAAATTGATTTTTTGGGGGTTTGTATCATTTGATTTACACAACATGCCTACCACTTTGAAGAAGCAAAATATTTTTTATTGTGAAACAAACAAGAAATAAGACAAAAAAACAGAAAACTTGAGCGTGCATAAGTATTCACCCCCCCAAAGTCAATACTTTGTAGAGCCACTTTTTGCAGCAATTACAGCTGCAAGTCTCTTGGGGTATGTATCTATAAGCTTGGCACATCTAGCCACTGGGATTTTTGCCCATTCTTCAAGGCAAAACTGCTCCAGCTCCTTCAAGTTTGATGGGTTCTGCTGGTGTACAGCAATCTGGGAATTTCCCTGTATTTAGCACCATCCATCGTTCCATCAATTCTGACCAGTTTCCCAGTCCCTGCTGATGAAAAACATCCCCACAGCATGATGCTGCCACCACCATGGGGTGATGAGAGGTGTTGGGTTTGCGCCAGACATAGCGTTTTCCTTGATGGCCAAAAAGCTCAATTTTAGTCTCATCTGACCAGAGTACCTTCTTCCATATATTTTGGGAGTCTCACACATGCCTTTTGGTGAACACCAAACGTGTGCTTATTTTTTTCTTTAACAATCGCTTTTTTCTGGCCACTCTTCCGTAAAGCCCAGCTCTGTGGAGTGTACGGCTTAAAGTGGTCCTATGGACAGATACTCCAGTCTCCGCTGTGGAGCTTTGCAGCTCCTTCAGGGTTATCTTTGGTCTCTTTGTTGCCTCTCTGATTAATGCCCTCCTTGCCTGGTCCGTGAATTTTGGTGGGAGGCCCTCTCTTGCCAGGTTTGTTGTGGTGACATATTCTTTCCATTTTTTAATAATGGCTTTAATGGTGCTCCGTGGGATGTTCAAAGTTTCGGATATTTTTTTATAACCCAACCCTGATCTGTACTTCTCCACAACTTTGTCCCTGACCTGTTTGGAGAGCTCCTTGGTCTTAATGATGCCCCTTGCTTAGTGGTGATGCAGACTCTGGGGCCTTTCAGAACAGGTGTATATATACTGAGATCATATGACAGATCATGTGACACTTAGATTGCACACAGGTGGACTTTATTTAACTAATTATGTGACTTCTGAAGGTAATTGGTTGCACCAGATCTTATTTAGAGGCTTAATAACAAAGGGGGTGAATACATATGCACACACCACTTTTCCATTATTTATTTTTTAGAATTTTTTGAAACAAGTTTATTTTTTTCATTTCACCAATTTGGACTATTTTGTGTATGTCCATTACATGAAATCCAAATAAAAATCAATTTTAATTCCAGGTTGTAAGGCAACAAAATAGGAAAAATGCCAAGGGGGGTCAATACTTTTGCAAGCCACTGTATAGGTAGCATAGGCACAAGTTTGTCATTCCTGAATGTAAAGGAGCAGAAAATGGCAAAATGCGCTCAGTTAAGCAAAGAAAAAAAGAGAGTCTGCAATTACTTTAAGAAATGAAGGTCAATCTTTAAGACAAATCGCAAGAACTTTGCAAGTGTCTGTAACTGCTGTGGCCAAGACCATCAAACGATTTGAAGAAACTGGCACTCATGAGGACTGAACAAGGTCAGGCAGGCCAAGGGTGACCTCAGAATCAGAGAACAAGTTTATTCGAGTCACAAGTCTGCAAAACCGGTGATTAACTGCCCCTGAAATACAAGCTCAGCTAAATGCTACTAGAAGTATAGATGTTTCAACATCAACTGTTCAGAAGAGATTGTGTGAAGCTGGCCTAACTGGAAGAATTGCTGCAAAGAAACCATTCTTAAGAGTGCAGAATAAGAGGAAGAAACTTTTCTGGGCCAAAACACACAGAAACTGGATGTTTGAGGAGTGGAAGTCCGTCTTATGGACCGATGAGTCAAAATTTGAAATATTTGGGTTCAACTGCCGAGTATTTGTAAGACGCAGAGAGGATGAGCGCATGAGTTCTACATGTGTGGTTCTCACTGTCAAGCATGGAGGAGGCAGTGTCATGGTCTGTGGTTGCTTTGCTGGTGACAGAGTTGATGATCTTTACTAATTCCATGGTAAGCTCAACCAGCATGGCTATCATAGCATACTTCAGAGGTATGCCATTCCATCAGGATTACGGCTAGTTGGGCAGTCCTTCATTCTTCAGCAAGATAATGACCCGAAAACACCTCAAAGTTGTGCGAAAAAGGAAAGTGAAGGACAACTCAATCTAATGACCTGACCTGCCCATTCTCCAGACCTCAATCCCATAGAACTTGTATGGGACAAACTGGTCAGAAGAGTCAAAGCAAAGCTACCCACAAGTGCTCTACATCTCTGGGAATTGCTGCAGAAGAGCTGGGAAGACATGTCGGTTGATTTCCTGCTGAAACTTGTTAACGGAATGCCTCGTGTTTGTGAGGATGTTAAGGCAAAGGGTGGCTATTTTGAGGAATCCAAGATCTGAGACAATTTTCTTGAACATTGCTTTGATACTCCTTAGGTTTTGTATATTGTAACATGTGTTTTCATTTTTAAGTATTTACAGAAACGTATACGACATAACGCTAAAACTTTTTTTTGGATCAAAGGTCGTTCACATGAGTTTGAAAACTGACTTTGATTGATATAATATATATAATATATATATATATATATATATATATATAGATATTATCTATATTATATATATATATTATATATATATATAGCGCGCGCGCACCCAACAAAGTTTCGCTGTGTTGTGTGTGCTTGCTCGAGCAGGGCAAACTTTTATAAATCTCTACTCATTGATAACTACTAACAGCATCAAATTATTATTTTTAAATTTCTTAGTTTTATTTATATTATTATTATTTATTTTAGATTTCTTTTCCTTTTTTGAACTTGTTTCTCCTCAGGAGATTGCCTGGGGCAAATACTGCATGTGATGCCTAACTAGATATCGAATATTTATTAGCTAGCTATGTGTTTTATTATTTGTTTACTTTTCCTATGTTTTAGGACAAAGATTCATTATTTAGCTGTAGTCTACTATTATTATTATTTAGCTATGTATTTTATTAGTTTACTTTTACTTTGTGTATGTAAAGGACAGATACGTTATTAAGCTTTAGTCATTATTATTAGTTTACTTTTAGGATATGGATAGACAATCATTATTATTAATTGGTATTTATTTTAATGTTTTTGTGTGTATGCCAGGATATGGATAGACACAAGAATCAGTTCCAGCATCTGGTTCAGTCACTGAAGAAGAGAAGAGCCCTGACTGAGGAGGAGTCCAGGATCCTCCTTGTGGAGGACCACGAAGGCATGGATGCCATGGAGGAGGACCTCCTTGATGTAAAGACAATTTGCTATACATAGTTTACTGATCATTATCTTGTATAAAATGTAGAAAACATTATTTGCTGTGTTATAAAATATAAATGTTTTGCATTAAAAGGTTTTCAGTCTAATTTTATTCTAGTTTTGAAAATCAAAATGTCCAGAGTAGTTGTCCGGAGGAAGCCCAGCGAGAAGGAGACACCGATGAAGGTGGTCGCAGAACCAGTTCCTGGACACTACTATCCCCTCCGGGGTGAGAAACAAGGGATCCTGGTTGATGGCCATTGGACGCAGTGACAGATAGCTGAAAAGAGCAGAAACAGGACAAATAATACAATGTGTTTTAGATAAATAAACATGCACACCTTTCTTATCTCAGTCAGATTTTGAATGTTTTAAAAGCAAGGAGTACACGACCTGGGATTGGTGATGGAGATCTCCTATGCAGAATTCCGAGGATGTGTCGATTGACTGGCTCCGGCACGTGATTTCGCCACATCATAGGAATCCACAGAAGGTTGAAGCGAACTGTCGTGGAAATTATAATAAAAGGAAGAGAGACTGCGCGTTCCAAAACACGCGTTCCAAACACACAGGCCTTTATTTCTTAAGTTTGCAAACTGAAAACAATGGAACTGACCTGTCCAGCGTTGTTGATGCTAATGTTTCCGGCGGAGGTCTTTGATGATCACCCACTCCCCTGGCAGGAGCTTGTGGAGTGCCCCTTCCTTCGGTTCGGGTAGGGCGGCTTTTACCTTGGGAAAAAGACTTCAGAACATTGTTAAGAGAAGCACAATATTTCACCATTTCAACCTCACATCCCATTAGGGTAAGCCTATTTTGAGGAAAAGGTGTGTTCAGCATCCACATTGGGCATCCCGTCAATACTTCATGGGGTGCTAGCCCTGTAGTACTGTGCGTGCATCCGCGCATGTACATCAGGGCCAATGGCAATACCGTAACCCAGGAGAGCCCTGTTTCAGCCATGAGCTTAGTTAGTTCAGTTTTTATTGTTTGGTTCGCTCTCTCCACCCAGCCTCCGCTTGCGGGGTGGTAGATACAGTGTGTGCATAAATCAATTTGTAGGCTTTCAGAAATGTTCTGTACCACACTGTTCACAAAATGAGAACAATTGGCAGATGTCAATTTAGATGGCAGACCCCACCCTGGGTATAATCTCTCTCATCAGGCTTTTTGCTACAGCCATAGCTGTGGCATGTCTGCAGGGGAATGCTTCAATCCATTTAGAAAAGGCATCAATTATCACAAGACAGTACTTGTAACCTTGGCAAGGTGTCAATTCAATAAAATCCATCATAACATGTTCAAAGGGGCCCTCAGGCCTCAGATGAGCTGACACGGACATGGGCATGCTGCGGGCTACATTGTTGGTCATACAAACACACAGGTCACACATTTAGCACAAAATTGGTTAGCATATGTAGAAAAGCCTAGAGCAAACAAAAAATGGTTAACGACATTCACCACCCCTCCCTTTGACACATGGTATTGGCCGTGTGCCAACTTCGAAACATGAACGGGGAAGGGCAGGCAACCCAGTGGGTCCTCTCCAAATCTTATGAGTAGAATCATAAGAGCATTTGTTTTTCCACAGAGCTAGCTCAGCAGGACCCACACTGTGTTGTAAGTCAACTACGTCCTGTAAAGAAAATACAGATTCAGTTAAGGCAGATAATGACTAAGGCGGTGCAGTCGTGAGGCTCTCCATCAGCTTCTGTAGGAAGAAGTGTAGCAGGGTTAAGCACAGTACAGCATTTTAGCACAACATGTGACATGGTCATTAATACATTCTGGTAATGTTGTAGACGAGCTGGAGTCAGATGTGCTGCCTTGGCCTGTGAAATGAGAGCATGTACTGCATGAGGAACATGTACAGTTAGAGGGCACATTGCAACTGGGTCAGCACTAGCCAGCACAGCTTCAGTGGCGGCAGCCACCGCTCGCAAGCAACAGACTAGCCCTCAGGTTACATTATCAAGGAGCTTAGAGTAAATAGCCACAGGACGTTGTTTTCTCCCGTACTCTTGTGTCAGTACTGCCTACATGAATCCTCCCTTTTCACAAACAAACAGGTTAAAAGGTTTAGAGTGATCAGGTAACCCAAGACAGGGTGGAGAGGACAAGAGTTGTTTAAGTTTTTTTAGGGCAGTCAATCCGTCAGGAGTCCAGTCAATTGTGTCTTTCATAGCCATCTTATCAAGTCAGCTAGGGTCTGTGTTACTTCAGCGTAATCTGGAATCCAAGCTCTACAGTAGCCAGCCATACCTAGCAACGTCATCATGTGTTTTTTTTGTGGCAGGCTGGGGCAGTGTCAGAATTGCAGTGACACGCTCCAGGCCCAATTTCCTTCCTTCCGGTGTAATAACGTGTCCCAAGTATTTTACAGATGGTGACACGTGCTGCAGCTTTTTTTTTTTTTTTTTTTGAACCTTATGGCCATTACGAGCTAGGTATCAGAGCTCTTGTACCAGTTTTGCATGCGTGCTAAGTATCAGAACATAAAAGCAAATCATCCGCACACTGTATGAGTTTGCTTCCACCAAGGGGAACAAAACCTTCCAGATTCTGCGCCAAAGCGGCAGAAAAGACGGCTGGTGACTCGGTGAACCCTTGAGGCATAACTCCAGGTCCATCGTTTCCTCATAAAGGTGAAAGCAAACCAAAACTGTGAGTCCCTTGCAACAGGGATGCTGAAGAATGCATTTGCTGAATCAATAACAGTAAACCACTTTGAACGTGGGGGAACAGCTGACAAAACAGTAACTGGGTTTGGCACAATAGGGGCCCTTGCATGTATCGCATCATTTACTAACCTGAGGTCTTGGACAAATCGTCATCCTCCCGAGGCTTTGCGGACCGGGAGAATCGGGGTGTTGTAAGGAGAGTCTGGGCAGGGCACAATGGCTCCTGTAGAGACCAAAGACGCATGCACAGGAGCAATGTCTTCCTCTGCTTCCTTGCTGAGAGGATACTGGGCGCAGCTAGGCCGGTGTGTGCTTTTTGGTGTGACTGTTAGGGGCTCTGCCCCTTTCATAAGGCCAATATCATACTTATCTTTTGCCCATAGAGAATCGGGGAGACCGATCAGCAAGGGTGAAAACATGCCTCCCGGTGCCTCCCCAGGGGGCACATCTCGGTTCTCTACCCCATGGATTCCCCGTTGGACAGGTGCGACCCAAAAGAAAGGAGCACAAACAGCGCGAGTACATGGGGGAGAAAATGAACCCGTCTTCACTTTGCCAGTCAGTCACCTGCAACACAGACTTAAGCCAGACACCAGTATCTTTCCACTCTACATCATCGGTTTTTGCTATGCTTATATGTGGCACAGAGTCAGTTGTGTGGTAAAGTAAAAACTGATCGCTATTTAGTTTAATGGCTGCAACACAAAAGCGTAAACCTATACACAAGGCTGTGTACGTAATTGTTTCGTTAAATGGAGGTTGTGCTAACCACTTTTTTTCTCAAATTCATAATCTCTTGATAAAGGTGAGTACAGGGCAGTGCAATTTAAGGCATAAGGTGATGAAACGGTAACTCCTTTTTGCTCACATTTAATTTCACAATTGAATTTACATAGTAGGTCTCGCCCCGCTAGGTTACAAGGGCAGCACTCAAAGAAAATAAACCGACGCATAAACGTTTTCCCTTCATATTGTACGGGTAAAGGCATCATAATTTTCTCCCTCAATACTACCCTTGAGGCTCCCACTGTTTTTACTGATTCATTTGATATCATTGGGTTGGGCATAGTTCTAGCATTTATGACAGACATTGCAGCACCAGTATCAATTAAGAATTCAAATGACTCGCCATTCACGAAGAGATCAACGGTGTTTTAGAAAAAGTTAGCATGTACTGCTTGCTCGCTGTGTTGGTGTCAGCTGTCCCTGCCTCGCTTCATTCTGGTTTCGGTTTGTATAGTGATACTTGCGGTTGGGGAGCGCTCTGCCAGTTAATCCCGTTGGTTTGCTGTTGTTGCTGCTGTCTCTCACAATCTCTAGCAAAATGTCCTTCCTGACCACAATTATAGCAACTAGTGTCTTTATTATGGCTTTGAGAGTTTCTGTTGCCAATGCCTCCACTTCCTCCTCCTCGACCCCTCTCACCACGCCTGCCCCATCCGCGTTGGTATCTGTCTCGGGTTGGTCCTTCGCCCTGATAAGAAGCCAGCTGAGCTGCTTGCAATTTGATTCCTTTTTTCGGCTTTTGTCTTTTGATTGCTCTCTTGCTTCTGTTGATGTCTTTCAGCGTGCTTGCAATGTTCAATACCCTAAATGAGAGGAGCCATCTCCCATCCAATGCATGTCACCTGTACCTGTTTATTCAAGGCAGGTGCAAGTCTGTTTATTATGGCTGCTTTTAGCAGACTGTTGCATTCATCGGTGCCTGGTCGGAGTCCGCTGTGTTTGCGAAAGCACATTTCCAATCTTTGTCTATATTCCTAGCAATGTCTTTAATCTCATCTTGTCTCCAGGTGCACTGAATTAGGACCTCTGGCAGCCAGTACACTGTCAGGGGGAACATGATAATGGTGTTGTTTGGATTGCCTTTTGGTCCAGACAGTGTAGTGAGCATGCTGGAAGATCCTGATGTCTCTGGGGATTCTGGCGATGATAAGAAGCTCAGTCCAGGGGGCGACCAAGGGGACCAAGTCCATCAGGAACCGCCTTGGAAACCTGTCAGGTTGCTTGGGGTGGATATCAGAGGTGGAGGTGCGGGCGGCGGACTCTCTGCTATGGGCGAGGGCTGTTGGTGGACCTGGACGGGCCGGTCAGGCTGAGGAGCAGGGGCTGTGGAAACAGGAACACAATACGGGGGGGGGGGGGGGGGGGGGGGGGGCAGTCCCTTTCCTCATTGCAATCTCTATTTCTCTGTCTTTTTTTTTTCACTTCCTCAGTACCATCTTTCTGACTTGCTTTTACCATTACGCTTTTAGCCTGCAATGCTGTTTGTCTTTCTGCTTCTCGTTCCCATTTCCTATAACTATCCCAGTCTTTTTCTCTTTCTTTGTCTTCTCAAACTCTAACTTTTCTCTACATTCTTGTAACTTCCTTTCACTCAGGGTTCCTTTTAGTGGAAAATCAGCTATTTTGTGCCACAAAACAACCTGGTCTACAACACTGCAACCCCATTTATCAACCATTGTTTGTCCCGGTCCAACCAGCGGGTCCAGGAGACAGACCTCTTTTTTACTATTACTTGACCCCATTGTAATCAAACCCACATCCACATACACACACACACAATTATTAGATAACACTCGTTCACTCACACGGTTATCTGTCGTCCACACTATATCACTGCCTATTTTTATGTGTACCACATGCACAGAAAAATGACTTTTATTAATTGACTATCCGACAGTGCACTTGGTATACTGATCAACTACACTAGTAGTATGACTTTTTTTTTTTTTTTTAACTAATTTCATTTGTAATTACTTATTAGTATTATTTATAGATCAATCGAATCACTTCATTTACCTGTTTCCGGATCAGGATTTCTGTGTCTATTAGACAATAGAGTTCCCAGAACTTTTCTGCGCAGCCCGTTCCCAAAACGGGTTTTATCAGGTTCCCAGAACCTGAACCATGTGGTCTCTCTTAATTTTGTCCTCTAGACAATAGAGTTCCCAGAACACTTTCTGCACAGCCCGTTCCCAGAACGGGGTTTATCAGGTTCCCAGAACCTGAACCAATTGTTCTATTTTATGTATGAGGAACACCAGTCTCACCCTTTGTCTTTGTTTGGGATGGTGTATCCGTCCACCGATGCTCCCAGCCGGGTTCAAGTCGGGTCCTTCTCTTCTGAAATTATTTCAGAGTGTGGTTCCCTGAGCCACTACTACAACCCCCGTGCACGGTTAACCTCGAAGTCCCTGGGAACTATCAGAAAATGAAGCTAGCCATCCCATCCTCGTTGCCAAGAATTGTCGTGGAAATTCTAATAAAAGGAAGAGAGACTGCGAGTTCCAAACACACAGGCCTTTATTTCTTAAGTTTGCAAACTGAGAACACTCTCAACACACAGGGTGCTAGATAATCATCGAGTAGTGTTCCAACATACAGAGTTAGATCAGTTTCTTATATACCTTAAAACTGTCAGCAAGGCAGAGGGTTAGCCAATGATGATTCAGATATTAGCATATAAGGGAAACAATTTATAACTATGCATATGTGGCATATAGCTAAGCAAGCAAATAACAGAATGGCTGTTTTGTGTGTATGTGCAAAAAAACATGTCTGGCTCATCTTCTTATCCATTGTCTCACAGCTGCAATGCAGGCAAAACTTTCTTAAGCAAAGCATACAAGGTTATGCGAGCAAGATTATAGGAGTGCAAGATGCCAGTACTTTTCCATGCTGCCTATTTTCTGTAACATTTCTATTACAGAACATTGCTTCCAGACGGGCATCTTGTATGGAGAAAAGCAGCCTGAGGGTAGAGTGTTGATCATGGATTCCAGGACTTCCTTAGTGATAGTCAGCTTGGAAGATGAAGATTTGGAAGCAGTTTGTTGAATCCCATGGAGGAGCATTTGTATCCTAGGAAGATGAGATGGGGATGAGGGATAGTGATTCCGAGCAAGAGAGTGAAACTGTAGTCCTGACAAGTATTGGCGTATGGTGGAAAGGAAGAGATTGAGATTTAAAAAACAATAATTAATTCTATAATGGAAGATTCGGAAGTGAGGCATGAATGTGACATGGAGCAATATTTGGTGTAAGACTGCCACCCTGTGTTATAAGCAGCTCTGGTGTTTTGTGAGGTTGATTGTTTCATGAGATTGACTGAGGATTCAGATATCTGGATGTTGGGACTTGCTTGCTTTAGTACAGTATGAGGTCCTTGAACTCTGGACAAGGATGCGGAAGAGGGTCTCCTGAAAACAGAGCGTGGAATTTCTGGAAATTAAAATGAGAGTAAGTCAGCGATTATGTTTTTTGAACCCGGGACATGTTTTGCCTGGATTCTAAAGTTCCCCAGGTGAGTTTTCTCATGTTTCATGATTGTAGGGGAAGATGATCTGCCCTTATTGATGACAGCTACTGTAGAGAGGTTGTCGCAATTAAATGTTATGACCGTTTTTGCCTATTTATGCCCCCAGATTACAGCTGCAACAATAATAGGATACAATTCAAACAACGCTGAAGATTGCTCTGTGGAAGGAAGGGACGAGAACTAGGGGGGCCAATTCCTATAGAACCACTTGGAACCTGCAATACCACTGAAGCCCTGCGAGGGGACAGCATCGGTATAGAGACAGAGAGAGTCTGCAGAAGTAGACAAGTGATTGTAAAATAGGGAAATGCCGTTCCAGTTGGAGAGGAGGAGGGACCACAGTTTGATATCGACCCGGCACTCCGCATTGATGTTAACGTGGTGTTGAAGTTCAACTATGGAAGATGCTAGTTTTAACAGAAAAGAAACAAATGAACATCCTTGTGGGATGATCCTTGTAGCAAAATTAAGATGACCCAGTAGAGAGGAGTTCGCATTTAGTACAGGACGACGTAATTTGTCTTGGGGGAGACGTGCTTCCATTTCCTTGGAGTCCAGTTTAATCCCGAGAAATTCCAGGCAGGTGGTAGGTCCCAAGGTTTTCTGCTTCAAGTATTATTTATTTGATACACTTGCATGTTTGTTTTAGAATGATTGTGCATTAGGATGTATTAATTATATTAGAAGTATTTATTTATTGTAAATGTTTGGCAATTTAATAGAAGTAACCACTCACTTGGTTTAGTCAGGGGGAGGGGTATACTGTTCAAGTATAAATGCTGGCATATCTGGTCAGTCAGTTTTTTTATTTTTTTGGAATCTGACTAGTTTAAATGATTTGACAGATTAAAAAATATAAGTAGACGAGACAAGAGTCTTGCTTACTTACACTGAAAGATGCATTTCAGTCCCACCCCCAATTCACACATCATCATGATCAGTAAAATGTAGCACGTTAGGGCAGTTATTTTAGCCATTTGATAGGGAAATACAGTCCAGAAGCAAAGTGACTAGTCAAATTAAAAAAAAAATAGTTCCAAGTCTCACTACATGTAAATGTTATATAGATGGTAGTTTGTACAGCCTTATAAATCAATATTTGACAGAGGGTTGGGACAATTCATAATTTTCTAAGTCATTATGCAAAGAGAAAATGACTATAATGTGAGTGACCAGCATACATATACAATGAAAAATAAGAAAATCACAAATTGCATTAATGTTTACATAGAGAAACAAATATCACATAATATAATTTAAAACATATTTGTCTGTTTATTAGTATTCTTTACAACTTTGTTTTGCAGAACAATAACATGTGAAATTATATTTTGTGATATGTATTTCTATACTGTGAAGGATTTCACTTGTTCGCAGGTTCGTCTGCCCCTTTTAAGCATACTGTGATGGAGCAAGGCCCTTCACACTATAAAACCAGCAATGGACTGGTTTGGATTTTTCTTTCAACTGTACTTTAATTACTGTAACTTTTAAAACAAATATATAACTGCACCCACAACAAAAGAGAAAAAAAAAAACAAATGTGTTACTTACCTGTTGCGTGTAGTTTATTGTCCTGCTACAGAGAGGTTTCTGGAAAGAAGGAAACAGGGTTAATGGGGTTTGAGGCACTAATACACTGGAAAGGTGCACATTACCAGTGTTGTTGGAAACAAAACTTTTTACAAACCTTTTTCTTTGTTACTGTGCATAATCCATATGCTGTAAAATTGTTTAACTTACCTGAGTTGCACAGACTAGTTTTGTCCTCCATTTTGTGGGAGGAAGTGAAAAACCACCATCTTGGGTGAGGGGTACTTACCTCTGTGCTGACTTCCAGCGCCATTAGGTAAAAATAAAAGGGAAGTATTTTTTTTTATTGTTTATCTTGTGCTTGCTTCAAGTATTATTTATTTGATACACATGCATGCTTGTTTTAGAATGATTGTGCATTAGGATGTATTAATTATATTAGAAGTATTTATTTATTGTAAATCTTTGGCAGTGTAACAGAAGTAACCACTCACTTGGTTTAGTCAGGGGGAGGGGTATACTGTTCAGGTATAAATGCTGGCATTTCTGGTCAGTCAGTTTTTTAATTTTTTTTGGTGTATCTGCTACTTTAGATGCCATTAGTTAAAGTTATTAGAAGTATATATAGTTTATTCCGTTTGTTTTGTCCTTAATAAAAACAAGAGTTTGACCCAACTCCTTTTGTTCGTCTGCTTTTTGTGCACAACTTTTTTGTTTATTTATTTTTTTACTGACAACCTCTTGCCTTCACACAGACTGCCCAGTACAAACACTTGGTTCCTGTTTTAAATACATGCCTGCTGATTACAGGCAGGTGCCACCAATTAAATCACATTAAACAATTACACCTGTGGCAGTGCAAACACAGCCACACCCACATTTATCTGTCAGCGACAGAAATTAACTCTATCCCTGCCAACCACCAATATATTTTTTCCAGGCAAGTATTTGCCCTACCACACTACGTAAACATTAAAGAAATTTCTACAGTAAGTTTTTTTTTTTTTACTCTTGTGTTTTTAGTGTTTTTCACGTTTGTTAATTGTTGTTTGATTAAAATAAATACAAACAACAATAAATAATGTATTGGTATTTACTTGAACAACATAGATATCAAGTATTAAGTATATGAAACGGAAAACTGTAAATGTTGAAATGGAAAATCACTGGGTCTGCACATTACATTTATAAACACATGGGTTTGGAGATTTCATTTCCCACTTCTCACTTTCTTGGGAGAGTGATCACTAAAACAATGGTTGCAAAGTATATTAATAAACAGGACAAATTACAAAGTATGCTTTGGAAGAGAAAGATCCAAGCTCTTAATGTCACAAACATTGAAGTAAGCCATGTCAGCTTACTTTAATAGGATTTAACTTATGAAAAAGGGTTATTTTTGACATGGCTTATATCATTTATAAGCCATGTCAAAAATAACCTTTTTTCATCGCCACATTCCATTATACATGTCACATTATAATGTCAGTTGGGGAGGGGGGGGGGGGGTGACAGAGATCGAATGACACTTGGTGTTAGATCTCCCTCCTGACCTGTGAGCGCAATAGGTAAAGGGAACAGAGTACACTGGACTAAAAGGCATGACACTTTATTCCCATGGGTAGGTGGAAGTCGGCCAGCTAGAAAAGGTAGAAAATGGACTGAGCTACGGTACCTTCCAAAGAAACCTCCTGTCTCCTGTGTGTCAATGAATTGCCCACCACCCTTCCACAAGATATTTTAAGCCTGAAACCGGTGTGAGGAATGAAGTTGCCGTCCTCGGTTGTGCGGGGGTGACGGGGTTCAGAGAGTATCTGCACTGCAGGAATGACAGCTAGTGGAAGCGACAACGAGTGGGAGAAGTACAGGCGTGGAAAAGTACAGAGCAGTTTAGAAGCAGTAAGGAGAAATTGCATCTTGAATTGCTTTAATCAGAAAACAGAGGACATTGGGGAAACACAGCAGCAGCTCAAAGTCAAACAGCCGCGTGTGTTTTTCTGATAACAAACAAGCTGAAACTTGGAGCAGCTGATTCAAATTCAGTGCTGTTCTGAGACACGGGTGAGGGGAGGAGCCAGCAGCACAGCAGAACAACGCAGTTAAACGAGGCAGTCTTCCCAGCGACAGCGAGTGGGAGAAGTACAGACGTGGAAAAGTACAGAGCAGTTTAGAAGCAGTTTGAAAGCAGGCTGACGGCTGCAGAAGAAACTAAACTTCAAAAGACCATCAACATGGTCTTCAAGCCAGTAATCTGTGACACCTGCTTGATGTGGGAAATCCGAGAAAACCCAGCGGAGCTAAACCAAGTGTGCGTAAAGTGCTGCACGATCTAGGATTTGCATAAACTAGTAAGTATGCTAGAAATGGAGCTGGAAGAAGTGAGACAGCAACAGGATCTTGAGGAACTGGCACACCCACAATTCATGGAAGTCTGCATCACCCCTAACAGACTGAAAGCCACCAGGGAGATAGAAGGTCAGAACAGCTGGTTTCAGGTAGGCAGAAGCAGGGAAAAAAAGAAACTTCGTCAAACACAACCACCAGAAATCAAAACAACCAACAAATTTGAGTCACTTCAGAATTTTGATGAGCAGAACCAACAACAAGAGAATGAAAGGAACAACATCCAGGATCCCATTGACAGTGATGACCAGACAGCAAAAAGAAGGGAGGTCATGATTGTTGGGGACTCCATATTGAGAAACACAGCAAGTTCAATTTGCAGTCTGGACCCTGTGAGGCGAGAGTGTATTAAATGGAATGTCCAGACAGTAATTTATGTGTACAGAAATAAAATAATTTATTTTTATTTTCTATACACAACAAAAGGATTAAATAACAAACAAAAAACAAAATGGTGTGAGGGAAGGAGTGCAGGGGTGAAATCCAAAACAAACTGTGATGACTCGTCTTTAATTTGTCTTCGTGGTGACCATACATAAACAAAAAAAAGACAAAAGAAATGTTAGTATTTCAAAAATCCCGCTGCACAAAACCAGTCTCTCCCTTCACCCGTTACTCCTCCTACTTTACTTTCGGACCAACCCCGAACACAGTAGTACGTTCCCTTTAGTATGTAATGTCCCGCCTCTGTAGTCAGTGGAACACCAATCCCCAACCGACACGTGTCCTTCTCCTTCACTTGACTCCAGTGGCTGGAATTTACATACTCGTACTTCCGCCCCTCACCAAGGTGCCGCCCCTCAAAAAGATGACTTTTGCCATGGTCACGAGATCTTGGTAAGGGAAGTCCCGAGTTGGTTTGATGCCATCTACTGTCGGGAGGCTGAATCACAGACCGAAACCCCTTTGACTCATCACATATCCCACCCCTCAGAGTGGAGCCGAAGGAACACTCGGAAACCTCTAACCCTTCCCTTTTACCTCCCTCCCGGGAAAAAAAATCAGCATTTTGATGTAACTTACCCGCACGATACCTTATTTGAAAGGCGAAGGGTTGGAGCGCCAGGTACCACCGCGTAATCCTAGCGTTTGAATCCTTCATCGTGTCTAACCACTTTAAAGAAGCGTGATCTGTGATGAGTACAAAGGGTCGTCCCAGAAGATAGTATTTTAAAGATTCCACTGCCCATTTCACTGCCAGGCATTCTTTCTCCACTACCGAATACCTCTGTTCTCTGGGCAGTAACTTCCGACTGATGTATAGTATCGGGTGTTCTACACCATCTCTCTCCTGGGACAGAACCGCCCCCAGACCAGTCTGCGATGCATCTGTCTGCAGGACGAACTCTCGGCTGAAATCCGGGCTTATTAATGCTGGGGCCTGACTCAAATTAGTTTTAATAGATTCAAAGGCTGTCTGACACTCTGCACTCCACTTAATTTTATTTGGAGCGTTCTTTTTAGTGAGATCAGTGAGAGGGGCGGCTATAGTGGAAAAGTGTGGAATAAAGCGGCGGTAATAACCAGCCAACCCTAACAGTGATCTCACCTGGGTTTTCGTGGTAGGTACCGGTGAATCCAACAAAGCCTGGACTTTTGAAACCAACGGTTTCACTCTACCCTTACCCATTATGAAACCTAAATATTTAGTTTCTTCTTTTCCAATAGCGCACTTTGCCATGTTCGCTGTGAGCCCCGCCCTCCTCAGAGACTGTAAGACGGCTTCTAATCTAGTCAAATGTTCTCTCCAGGAAGAACTATAAATGACTACATCATCGATATACGCAGCTGCATACTCTCGATGAGGTTGTAAAACCCTGTCCATTAGTCTCTGAAAAGTAGCAGGCGCTCCATGAAGTCCGAACGGCATAGTACAAAATTGAAAAAGACCCTCTGGGGTTGAAAATGCCGTTTTCTCACGAGAGGCTTTCGTTAATGGAATTTGCCAATATCCTTTCGTCAGATCCAGAGTTGAAATAAACCGAGCTTGCCCCAGTTTGTCTAAGAGTTCATCTACTCGAGGCATGGGATATGCATCAAACTTGGAGATAGCATTCACCCTCCTAAAATCGATACATAATCGTAGTGACCCATCTGGCTTGTCTATTGGTACTATTGGGCTACACCACTCACTTCGGGAAGGTTCAATTACCCCAAGTTTCAACATACACTCCACCTCCCTTCGAACAGAATCTCTCCGACTCTCTGGAATGCGATACGGTCTCTGTCTAACTCTTAGACCTGGCGGAGTGATAATAGCATGTTCGATCAAATGCGTTCTTCCAGGCACGTTAGAAAACACATCACTGAACATTTTAATTAGATTGCTTACCTCTTCACGCTGATCAGGAGTTAATTGTTCCCCCATCGGGACCTCAATTGCTGACTCTGACTCAATTGAGGGTCCAAAATCCTCTCCCTCCTGTACAGGAGATATAAAATGGACTTCCCGTTCTTTCCACGGTTTCAGGAGATTAACATGATAAATTTGACTTTCTTTCCGACGCCCAGGCTGTCGGATCTCATAATTGACTTTACCAATTGCTCGAATACAGTCTGACATAAAATTAGTGCCCTGATCAGTGAGAATTTCTTTCGGGATTCCCACCCTAGAGAATATTTTTACCAATTCATTCGCTACAGCTATTGCATTCATAGAGCGTAAGGGAACAGCTTCTGGATATCTCGTTGCGTAGTCCACTACTACTAAAATATACCGATATCCTGACTCTGTTCCCTCCAGAGGGCCTACTAAATCTACACCAATCCTTTCAAACGGTACCCCAATAATTGGAAGTGGAACCAGAGGTGCGGGGCGAACTGACTTAGGGGCAGCTAATTGACATTCAGGACACTCCGATACATACTTCCGCACCAGACCATAAACCCCAGGCCAAAAAAACCGGGCCAGAATTCGTTCCTGAGTCTTTTCAGTTCCCAAATGACCTGAAAATGGAATGTCATGCGCCAATCTCATGACTTCTGACTGAAAAGGCCTAGGAACCAATAACTGTTTTACGAGCTGTCCCGTCCCGGGAGCCCGGGTTATTCTATATAATAAGTGCCCAGATACAGAAAAATGCGGAAATACCACCGGTTGTCCTTCCTGCATATCCTTCCCCTCGATATATCTAACCCGTTTCCAAGCATACTGTAACGTGGGATCATTTTGTTGTTCATATCCCAAGTCAATATCTCGGTCCCAATGGTTAGGTACACAGAGAGGAGTGTCTTTTATTACATGACCTTCCACCTCAGTAACCTCGCAGCCCCGGTTACACTGAATACCTACTCCCTTTCCTTGCCGTTTCAGCGATTGGTTTACTTTTGTGTCAGACCCCTCCCCTTGTCGTCTCAGAGTTCCCTCATATTTTTCCACCCGACGCTCTCTTTTTGTTTTTCTTGGGCGGATTTTAGGGTTAAACAGGTCGGATTGCAACGGAAAAATCTCGCCAATTGTTTTCTCCTGTTGCTTTAATTGTCCCCTGGTAGAAACTAAGACCATTTCCCGACCTAAAATACGATCAAAAAACGGCCAGTCTCTTCCCAGGAGAACAGGGTATGGTAAACATTGCGCTACAGCCACTTTAACGCAAGCTGAATAATCACCTACAATAAGTCTAACTTTAGTGGTGGGATAAACCCGAGTTTCTCCATGAATACAGGAGATAGCCACTTTACCCTGTGGCTCCCAGGCTACCCCATCCAAGAGAGCTTGCCGAATCAATGTTTGTGCACACCCAGAGTCCGCAAATGCGTAAGTACTCTTTCCCCCGACCTGTACTCTTAACTGATAAGGGCCCTCCCGACATTCCCCAGTGTTCCTACCTGTTACTGCTGACCAGGATCTTGTCGCCAGGTCCACCTTTATTACTGGACAATTCCTGGCAATGTGTCCAGGCTCATTACATTGGTAGCACACTTGGTTAGGAGGCATCAACGGAGTTAATCTGTCCTGCGAGTCCGCGACCGGCAGGTTAGGGGGATTCTCTCTCGCCCAGGATGGGGCTAACCTCGACCTCCATGGTCTGAAGGTCCGGTTACCCCCTCTGGGCTTCATTGGTTGGTTGGTCCGAGTTAGTTTAGGGGCAGGAGTGGGGTCTGACCCGGCACCTTCGTTTGCGTCTTCGTAGGCCTCCGCCAGGAGGAGGGCATCCTCGAGAGTGGTAGGTCTATTCCTCTTAATCCACTCTCGATTCCCTGGCGGTAGTATAGACGCAAACTGTTCTATAACTATTTTCTGCACCAGTTCTTGGGGTGTATGTTCTTCTGGCCGCAGCCACCGGGTGCACTGATCTAAAAGATATTGTCCCGCAACCCGGGGCCGCATCCCCTTGGACAGCTGGTATTCCCGAAAACGGCGCCGGTATGTTTCCTCCGTGATCCCGAGGCGTGAGAGAATGGCTTCTTTAACTTTGACATAGTCCCCTGCATTCGTGGCCGTCAGGGCTCGATACGCTGCCTGAGCTTCCCCTGTCAGGCAGGGTGCCAATTTCATGGCCCAGTGTTCCCTAGGCCACTCTGCAGCCTCTGCCACTCTCTCAAACGTAATCAAGAAAGCCTCGGGATCATCTTCCGAGGTCATCTTCTGAAGATTAGGCTGAGCTGCAAACATCCGGGCAACCGCTCTCTCTGATGTTGATATTGATAGTTTTTCTACCAGCTGTCCCAAGAACTGGGCGAGCTGTTCCAGGTGCCGTGTCTCTCTCTCCTCTCGCTTCTCCTCCTGCTCCCTAAACATTGTCAAAACTGTAGCTGGATCCATTTTCACTTCTGACACCACGTGTGAGGCGAGAGTGTATTAAATGGAATGTCCAGACAGTAATTTATGTGTACAGAAATAAAATAATTTATTTTTATTTTCTATACACAACAAAAGGATTAAATAACAAAAAAAAAACAAAATGGTGTGAGGGAAGGAGTGCAGGGGTGAAATCCAAAACAAACTGATGACTCGTCTTTAATTTGTCTTCGTGGTGACCATAAACAAAAAAAAGACAAAAGAAATGTTAGTATTTCAAAAATCCCGCTGCACAAAACCAGTCTCTCCCTTCACCCGTTACTCCTCCTACTTTATTTTCGGACCAACCCCGAACACAGTAGTACGTTCCCTTTAGTATGTAATGTCCCGCCTCTGTAGTCAGTGGAACACCAATCCCCAACCGACACATGTCCTTCTCCTTCACTTGACTCCAGTGGCTGGAAGTTACATACTCGTACTTCCGCCCCTCACCAAGGTGCCGCCCCTCAAAAGATGACTTTTGCCATGGTCACGAGATCTTGGTAAGGGAAGTCCCGAGTTGGTTTGATGCCATCTACTGTCGGGAGGCTGAATCACAGACCGAAACCCCTTTGACTCATCACAGACCCCCTAACTACAACAGTGTGCTGCCTTCCGGGAGCCTCGGTCAAGCACATCACTGAGAACGTGGACAGGCTCCTAGAACGAACAGGAGACGACCCGGTAGTAGTCGTCCACATCGGTACAAACAACATTGGAAGAGACAGACCAAAATCCCTGCAAAACTAATTCAGAGAGCTAGGAAGGAAATTAAAAGAGAAAAACAAAACTGTGGTATTTTCTGGTATACTACCCGCACCTTGCAAAGGACCATATGGACAGCTGGAAAAAATTAATCAAAACGCATGGCTGAAGACGTGGTGCACACGGGAAGGCTTCACCTATCTTGATCATTGGACCACATTCTACAACGAGGACTATCTGTATAGACGGGATGGACTGCATTTAAATAACAAGGGAACCAGTCTACTCGGAGAAAAGATCCTCGAGCAGGTTCGGAAGCATTTACACTAGAAAGGAAGGGGGGAGAAATCAACAAAAAAACAGAAGGGAGACCGCATCAAAATAAGAACAACAACTCAGGTAAGACAACCATTAAATGTATTTATCTAAATGCTAGAAGTATCAGAAACAAAATTCTAGAACTTAAAGCTACTGCACTAACAGGTAACTATGATGTGATAGGTGTTACAGAAACGTGGTTGTCTGAGAGTGATGGGGACGAATATAATATTTGTGGGTATACACTGTATAGGAAAGACAGGCAGGACAGAAGAGGAGAAGGGGTAGCGCTATACATAAGAAACAGTCTTGAAGCCCAGGTGTTAAACCTGGACAAAGAAAATAAAACCGAATCAATATGGGTCAGAATAACGGACAAAAATTCAAAGGGCATAATAATAGGAGCATGCTATAGACCTCCAGATTCAGATGGTGAGCACAATAATCTGTTATACAATGACATTAGAAATGCGTGCAGCAAAGAAGAAGCCATGCTAATGGGGGATTTCAACTTCCCCCAAATAAAATGGGAAAACCCAGTGGGTAGCGTGAAGGATGAAATAGAAATGGTGGAAATGACAAATGACTGCTTCCCAACACAATTTGTCAAGGCACCGACTAGAGGGCAGGCATGCCTTGATTTAGTCTTTTCAAATAACGAAGATAGAATAACTAAAACAGAGGTCAGAGAACCACTGGCAAACTGAGACAACAACATGGTCTCATTTGAAGTGTTTTTTAAAACCCAAAAGTAATGACTAAAGCTAAGGTTTACATCCCTAAAGTAGACAAATCTAAATGTAAATCTAAATTGCCAAAATGGTTTAATAGATCAATTAAAAAAAATATTCAGCGAAAAAAGGCACTTTACAGAGCATTAAAAAAGGACCAAAAAGAAAGTATGCAGAAAGAGTACACAGAACTGCAAACACAAGTCAAAAAGGAAGTTAGAAAGGCCAAGAGAGAAATAGAAATAAACATTGCTAAGGGGGTGAAAACCAATTCCAAAATGTTTTTCCAATATTACAACAGCAAGCGAACATTCAAAGAGGAGATTAAATGTTTAAGAGATACAAATGGCAAAATCGTAGATGAAGAAAAAAAAAAATAGCAAATATATTAAATGATTACTTTTCACAAGTTTTTACAAAGGAAGATACTGAAAACATGCCCCACATGTCATCCAGTTCCTATCCAGTTTTAAATAACTTTAGCATAACTGAGGCAGAAGTGTTAAAGGGACTAGGAGCTCTTAAAATAAACAAATCCCCTGGGCCGGATGAGATCTTCCCAGTAGTACTCAAAGAAATGAAAGAAGTAATTTACAAACCGCTAACCAAGATCATGCAGCAGTCTCTTGACACAGGGGTGGTACCGACAGACTGGAAAATTGCAAACGTAATACCGATCCACAAAAAGGGAAACAAAACTGAACCAGGTAACTACAGACCAGTAAGCCTGACTTCTATTATATGCAAACTTATGGAAACTATAATAAGATCCAAAATGGAAAATTACCTATATGGTAACAGGGTCCTGGGAGACAGTCAACATGGTTTTAGGAAAGGGAGATCGTGTCTAACTAACTTGCTTGATTTTTTTGAGGATGCAACATCGATAATGGATAATTGCAAAGCATATGACATGGTTTATTTAGATTTCCAGAAAGCTTTTGACAAAGTCCCGCACAAAAGATTAATTCTCAAACTGAACGCAGTTGGGATTCAAGGAAACACATGTACATGGATTAGGGAGTGGTTAACATGTAGAAAACAGAAAGTACTGATTAGAGGAAAAACCTCAGAATGGAGTGTGGTAACCAGTGGTGTACCACAGGGATCAGTATTAGGTCCTCTGCTATTCCTAATCTACATTAATGATTTAGATTCTGGTATAGTAAGCAAACTTGTTAAATTTGCAGACGACACAAAAGTAGGAGGAGTGGGAAACACTGTTGCAGCAGCAAAGGTCATTCAAAATGATCTAGACAAGATTCAGAACTGGGCAGACACATGGCAAATGACATTTAATAGAGAAAAGTGTAAGGTACTGCACGCAGGAAATAAAAATGTACATTATAAATATCATATGGGAGATACTGAAATTGGAGAAGGAATCTATGAAAAAGACCTAGGAGTTTTTGTTGACTCAGAAATGTCTTCATCTAGACAATGTGGGGAAGCTATAAAAAAGGCTAACAAGATGCTTGGATACATTGTGAAAAGTGTTGAATTTAAATCAAGGGAAGTCATGTTAAAACTGTACAATGCACTAGTAAGACCTCATCTTGAATATTATGTGCAGTTCTGGTCACCTCGCTATAAAAAAGATATTGCTGCTCTAGACAGAGTGCAAAGAAGAGCGACCAGAATTATTCCGGGCTTAAAAGGCATGTCATATGCAGACAGGCTAAAAGAATTGAATCTGTTCAGTCTTGAACAAAGAAGACTACATGGCGACCTAATTCAAGCATTCAGAATTCTAAAAGGTATTGACAGTGTCGACCCAAGGGACTTTTTCAGCCTGAAAAAAGAAACAAGGACCAGGGGTCACAAATGGAGATTAGACAAAGGGGCATTCAGAACAGAAAATAGGAGACACTTTTTTACACAGAGAATTGTGAGGGTCTGGAATTGTTGAAGCTGACACCCTGGGATCCTTCAAGAAGCTGCTTGATGAGATTTTGGGATCAATAAGCTACTAACAACCAAACGAGCAAGATGGGCCGAATGGCCTCCTCTCGTTTGTAAACTTTCTTATGTTCTTATGTTCTTATGCAACCCTGAAACTGCAAGCGGTGCTTGTGAAGGCAATGCCCAGCCAAGGTCCTTTGAAGAAGCAGGAGTAGTCATATGAATACTGGCTCACAAGTAGGTTAGTTTAGGGGATAGTGACCCCAAGTAATGTATAGCGAGGGTTACGTAGTGTAGCCGGTTCCTGGAGCGGGACGCCTCATTTATAAGACTAGAGCTCGCACTGTGTGGCACCTTTTATTTGTAGTTTTTGTACTGTGTTTTATTTTGCCTTTTCTACAGCTTGCTGTATGCGTCCTCTGTGCGTTACCATTGCTGGTAATGTCACGTGACCCTTTTGTTTACTTACTTTTGTATTAATAAATCCTGAGCGCCTGTGATGGCGTTTCAAATCAACCTCACATGTCCCTCTGTATTGCCTAAGCAGCAGTTACCCACAACCATGACACAAGCACCTGTCACAGTGGTGTTAAATAAATTCTTGTCCTTATTGTTACAACAAACACACATATATATGATGTCATAACACAGAGATGTATGTCACTGTCCATTTAAGAGTGTTCCATATAGTGCTGTGTTTAAAGTTTTTAGAGAAACTGCATGAGAAAATATTTAACAAAATATATTATGCTCCTTAGAAACCAGCGAGTTTCAGGGGTGTGAATTGTCTGTTAAAAAGTGTTCAGAAGAGTGGATTACACTATGTAGCACAATTTTTGTTCCTGGGTAGTATGTGTTATTTCCTAATTGCTTATGCCTCAAAAGTATAGAAAATGGCTATTATTCCCCACAAACTTTGCTTTTGTGACCAGGACAGTGATATTTCAAAATATCACTATTTCCAATGGGGAAAATGGGCGCTTTTGTGTCTTTTCGTTCACATAAAGTCAGAAAAAAACAACATATGAATCCAAATTAACATGTATTTATACTAAAGTAATACAAAAATGACTACAAAAGATTTAGAAGCGAGTAGTTTTTCGAGATTTACGATTATACTGTAAATTTACAGCAAAAAAACATGCCATCCTGCTGATATTCTGCGTTTGATACCACGTATACATGTATGCATGTATCACATAATTGTTTGACAAACCTCATTGTGTCCCAGTGAGTGTGCAGCATTTTTGGAACTCTATCAGTTGAAATAAAGTCAAACCAGAATAAGCACGTGTTATTTGCATTTGGCAAGTTTATTGTCAAGTTGCATTTTCATCTGGTGAAAACTACAAACTTTTAAAATGATGGTTGTAATTAAAAGTTACGGAGACCCTGCTTTGTACAAAAGTTATTACAAGAGTCAAGCAGGAAATGACTGTCTTGTACGGGGCCGGTATTGAAGGTTTGTTTAAAGCTCTGTTTAGGAAGGTCGTGCCTTTTCTGAAGCGAGGGTTTGAAATTGTAAAGCCGCAAGTGAAATCAGCTGCTAAAAACATTGCCAAAGATGTGATGGGTCAGGTCACCAGCGCTGTAGTGAATATGGCTATGGTAACCAAACAAGAAGGTTTGGGGCTAATATTTATCAGAAGGGGAATCAAGAGAAAGAGAAAGACGCGACAACTGCTGATGCTGGGGCCGCCTGCATTGCGTAAAAGATGAACAAGTAAAGGCAGAAACACTCATAAAAGCAAAAGAGGGTCTAAGAAGAGGACCAAATATAGACAGTTACCTTGATATTTTTTATAATCTGAACTGGATATGGTTCAAATGTCTCCTACTCTAACTATCAGTCAATCAAACAACAGCTATCCCCACAGGGCTTTTATAGAAGCTGTTCTTAATTACAGCGAAGATACTCTCAAAACACAATTTTCAACAGGTCTGTTTTACAAAGACACCCCAGGACATCACAAAATAACCACGCTGACCAAATCCAACAAAGGTTTTTAAAAAAAGGCAAACTAATGTTGAATGGTGTCGATATAAAAATTAAGTTCACTTGTAATAGAGATTTGTTTTGCTTAATGAGCAACGCAAACAATATTAAGCTGGTTATTCTCAATGCATCGTTGTTTCTTAAAAGAGTTAGTGTGAATCCCAGTATCAGGCACGGACATGCGGTGGCTCTATTGACAGCTAATGCCAAATACCTTATTGATCGGGTTCAAATGAAAGTATTTAATTTAGCCACAGGCAGTCATGAAAAACCTGTTCTTGAGACAACTGCCAAAAATCTTGGTGGTGGGCTTTGTTGACAGCGAAGCATTCAGTGGTAGTTATGTGCACAACCCCTTCAATTTTAAACAATAACATAATTATTTTTGCTCTGTATGTTGACGGTGAGCAGCATGCTACTAAACCTCTGTGGCCTGATTTTCAGAATGGAAACTTCGTGCGGTACTTTCCACTTCCAAACTGCCAACAAGGGTCTGAAACTGCTGGTGGATCATGATGAATTTGCAAAGGGGTATACATTATTCGCTAAGATGGTTGGAGTACTGCACCGTGTATAACCTTGCCGAATCCATGGTGCTGGAGCATTATTTGTGGATACTGAACCCCAATGTGCAAGTATAGGTTAAGGAGCACAACCCGGTGACCACACAGGTGGTGCCCAGCTATTGAATGCTTTGCTGCCAACTCCTGTCCATCCTCCTCTCTTACCTGTCATGATTTCTCCTCTTTCTTTCAGAACAAAATCGACAACATCTATTCTATGCTGTCCCACCACAAACCCAGTTTACTACTTTTGACCACCTTGACGCTCCTCCAGTTGCTCCTTCTCCCCTCTCCATTGCTGATGTTTCCGGCTTACTGTTGAAATCAACTACTGCCACGTGCCCCCTGGAACCCTGGTCATCTAACCTCGTCTGTCTCTGTGCTTCTGATCTTGCTCCCTCCATTATGCACACTCTAAACCTGTCCCTGGACTCTGGTTTGGTTCTTGCTGTCCTCAAGCTTCCCAGAGTTACGCTGGTATTCAAGAAACCCTCCCTTGACCCAGCTGACTTATCTAATTTCCGTCCCATCTCCAATCTCCCTTTTCTCTCAAAAACTCTTGAAAGGGCTGTAGCCAGTCAGCTGATGAAACATCTCATGGACAACAATCTGCTTGAATCTCTACAGTCTGGTTTCCTGCCACATCACAGTACTGAAACTGCTCTGCTCAGGATTGTGAATGATCTCCTGCTCAGTGCTAATGCTGGTGCTCCCTCTGTGCATGTCCTTCTTGACCTAAGAGCTTTTGACACCATAGATCATGGCATTCTTCTTGAGTGCCTTCAGAAGTATGTTAGAATCTCTGGAACCTCTCTCTCCTGGATATCCTCTTACCTATCCGGACACATGCAGTCTGTTTTTATATGCTGGACACAGTGGTGTTGCAAACCCAGTTAACTTGTGGTGTCCCCCAAGACTGTTCTCTTTTGCCTGTCTTGCTCCTTAAGCCTGATATCTGCTATAGCTGCTGCTAATATTTAATATATTGTTACTATCATGTATTATGCACTTTCCACTGTATTTAATGTACGATTTCATGCATTATGCATTTTCCACTGTATTTAGTGTACTATTTCACATATTATGCTACTACCATGCATTATGTTCTTCCAACTGTATCTAATGTATTATGCATTTTTTTACTGTTTATCATGTATTATGGCATTTATCTGTATTTGAAGTATTATGGGTTTTCTTATATTTGCTCCATCTTGTAAAGCGCTTTGTATTGGTGTTTCACGATGAAAGGCACTATATTAAATATATTGATTGACTGATTGATATTAGAGTCCAGAAGGAAGAAAGTAGCTTGTTCCCCATTGCCAGCTCTTGATGTTCTTTTTGTATGTTTTGGAGTCGATGTGGTAGGGCCTCTAGAGCACAGTCAAGCAGAGAACAAATATATTGTGCTTATTTGTGTCTACACTATGAAATACTGAGAAGCTTTTCCACTGAGGAAGGTGAAGGCAAGACAGGTAGCATCCGCACTCATGTAACTGTTTTCTAGAGTTGGTTTACCGCAAGAGATTTTAATTGATCATGGCACAAATTTTATATCAAAAACCTTCCGTCAGTTGTTAGGGATTAAATTAATACAGACCATTCGCAGTCTGATGGCTTGATCGTGCAGTTTAACCAAACATTGAAGAACATGTTTTAGACGTATGTCTCCGAAACAGGCAAGGATTGGGACAAATGGTTGGTTGCCTTCCTCAGCAGAAAACTTTTTTCAAGGGTGAGAGGATATTCCACTGTCGAAAAGGAATACTTAGCTATTAAGAGAGAACAAGAGAGTGAGAACACAGATGGTGACTGTACCTCAGTTTAGCTGTGTATAGATCAGTTTGAATTATCCAGTAAAGAGTTTTAAGAACCCAACAACCTAAGTGGAATCATTGTTAACATCACTTAGTATTCTACACCAATAGGAATAATAATATTTTGAATAAGTTAGTTTCGAGCTACTCACCAAGATTTACCACTAACATTGGTTACGGTGCTAGTTAACCTAGTAGCAGTGTAACATCAGAAAATGTATCCCTTTGAAAAATACATCCCTCAGTCATATGGGCATGCGCAATACCAATTTCAATTGCCACAATTTTCTTTTAGGTATCTTTTTTTACTTGCCCAAATATTTGTACAGGATTAATATTCTGCCTTTCTGCTGTTAAGAAAGCCAGGTTCATAGACGTCAGGAAATAAAACAACATGTTTAATGGATAAAACAAAATAACACAAAATTATTCACCAAATATAATGATAGATTATAAATAACAGAATGATTTTCACAGGGCTCCAGTTATTCTGTTTTGGCTTACGTTGTGTAAGCAAAAAAAATACCTCCTCTCTGACTCTCGTTGGTCACTGTATGGAAAGATTGACGGATGAACCAACCAATGGTATTGTAAGCACATACAGCCTGATACTGCACTGCCAGTTTCATTATATCCAGACATACTCCATACCACTTTTCCTGTTATAAATATGTGAAATATTTGTCTATATAACGAGGAAGAAGTGATACAGCCACGGTCTTGCTTAAACTGTTGTTCCTACGGCCTTGGCACTGACAACAGATATCACAGAAAATTGTATTTCTTCTGGGGAAATGTTTAAGCATTCCTTATTTAAAATCCATTCATATTTACAGATACATGTGTTATTTTTACGTGACAAGATATTCCACTGTTGAAAAGGAATGCCTAGCTATTAATTCGGCCCTAGACTCCCTTAAATAGTGTCTGCTAGGATGGAGATTCGTCCTTGAAACAGACCACTATGCACTATCTTGACTGGGACAGGTGCGGGACTCTAAAGCACAAGTAACTCAGTGTTTCTTAGCCATACAACCCTGTGACTTTGTAGTGCAGTACAGAGCAGGTGCACAGACCCAGGTTGTGGACTAATTTCATGCCTACTTCGGGCCAAGACTGCAGAAGAAGGGGAAAATGTGATGGAGTGAAATTGCCTCTGTTACACTACCAGCCTACATTTATAATACATACTTTGTTGTTGTTTTCCTAATAGATAGTTTGCAGAAGATATTTTAAGCTTGAACCCAAAATGTGCTTTCCAGTGTGGGGGAATGGGACCCTTAAAAAAGGAAGAGAAAAACATCTGGGTCCTGGGTTGTGTGGGGGTGACGGAGTTCACTGGGCAGGTGCACACACTCAGTAAACTTGCAGCGTCTCGGTAAAAAAAAGGGTAAATAACAAAATGAAATAAACATTAGGTAAAAGCCCTGGGGAACAAATATGAAAGAAAAGTACAGCTAAGAAATTTGAAACAAAGTTTATGCTTTATTACTTACTGCATGCTTTGTGTGTTGACAATGCACTATGTAAGCAAGGGGAGAGGTGTCCTTTCACAAGGTACAGGGGGCACGCCGAATACTAGTCTTTGAAGGGGGAAGTAAGAAAGGTAAAACATATGCTGTGATTGCCTACAGAAGTACCTATCCTGATCAGCTAAATACAAATATGCTGTATATGTGTAAATGTGGATTTTATGGACTTTAATTTGTGTTGTAAATAGTTTTAAGTTCCTATGTAATGATATATTGCATTGGAGGGGCTAGGAGATTAGGCTATAAATACCTGGTCCTGGGCTTCACTCCAGAGAGCAGAGTAGTGGTGAGTATGGAGTGAGAATGTGTTGGCTCTTATTATAGCAGGAACAGAGTGTGGTGTGCTAATTTTACCTGTAGCAGTCTCCAGTTTTACATTGCCAACGTATCAAAATAATAAAAACATTGTTATACACACATTTAAAACTATGAATTCAAATGTGTGTTTTTTAAATCGTTCTGTTTGTGATGTTGAAAAGTAAGAAAGTTTTCTATACGGTATTCCTGTTTTGATTAATTGTAAAAAGGGTCATGGTATAGTAAAATAAATGTAAAGACATACACTTAGCAAAGCAGAATAGCACAGCAGTTTCTTAAAAAAAAAAAAAAAAAACATAGGTAGCTAATTAAAACAATTCAGTTCAATTGAGACAGGGCATTTTTAACCTGGTGTGTCAAATAAGTGTTAACATAATATTTATTGAAAAATATATAATGAAAATAATAAATAAATAAAGCATCTATTTTAACACTGTACCATCTGTTGTCATTTAAAAGGTGACAGGTCTGCTTTGGAGTAAAATTGCATAGGCTTGTATTATATAGGATGCAAATATAGGGCTTATTGTTGGTTAACTCATAGGCAGATGACAAAACAACAGTGTGCATATATGAGACTGTTCCTTCAGAATTTGTCATTGGTGCACTGAAGTGGTACAAACTGTATTCTACTGTGTGTTTTCATTCCTCTATTGATCACTGTCCGTGTGCAGACTGCAGAGAGTATTTGGATTTACATATTTTTCATAGGATTCTATCATGTCAAGTCATTTTAATTCCCGGGCACAAGTCCCCAAACACTTAGATGTGTATTTTATTTATATTGAAAAGTACTGTATTTATGTCAAACAGAGCTGTGTTCCCATAGGCCGAATTTGTACAAGAGGTTCTAATTTGGCAACTACAAATAAATAACACAAAATATGTCAAGTTTTCTTGTCTGATTTCACAGTAAAACTGTGTAGTACTGTGTGACAGGGTGAATTTATTCTAGTTGTATTTTTTTTAGTTTATCGTACTATATGAGATTTTATCAACCCTGTATGCTTTTAGAACCTAAATTGATTTGGACAGCCCTGTAAAGAAACCATTAACAGGCATAACAGATAACATATATAAATCATATAAAGAGTTACAGTTTTGGGAATAGTAAACATTTTGAATGAATAAAACCTTTATTATGATTTATTAGACCAAGCAGATCAGTGTCGACAAAACACCCACAACCAGCCTTTCATGTGGTGTCATTATCGAGGCGGGCCATGACGTCTCACTTTTTAAGAAAAGAAACATGTGCACAGCAGGGAAGAAAAGGCACTTGAGTAGTTATACTCTGTGTAAACTTTTACGTTGTGAGATGTTTTTTCGACATAAAGGACTGCACCCTCACCATCAGCACCTCCCTCCTCCACCTGGTTACACCCTCACCCTCACCACCACCCTCCTCTGTTTACACCCTCACTCCCAGACCTTGGAGCCCTCACTTTTAAAAAGGCTCATGCTCCATTGTCATTATCATGTTCACATTCAAGAGCTCCTTGCCCTGTAATACATTACTGTCAAACAACATTGCTTTTAATAACTAGACTTTGTGAGACCATGTCAACCTCTATGACCTGCAGGTTACTGCCCTTATTACTTGCTACTGCAGTATATAGTGACAAAGCACTTAAAGAACACACTTTGTAGCTTCAAAAAAAGGCCCAGTAGCTACCTGATGGCAAGATGCTATCACCTGAGTGGACTGAGCTCCAGAAGAAAAGAGCAAGACTTTGAACAATGAGGAAAACAGAGTTACAAGAATACAGGCAACCAGCTGTAACTAACTATCCTGTGTGACTCTGAACTCAGACCAAGGCTGCCCTGTCGTGGTGACGGATTGTGATTTGAAAGGTGGGCTCATGGGAGTTTTATTAATCCCCTGCTAAACAATGGCTGACCTCCGTGTGGTGTCCTTTCTCACTACATGGTTTGGGGGTGGGGGTGGGGGTAAGCAAAACAGAGTTTACTGATGTGTTTTTAAAACTAATTAAAAATATCCATGTAATGGCTTCTTTAGGATCTGACTTCCCAGGTAGTTAAAGAAGGACGGATAGCTTTATACATGTTCTTTCTGTTCGCAGTAATAATCAAGAGAAGAATTTGGTCTTGGCACATTTCTGGTTCATTTAATTTTAATTTATTGTTCATTGATGCCTAAATTTTAGACTTTTCGCTTGACCATTATTATGTTTTCATAATTTCAATTGCTTTCAGTCACATTACAGATGTTCACTCTAGGATGAAGTAATAACTTGCCTGTGTGTATTCAACCATGTCATGAATTAAAATAAAATCACAAATTCAAATAACTAAATCTAATTGTGTGCAGTCATTTGACTAACAAATCTGCCATTGTTTATATCATTAAACTGTCAATACTGCAGACATTTACAGTGGTCTAGGAGAGATGACTACTAAAATCCAAAGACAACTATTCTGTTACATAAATTATATTGTAATACAGTATTATTCATGACGGAACTGTCGAATCCCTAAATACTAACTGTCAATAAAAAAATACTCCAGTTTATAAGTTTACTTTTTCAATTAAAGCAGATTGATATTGAGTGTTTAAAACACAGAAATTAGGCTTTTTTTTACAATAGTATGCATTTATTGGTAGATAATGGCCTATAATACTGCATCTTGATTGTTTGAGGCAGTGTCCAACATTCTGTTTGGTTTATAATGCAGCATACATATGCCTTTGCCCCTGTCCCCTTTTCCTCTCCCTTACCGTATATTTATTTTTTCAATATCCTTTAAGACCTTTATGGGAAACGTAAGGTATTGCCACAGCTATGCTCTATTTGAACTACAGAATGTGATTGGTACTTTGAACACTTAATATTAATTTTTTTTAATTTATTTAATATAATTTAGCCAATCCACATTTTTTACCCCAAAGCTGAATTTTAGCAGTCTTAAGATACCCATGATACATTGAATGACATAAAAATAATTAAAGATGAAGTGAATGCCCAAACTATAATACCACTGAGCTGACCCCTCATTCTGGATACTAGTGTAGTAGTAGCTCGTTATTTGAGATATGCTTGTAGTATTATTATTGTCTTTTGTTTCTGTGACTTCCAGTTCCCCTTCAATAATTCCAGTCTAACAAAAAAATTGCTTAAGTGTTGTTCATCCAGTCTTTCCAGTTTGATATGCATTTAATTTGGCTTCATATATATTTTTTGTGTTATTTCTGTAAATTCATCTCTTGTCTTGGTGTACTTTTCTTTTACAAATTAATTAACCTGAAAGACTTTTATAGTCTTAATCCGAAAGACTACATAATGGTGTCTATCTCCCAATAATCATGCAGAATATATTGATCCCCATGCTTGCAATTTAAATGCTTTCAATGAGCAAGTACTAAAATCTAAAATAATAAATCATTGTGGAGGCTTTATAAAGGCTGTGGAGGCTGTTTTGTGATTACTTCACTTTGAAAACACCTAATTTGAGCCTTTCTATGTATTAGTAAGTTTAATCGATGGAGGTCACCCACTCTTCAAATACAAACCTTTAAAATATAGTAAGGCCCTAATGGACTTAACCTATCTAATAGCATTGTGTTCTAGATTGAAATGCCACAATGTGTCCTGCAACAGTCTAAGCAACAGAACATGAAGAGAGGACTTTACCATCTGGTAGGCCCGCCTCGTGCAGTTAAATGTCGAAGGTGAAGGTATTTAACATAACAAGAAGGGCCTTATCAGACGACAAATCCCTCTTCTGAGGGTTGCAATCCATTTTCTAATCAGAATTATACCACAATCTTAATATTAATTGATTTAGTGGCCATGAATGGATAAACCAACACTTCTTGGTTCACAGACATGCACAGTCTTGCTAGTTTAACAGAGGCTGTTTTGTTGAAATAGATGTAAATCTCAAGTTTAACCAGGGTGAGAAGCTCTACTCTCTTTTCCATGAGGTCCTGCAGACATTGTGCCAGTGGGGATAGCTTGTTACCTGGATGGGTGAGATCAATAAGCAACACTTTGGAAAGGCTAGAGGCAGGTTTATGCAATTTGGAGAATGGACATTAAATATACACAAGGAAAATATTAATAGGATCTTAACATTAATATACATCAACACAATTTCCATATAATAGGTATTTATTCTAAATACAGATTGTTTCCTATATGGCTATCAATACACAAGAGTAACTATGTATTTTTTTAAGAAAAACAATAAAAAAAAAAAAAAAAATGCCCCATCCATTATGCATTTCTTAAACTTCCCTGGACCGCCAGAAATAGCAGGGATATCAGAAAAAGTCAGAAACACTAGTTAAATAAATTCAGTAAATGTTTTTTTTTTTTTTTTTTTTTTTACATGATATTCTAGTTTTTTTTTTCTTATCTGTAAAGAACAGAACACTAAAGTTTTGTAATGTGTTTGTCCTTTCCCAACATACATGCATACTGTATAAATTGTGAGACTACACCGTGCCCCAGTAAATATTGGATGCTAGTGTACATTACACCTCTTGTTACAGTTTCCCTTTTTTCCTCCAATTACATTCTAAAAAAATAAATAATAATTGTCATCTTTATTTGTGATATTTTCCACCTGTCATCATGAACTGTCGATTGTCAATGTGGAAAGCTTTGAGAAAATTACGGTTTAAATTGTCACTTCAAAATAGTTAAACCTACAGTGTTTTCAGCAATGTATCTGTTCATTAAATAAGCCAACAATTCCATAACATAAATAGAACTAGTTTGTTATAAAAAGGCAGTTTGTATAACAGTCTTAGTAGGGACAGGTTCTGTTGTGCAGTTATTCCAAGTATTTTCTTAATGTTTAACAAAGGTAACCAAAAACAGCCATTTCATCACTATTAACAAGACATTCAAGCTGCTTAAATCAGGTCTCCAGAGGAGGAAATGTAGGATAGTGAACCTGTTATTGTGTTGTACAGACTAGAGTAAAGAGAAATCATCAGTAATAGAAAGTGGTTCAATTTACAAAACCCCACTCACAACTGACTGAAACAAATAGAAAGTGGCCAGCTGTAAATTTCATAACAGTTGAAAGAGATCTGTTATATTATAAAAAAAATGTATTTGCTGTCCTTTTCACTGGGGACTTTGTGTAAAGTTACATACCGGTAGTATCAATTTAAGTCCAGAACAAAAAAAAAAAAAAAAGAGTGAAAATTAAAATGTCATCAGTTTGTTGAAATGAGAACGATGAGTTATAAAAGAGTCTTTGGAAAATATTGGGTTTAGGCTGGTGAAATCACATCACTACAGATTTACCTCCCCTCAGAAAACTCAATATAGAACAATAACAGTCTATTACTACTGAAGCTCAGAATGTAGAAATAAAATTCAAAGTGTTACATAAAGGCCTGGAATCACCAAGATTAAATTACTTGTTCCACAGGAAGCACACCAGGGAGCTTACTGAGTGGGGCTTATAAAAGGGGCTACTAATTTACCATTCATACACTGAATCTGCTGCAAATTCAGTTTTATCAAGAGGTAGAGAAAGGAATAAAGTGGGTACAGTAATACAAGACCCTTCAAAGAACCATACATGGGAAGAACAAAATAGTCATTCTAGAATCTGAAAAAATATGCTTATGAAGCAATCCAGCAAGAGTACTGTATATTAATATATTTCTTAGATAAAACAGACTTGTTCAAAAGTCGAGTCCAGCAAAGTCAGATGAAAGCCCTATGGCTGTGAAATAAGGATATTCAGTAGCTGTTTCACTTTTATATTAAAAGTGATGCCTCTGTTAAGCATATCAGTAGTAACTCACTTATAATTTTGCAGTGTGGTTCTCACATTCTAATGTCAAAGACAAAATAATCTAAATGTTTAAACCACAACACATTATATATGAATTGAGTGAATAATTTCAGCATGATATATAATGTATGTGTGTACAATTAATTAATTATATATATATATATATATATATATATATATATATATATATATATATATATATACACACACACACACACACACACACACACACACACACACACACACACACACACACACACACAGTACCTTGAAAAGTATTTGCCCCCTGTCTGATTTTCTGCATTTTTGCACATTTTGGTCAGATCTTTTTGTGGGTTGTAGTAGTATATAGAGGGAGTCAGTTTGGTGCTTCTTTCATTTTTGGTGTGCAAGGTAATCAAACATGCAATATTCAGATGTGAAAAAGTTATTGCCCCCCCCCCCCCCCCCTAGTTAACTCAACCCAATTAAAGGGATAATTGGGGTTTGAATACTTTGGTTAACAATCAGGCCTGATTTTGGCCAGCCCTGCCCAATATAAATCTGACTAACTTTGTCCCTTACCATCAGAGTGAAGTTGTCAGCACACAGGTTCTAGAGGCACATCATGCCACGATCAAACGAAATTCCTAAAGACCTCCAGAAAAAAAGTTTTGATGCCTATCAGTCTGGAAAGGGTTACAAAGCCATTTCTAAGGCTCTGGGGCTCCACCAAACCACAGTCAGAGCCATATTGTTCAATTGGAGAAAGTTTGGGACATTAGTTAATCTTCCCAGGAGTGGCCATCCTGCCAAAATCTCTTCAAGAGCAGGGTGTAGAATTGTCCAGGAAATCACAAAGAATCCTAGAACAACATCTAGGGATCTGCAAGCCTCTCTCGCCTCAGTTAAGGCCACTGATGGTTCACTCCACCATCAGAAAGACACTGGGCAAAAATGAGATCCATGGCAGAGTAGCAAGACGGAAACCAATGCTCACTAAAAAGAACATGACTGCTCATCTCAAGTTTGCCAAAAAGCACCTGGATGATCCGCAAGAGTTCTGGTACAATGTTCTATGGACAGATGAGTCAAAAGTTGAACTTTTTGGCCAATATGGGCCCCATTATGTCTGGCGAAAACCAAATACTGCATTCCACAGTAAGAACCTCATACCAACGGTCAAGCATGGTGGTGGTAGTGTCATGATTTGGGGATGCTTTGCTGCATCTTGACCTGGACGACTTGCCATCATTGAAGGAACCATGAATTCTGCTCTGTATCACAGAATTCTACAGGAGGATGTCAGTCCATCTGTCCGTGAGCTGAAGCTGAAGCGCAGTTGGGTCATGCAGCAAGACAATGATCCGAATCACAGAAGCAAGTCTACATCAGAATGGTTGAAGAACAAAAAATTAAAAGTTTTGGAATGGCCTAGTCAAAGTCCAGACCTAAACTCCATTGAGATGTTGTGGCAGGACCTGAAACAAGCAGTTTATGCTCGAAAACCCACAAATGTCATTGTGTTGAATCTGTTCTGCATGGAGTGGGCCAAAATTCCTCCACGGTGCTGTGATAGACTGATCAATAACTACAGGAAGTGGTTGGTTGCAGTGATTGCTACTAAAGGTGGTGTAACCAGTTATTGAGTCTAAGGGGGCGATTATTTTTTCACATGGGGCATTGGGTGTTGCATAACTTTCTTTAATAAATAAATGAAATAAGTAGCAAAATTTTGTGTTATTTATTCAATCAGGGTCCCTTTTATCTAATATTAGATTTTGGTTGAAGATCTGATAACATTCAGTGTCAGAAATATGCAAAAATGCAGAAAATCAGACGGTGCAAATACTTTTTCACGGCACTAATATATATATATATATATATATATATATATATATATATATATATATATATATATATATATATATAGTGATGGATTGCCCTCTGATCACATGTTTTTCTTCTCCAAATAAATACTTTTAGAAACAGAATGCCAGGAAACTCTATAGCGTGTGTTTATTATGTATAACAAAAGAAAATGAACAAAAAAAAATCCTAACCTGATCTCGGGCCCTAGCTAAACAAATGTTTCCCGAATTAATAACAAGGCAGGCTAAGCCTGTTACCTTGTCACCAAAACCAAATTGTAATCCAAATCGTAATCCAAATACCTTTGAAATAGTTAATTGTCCCTTTTCCACAATACTCACAGTAATCAGCTTACACACCAACTCTTCCAACCAAACTAATACCATCACTCACACCAAACACTCACACCCTTTTAATCATTATTAATTAGTTAATTGAATTAACCTGGAGTTGGTTCCGACTCCAGTAACCACTACTGGGTCCTAATGCCCCCAGTGTATGGTCTCTACTAAACACAACATATTTATTTTAAATCAGGCTTAATTACATCTAGTTTCCCTTATTTAACAGTATTATCAATTAATTAACCCATCTTTAGTTTTAATCTCAAAACCATTACATTATTTATTTTCTTTGTTTACCAACCAGTTAGTTTACATTGTCTTTTCCATTTTTTAATCGACCAATCCCTTACACTACCCCCCTTTTTGCACGATCCCATGGGATCGGGCATACAAAAAAAGACAGGCATACACCCCGTAGAACACAATACCTTTTTTTTTCTTTTTTTCTTCTTCTTCTTCTTATGTCTCTGACCATTGTCCCAGGGCTTTTTGATGCTGGTTAGTAACATACACTCCATCCCATACCCAACCTCTTTTTTTTTACAATTTCAGGTTGAATAAACAAGTTAACTTTGGACAAAAAGTCAGCATTGACGTGGTCCTTGCCCTTCTTATACTGGATATCGAAGCAATATGGTTGTAGCGACAAAAACAAATGGGTCACCCATGCATTCCCATCCTTGTTACGATACATCCACTTTAATGGTGCATGGTCTGTAACCATGGTAAACCTTCTTCCCCACAGGTAATAACGAAGGTCCTCTTTTGCACTGTCACAAAGACGGACGGAGTGGGTGACGTCAGACCAGAAACAGAAACCCGGAAATAGACAGAGAGAGGAAGTGGAGTTTGGTGGAGCTGAGTGAATGGTCTCGCTAAATAAAAAGGTTGTAACACAAACAAAAACACAGGACACGGCACTCGTCACCAAAATAAAAAGACAAACAAAACGGACTATACAGACAAAACACGGTGAGCAGATATTTTAATGTTTACGATTATTATTACAATTATTACTATTACCTCCGTCTCCAATCCTGTTCTCCACTCACCGAACACACAACCCAGAGTGGGTGAAAACATGCAGCTTTTATGCAGCTGTACTGTGAATCGATTGCTAATCAATCATTCAATTGGAGTTGCGGTACAACTGCACGTGAATTAATAAAGTGCAATTCCCCATGCTCACATATTACATTTCACTTACACGTGAAGTGCTGTGCAATCCTTGTGCCTAAATACAAATATGCATTTTAAACACTTGTGTTACACAGACCCGTTTATATCCCGTGTACCAATGACTATACACCAACATTAACACACAACACAAAATACACACAGGGGTGAGAACTTTGCCACATGCCCACTTAATGGCCATACATTCTTTTTCAACTGTGGCATATTTAACTTCTCTGGGTAACAACGTCCTACTTAAGAACAGTACTGGATGTTTCTCTCCATCCCTTTCCTGTGAGAGTACTGCCCCTAGACCTACTGCTGAACCATCTGTCTGCATAATGAAAGGTTTGTTAAAGTCAGGGCTAATTAACACTGGCTGACAAATAGCCGACTTCAGATAGTTAAAAGCCAGCTCTACTTTGGTGTTCAAAACAATATGGTTGGATTTTTTTTTCTTCGTCATCTCAGTAAGGGGAACAGCTCTAGTGGCGAAATCTCTTATAAACCACCTATAATACATATTAGCCCTAAGAATGTCCTCAGGTGTTTTTTTTTTATTGGCCAGTTGTTTATAGACTTGTATGGCATGTATCTTCTTTTCCTGGGGTTTTATTTCCCCATTCCCTAGTATAAAGCCCAGATACTTGGTTTCCTGTACTGCAAATGCACATTTCTTTTTATGGGCCGACAAGTTACTGACCAACAACAAATTCAGTACTGCCCTCACCTGGCGTAAATGGGACTCCCAATCTTCACTAAAGATAACCACATCATCCAGGTATGCAGCCGTATACTGCTGATGTGGTTTAAGAACCTTATTCATGAGGCGCTGAAAAGTAGCTAGGGCCCCATAGAGACCGAATGGGAGAACTATGAACTGAAAAAGACCTTCAGGAGTAGAAAACGTTGTTTTCTCTTTCGAACTTTCCTCTAAGGGAACTTGCCAATAACCTTTTGTTAGGTCCAGTGTCGTTATAAATTTGGCTGGTCCCAATTTTTCAATCATTTCATCTGTCCTTGGCATGGGCTAAGCATCAAATATTGACACTTTGTTTACAGCGTTAAAATAAATACAAAATCTGATGGTGCCATCTGGCTTCGGCACCATCACAACTGGACTTGACCAATTGCTGTTTGACTCTTCAATAATGTGCATTCTTAACATATTTTGGATCTCTTCTGTCATGCTCTCCCATCTATGGCATTTTTTTGACCACTACCCCTAGTGGTGTAACAATTTTGTTTTCTATCAGACTAGTTCTCCCTGGAAAATCCGAAAACACATCCTGATTCTCTCTGCGTAAATTCATTATTTCACCCTTTTGAATCTCTGACAAATGTTCACCAATTATGACATTTTCTGAATTCAGGCTTACCACGTGTGCATGTGCTACATCCACCATTTGACCATCTTCCCATGGTTTCAACAGATTAATATGAAATAATTGATAGGGTTTTCTCTTGTCTGGTCTAAACAGTCGGTAGTTTACGTCAGATACCTTCTCTACTACCTGATATGGCCCCTGCCATTTATCTAAAAACTTATGTACATGCGAGGGAAGCAGAACTAACACTTTATCCCCTACTTGAACTCTCGTAGCCTAGCCCCAGCATTATAGTGCCGCTGCTGTTTCTCCTGTATATCCTCCATAGTTTGCTTGACGATTTCAGCTACCTTGCTCATTCTTTCTTTCATTTTGAAAAACATACTCAATTAAATTATCGCCTGAAGTATGTTTTTCCTCCCATGTTTGAACTTTGAGGTACTTCTCTAAAAGCAAACAATAAATAGGGTAGCAGCCTGTCCCAGTCCTTACCATCATCCAGCATCAACTTTTTTAACATCTGTTTCAATGTTTTATTAAATCGTTCCACCAGCCCATCCGTCTGTGGATGGTAAACTGAGGTCAATATCTTCTTAATTTGACACAACTTGCACAACTATGATTACCTCATTCAGAAAACCCATCCTGCTGAAAACCTGTAAAAGAGCTTGAGCTATATTCTTTGTGCTGGAGACTCTGGATACCTGGTTTTGCATAGTCTACAATAACTAGAAATGTATCGATGACCAGAGTTCGTTTTTTCCAGGGACCCAATCAAATCCATCCCAATATGAGTAAAAAGGATCTCAATAATGGGTAGTGGTACTAAAGGAGCTGGTAATGTTTTTTTTTTTTTTTTCCGAAACCAGTTGACGGTCTCTATGTTGTTTACAATGATTAAGAATGTCCTGATAAACCCCTGGCCAAAATAACCTATTCAGAATTCTCTCTTGTTTTATGTGTGGCCAGATGACCACCCAACATGTGACTATTAGATAAATAAAATATCAATTCTCTAAACTTGTAGGGAACCACTAAATGTTCCAACCAATCCCCTTTCTCAGTTTTGGTCATGCGGTACAATAAGTCGTGTCTTGTAATAAAATGTGGAATGGGTAAGCTGTCTCTAGTGTTTTCATAACTGTAATCAACTCCATAGATCTGGTCAAAAGCAACGCACAAATTTGGATCTGCAAGTTGTTCTTTCCTGAAATCCATTTGGGAGACAGGTAATTCATTCCACATTTTTATTGACACATCTCTTTCTCCAATTGCAACTTCTGCTTTTCTAAGCCTTTCTTGCCTCGTTGTTTCACTTTTCTTAGAGTACTTTCCTGACGGCAACGTTTGTGGTCTAGGCGGTTCGTTACTTTTCAGTACACTTTCATTAGTACACTCAGATTCTGTCCCTGAATTAACCAACACATTATATTTTCCTAGTATTCTCTCTCTTTTCCCTGTAACCCCATCTTGTTTTTTCTGTTTTCTTGTTTTCCTGTTTTTTCCAGGTTCAGCAAACAGTTCCTGTGAAAATGCAAACAACTGGTTTACCTCATAAGTCTCCTCTCTGGGTTTCTCATCCTCTGCCTGTAACGAGGATAAAGCTTTCTTTCCCTTTAATATTTTCTCAAAATTGGGGCAATCCCTACCTACCACTACCGGGTAAGGTAAACAAGGAACCACCCCAAACTTGTAGCATACAAAGTCCCCTCCAATCTTTATCTCCACCAATTTAGCTGGGTAAGTTTTAATATCACTATGAATACAATTAATCCGCACTTTGTTACAACTAGGCAATTTAAAATTTTCAATTAACAGGGCAGTGATTAAGCTCTGTCCACAGCCTGAATCCAAAAGAGCTAATGTCTCTTGACCTGCTACATGCACATTACACAAATATTCACTGGGTAGAATTCGTGAGGTAAACAAGTTGTAACTAGTGGTAGCATATTTACACTCCTCATCAATCACATCTCTATATGCACCAACCCAACTACAATCCATTTTTTCCACCTCTGTTTTACAGTGCCTAGCAATGTGTTCTCATTGATGACATTTAAAACAGATAATGTCAGTATTAATTCCCCCCTATAAGTTTCACCCCAAGGTCCCTCACAGCTCTTGACTGCTCTTCATCACCCCATTTCCAAAACACAGTCTTAACCTGTTCCCTGGGCTCTCGGTTCTTCAGGAATGGGGTGCGCGGTTTAAAGTGCCGTTGTTCTGCAGCTATATGTCTCTCAACCAGAGAGATAAGATCCTCTGCATTGCTAGGGTTGGTTTGTCCAACCATTTTCCTTAAATGGAAAGGTAATGCCCGCAGATACCGGTCCATAACGAGTAGCTCCACCACCCGAGCCGATGAGTTGTCCTCAGGCTGTAACCACCTCCGTGCCAGATGGATAAGGTCAAACATTTGTGATCGTGGTACAATATGCTTCTGGAACAGCCAGTCATGGAATCGATGACCTCTTAACGCAGAGGTAACTCTAAACATCCTCTTCCAACAAATCCTTAGGCCTTGTTATTTAATGCTAGTGGCTAGCAAAAGGACGGTTTGGAAACATAGTCATCCATCTTGCTGCATCATTCTTTCACAGATCTTCAGTGGATAGAGTCCTTTTGCGTCACCAGGGCAACATTCAGCAATATAGTGGAACTGGTAAAGGAAGATGTGCAGCCATAAAGGAATTATGTATGGTCTCCTGTGCCAGTGGAAAAAAGAGTGGTGATTACTCTGTATAGGCTAGCATCCTCAGCTAAGTACAGGGTAGTTGGCCATGTTCATCGCTGAATTTACAAGTTTGTCAACTCCCTTGTTCAGAGGCATTGCAACATATATATAGCTATGCCAGATGTAACTGAAGCAAAAAGCATTGCTCAGCGTGTTGGTGAAAAACATGGATAGATTGATGCTATCCACATTACCATCAAAGCACCACGGCACTGTCTGAGAGATTACCTCAACAGAAAGTACTGGGCATCTTTCATTCTGCAAGCAGTAGTGGAATGACACTGGTATAAATTTCATGAATATTACTTTATTTGTGTATTATATATAGATATATATATATATATATATATATATATATATATATATATATATATATATATATATATATATATAGTGTTTACACAGGTCTTGACAACATCTCTGTAAGAAATATTATGACTTTTGATGTAAAATACCTTATTTTGACATGTCTTGATTCAACATGCACTTCCGCAGGTTTGTATTTCTAAGGGATTAATGTATTTTTAATGAAAATAAGCTATTCAGTTATGTGTATAAATAGAAGACAGTGTTAAGATTTTACATTTTCCTCATATATTCCTCACTTAACAGCGTTTGTGTGTAATGCTGTAGTTTCAAATTAAGCGCTCAATATTAATATTTTAAGATGTTTGGGGGATGTTAGGAATACTTTTGCATACATTTCACATCCTTTTTTCAATAATAATCTATATTCCCCTTTCATTCAGGCAATACAGCATATAGGGGATCAGGATGTGCCCTTTTATCTAGACGGTGATGCTGCGTACCTCCTCCTGCCCTGGCTTATGAAACCCTACCTGTCTGGACGGCTGACTGCTGCAGAGGAAGCATTCAGCACCACACTTGGGTGAGTACGGGTAGCGGCTGCACACGCTTTTGGGCACCTGAAAGGGAGGTGTTGTATCCTGCACAACCTGTGTCAAGAACAAAACAAGGTATTCAGCAATCAGTGGCTGACGTCTGTGAAACAAACATTATTATTTATACCCCTGCAGCCATCTCTGCCACAGGGGACCTCTCTTTGGAGAGCGATCTGGACGACGGATAGACGTTGGAGGGGGCCTTCCCTGTCTTTGCTTATGCCAGCAGCCTCAGCAATGCTCTGCAGGAACTCTGAGAACATCGCTATAGTTTCCCGATGTTGCTGCTGCTGCTGTCTCATCCACGTTGACCAGTCATGCTGACAGCGACGCTCTGCCTGCTGGAACAGGACCTGTTGCATCTGGTGTTGCATCCGTCTCTTCTCCTGTAGACTCGACCGTCTGTACTCCACTGCTGAAGGGTATTCTTGTGATGGACGAGTTTGAGGGGGTGGGGGGGCATGCAGGATAGAGGGTTTAAAAAAAAACAAAAACCAAGCAACATGCAATATCGATCGTTAATTTGACGTACATGTATACAGGGTTCAGATAAACTGAAGACACAAAAAAATGTATACAAATAAAAAATAGAGACTCACCTCCATCTGCCACATCAAATTGTGAATGTGCAGTCTCATCCATCAATTCCTCACCCACCGATTCTTCTTCCTCTGTTTCCTCATCCATGACATCTGAACCGGTGTGTTCACTCACCTGTTGAGCTTTCAGTTTACTATTGAATTGTATCACAGCAAACAGGTTTGGATGTTGAATATTTGCCAAGTGTCAGATCAATCACTTCAGTGGTTCCAAAGAAGAAGATTGTGTGAGGTTTGAAGAAGAAATGTGTCATATGGCCATTTCGGTTTAACACCAGTTTCTTAAAAGTCAGTTGTATTGTTACAGTTTCAAGGATGATGCTTGTGAAGTTTTGAGTTAGTCAGGCAAACCGTTTGTCAACTGAGGCAGTTTTAAATTTTAGATGTAAACGTACACCTGGTGGCCATCTTGTTTTATAAAACATAACCATTTTGACATATTTGTATCCCATTGTTACTGGGACAATAACTACCAAGTTTGTTGATCAAACAGTGTTCATATAGCAGCAGTTTGCTGTTAAAGGCACATTTCGTTAAAGTCTGTGACAGCCATTTCAACATTTATATTTATTGCAGAAACTTCTGCTTCGCAAACTTGATACCAGTTTGGATGCTGATGATATATGGTAAGTGTCAGATCAATTGCTTCACCTGTTCCCAAGAAGAAGATTTCGAAAGGTTTCTAAAAAAATGCGTCAAATGGCCATTTTCTTTTCTGGTACACACAATTTTTTAAAAGTCAGTTGTATTGATACAGTTTCAGTGAAGATGCTTGTGCGGTTTGGAGTTAGTCAAGTAAATAGTTTGTCAACTGACACAGGTTTAAATTTCAAATGTAATACGTATAAGTGGTGGCCATAATGTTTTATACAACATCACCATTTTCACTTACTTGTATCCCATTGTTACTGGGACAATAACTACCAAGTCTGGAGTTTGGTGGACAAACGGCTTTCAAACAGCAGCAGTTTGTTGTTAGGGGCGTGTTCCAATAAGATTTGTGGCAACCATTTTGACATGAAAATTTATCACAGTTATTTCTGCTTCACAAACTTGATGAGGGTTTGGATGCTGATGATATATGAACCTGATGAGTCACACAGCTTCGAAGTAGCAGCAGTTTAAAATTTTAGGAATAATAATAATAATAATAATAATAATAATAAACAACTTTAACAATAACAACAGGCTACCCAGCCTTTGGCTGAGAAGCCTAATAAACCATGCTGTCTATGTTTATAAGGCTTGTACTCATTCCTGTTGGTTTTTCAGTCTTGTATCATTTACTACTTCTCAATTTGCCAAATTGTGATTATTTTGCATAAATAGGGCAGACATGGTGGGTAGAATGTAGACTTAAAATGTGTGAACATAAGATTTAGAAAAATAAACAGGAGTAAAATGTGAATCCCCCACCCATCTGTGGTTCTCCCAGGTTTACCCTGAAAAAGGAGTTTGATGAAATCCATGGGATTCCCTTGTGCTGTAAAATTCCAGGAACAAAAATCCAGGAGTGACTTATCCCAGGTGTACAAGTTGATAAATAAACCCCTGTTCCCCTACAAATGTAATTATTAGGAAATCATAATATTTTGTTTAATTAAAAAATTTGGGGAAATACAAGTCCTATAAAATCTTGTTCTTGTTTTCGCATGTTATCTGAAGGATTAATCTGAACCTGCATATAGAGCCGTTAAGTTTTCTATACAAATCTATATTTTCATTGTATTAAATATCAGGTGTCCCTATGGTATCAAATAATGTACTGTATTTTTTGTTTTGTTTTTTTGTTTTTAAATAGTCAGCCCCTGCTGACTGAGATCAGAATAAAAAGACACTTGTTCTGATACAAGTTTGTTATCCCTGTGGTCAGTGTTGTTAATTTTGGACTTTATCTCCTAATAAATGTTGTACAATGAAAGGTCAAAGGAACAGGCTAGTCCTAATTGAAACACATAATGTGAAAAAAAAAACTGCAACTTGGACAACTAAAAGTACATATCTGCCAGTCTATTGAAGTAATTTTTACACACACAATGAAAGCACAAGGCCCAAAATGCCATATCACCCAGATCAGCAAGGGTGAACAAAAAAACACTCTGAATGTGATTCAAATATAGAGAGCTGAATACAGAACCTGCCTTTTGTTTCTGACTGGCACAGCTTTGCATCATGGTGTAACAGAGTATACCTAAGGCCATTATGAAGTAAAATGGGAATTATTGTACACCCACATTTGAAGAGAACTTGATTCCTTTTAGCGGAATAAGCAGGTTCTGTAGTTAACGAAACTCCCTTTAAATCAAAGGCAATGCAGTAGAGGTCATCGGATTGGGTTAACTGAAAAAAGCCTCTTGCCCAAGTCCCTAGGTGATACCTGACACACCCAGGCACTACATTTGTAGACTGGAGGCAAGGAAGATAAGGTGGAAATCACAATGTGGTTCCTTTGCCTTTGGCCCAGCAGCAAAGTTTAAAAGTACAAATAGACCACGGCTGGCTAGCAGATGAATTACTTAAATGTCAGGCCTGTATTGTTGGGGCTGTATCTGTATGCACAGCCACTATCATGTGTACAGGGAACGAATTGAAAACATTTCACTCAGTGGTAGACCAGATAAGTAAATTATAATAGGCAGGGGACTTTTTTAAGTAGAGTTAAAAGATTTAGTTTTACAACAATTTTCTAATATCAAAAAGTTACTTATATTTTTTTTAAAAATGTCAGCGCTGGTTTATTCTGAGATAAGGGTACAGATTTCCAGCTTATCCAGCTGGTTCAAGAGAGACCAGTAACATTTTTAATGCTCAACTTTCACATCTGGAAACAGCCAAGTATGTTTTTTAAAGTAGGTGCTGAATGGTCTCATTTATGAAAATCAGGTTTATTTGTAATTGTTTTAGTTCACGTAATATTTGGTTTCCATTTAGTATGCCGAGGACTGATATATATATATATATATATTATATATAATATATATATATATATATATTTTTTATTGTTCAGCCGACTCGCCACACAGGGTTACTCGGGTTCTTTTACCTTCTTTAATCACGACCAGACACACAGGATTTGAAAGAATAGCGCCGACGCGCTCTTTTAATTAATAAAATAAACAAAATAAACAAAAACAAACAAACAAACACTTAGCTCCTTCGGAGCACTGACTAACATTTGTTGCAGGTCCCTGACTAGCTCGCAGGACGGATACGCCGTTTACCTGCAATGTAAACACAAAAATAATCACACAGGTTTAACACAGGACTTGCGATTTATACGACTGCTCTGGAACAGAACGCACCTTCTGCTCCCTTCTACTCAGCAGCTCTGAGCAGACTGACTGCTCACAATAAATACCAAGTGCGGGTGATAATTAAACAATAAAATAATAAACAAAACGTGCATTTGCACATGGGAGGACATACATACACACACACACACACACACACATATATATATATATATATATATATATATATATATATATATATATATATATATATATATATATATATATATATATATATATATATACTGTTAATTCCAGGCAGGCAGGTTTATAATTCTCTTTATAACCCTTTGCTCACGGGTTGTTTTGGATTTTAAACTGACCACCTGGACCTTCCCAATGAGTGTACAGAACCACACAAACAGGGAAATAAAAATAATGATTTCTTTATTAAAGGAAATTATACCGTTGAATACAAACTTATTTAAGACAATTAGCAAAATCCCCCCTTTCAAACCAACCATTTTAATACCAAACCTATTAAAAAAAGCAGGCTACTTTACTTCAGAGAATATTACAGTTATTTAACTCCACACTTATCACAACACAGTCCTGAACAACATAAGCAGCAGTTTGGTGAAACGATAGTTTCAATATATTCATCTGGGCCTCAAAAGGCCTAGCAAACTCAGTTTGTAGGTCCTATAAATCCACACACTGCCCCAGTAGAAACACCAACAAGGAAAAGTAAAGTTGAAGGTAACCAATCCAAGAACCTCCTAATCCGTTTGTCCCGTATAAGGCTTGTATTTAGCTCCCTTCTGCACTTGATATCCACACCCCCTCTGTGTCCCTGGGCATCCACACATACTCCCTGATCTCAGCCCTTCCTACTCTTACTTGATTTTCTGACCCAACCACTGGTACTTAGCTTCAGTAGGGTAGGATCTCGCGTTTCGGATGTGTACAGGGAGCTGGCTGTCCTTCCCTTGGCTGCTGCCTGTTTGCTCCTCTGGGGCGTCGATAATGGAGGGAGGGGTGGGGGGGCCTTGAAGTAAAGCAATGCAACACCTTGTCATAAACCACAATTAGTATTGGTAAATCTAAATATTTCTGCCAACTGTCTTTACTTTTGAATCATTTGTCAACACCACACAGTCCTCTTTTAATCAAAAAGTGCCACTTTAGCAGTATAATTCAGGATAAATACTTAACTTTTTTTTTTATCAGTTTCTGACCAGTCCTTCCTTTCATGGGTCTGCTGTCTTTATCATTTTGTATTCTCTATAGAGTTCCTAATAATCATTGTTGTTAACGTCCCGGTCGGTCGGTCGGTCGGTCGGTCTGTCTGTCTCCTCCATTCAATTCCCCCTGAAACCACACACTCCCTTCCTGTACTTTTAGTTCCCTTTTATAATGTGCTGTTAATGACAGTTAATTGGGTCAAATGGAAAACAACTGGCTGCATTGAGATTTTGGGGAATGGGACTATTTTCTCCTTCTATTCGCCCGTGCTGTCGTACAAATAAAAAAATAACACACACTTAACAAATAAATATGTAACACAAACATACAAAATATGCAACAATGTGCCTCCCTTTGGGTAGTAAACAAAATAAAGTGTGAAACATACATAACAAGTGCAAATCAAACAAAACTAATATACTAAATACAAAAGCAAAACAAAACATAATGTGCACAACCACAACTAATTATAGTGACGCAAGTATAAACAATTGTTTTATTTCTTTATCTGGTTTACTTGTTTTTTTTTAAACACAATTTACAGTATTATTAGTTTATTATTATTAGTTTATTTTGCAGAAGCCTTTATTGAGGGTGACTTACAGGTGTTATAGCGCAATACAAGGTTACAGTGCTAGCAATGCTATTTCTTATCTGATAAGGTCAAAGGTCCAGGGGAAAAAAATGTATTCAGAATGTAGTGTCAAATTAGATTGTCCAGAACTGTCGGTCTTAAACAATAAAAACAATTTTAATTGTACCAATACAGTTCTTGAATTGGTCACAAATAAAAAAAAAACTTTTTATATTTTACAATCAAACAAGAACCCTGGTCAAATGCATATGAGTGTCAATCATGTTTAAGAACCCCCATATTAACCAGTCCTGAGGCAAGAAGTAGGCGGCTCAAACACATATCTAGTTGGGATTGGGCAGATTCTTGTCATTTTTACACCAGATTCAATATTTCTCTCTCTCTCTCTCTCTCTCTCTCTCTCTCTCTCTCTCTCTCTCTCTCTCTAGCAACCTCTGTTTGGTGTGTGTGTGTGTGTGTGTGTGTGTGTGTGTGTGTGTATATATATTTAGTGTATATGCATGGCTTGGGCTTGCATACGAATGACCCTCTTCACAAAACATTATAAAGACAAATCCATGACAAAATTCCATGAAACTGACATTTTATTTATTAGCTATAAAACCACTGTCACAAAATGAGTGACATTCTACCCATTTTCTTTAATAAGATTGTTGATTAAGTTCTACATAAATTGCCAACAGTAGACAAATACCATTAAATGAGGCACAGCTAAATAAAATAGAAAAAAAAACAAAGGTGAAAAAAATACAAAAAAGAAAATGAGATGTTAATGATTTTAAAGAGTAAGTAGCAGGATTCCGAAAAATATAACGTGTACAACACCAGGTGTGGCTACAACTGTTTAAATAATGTACCTGTAATTTTTCTTTTCATTGTTAACATTCTGACAACTTTATACACATATAAGTCTGTTTCAAAGCTATTTTCAAAATGGCCGTGCTCTAGTGCACTGGGGATTAAGATCTGCAGGAAGAGTGATTCAAAAAACAACTGTAACAGGAAGTGCTCTGGCTTCCATTGCATACCACATCATGGATCGTTATTGCTGTGTAACCTGTTTGACAGTGTGGGCAATAATCCTTACATTATCAAGGCACTGGAGCGGCCATTTTGGAAAGAGCTTTGAAACACACTTTAAAGGTATAAGTGTTATCAATATTTGTATGTTAATGTTTGCTAAGATTTGCTTGTTATTTACTTATTTCCTGCCTATCATTTACAATTTTGCTAAAATTAAATATATTTGTTCTAGATAAACAAATACTGCGCTCTTAAATTGGAATACAAATTGGATTCAAATAATGAGAAATTTGAACGACACAAGTGTTACATTCGTACTTAAAAACTCCTGTTAGGATAGAGCTATAGAGTTGTTGACACTTGCACTAGACAGTGAATGAAACCATGATTATGACTTAAAGTGCCACTGATATCAATTAGATTAAGCCAATGGAAACCTAAGAATAGGGGAAAAAAACTTTTACTAAACCTGCAACCGTTAACATTTCAAAATAAAGAGAAATAATTTATCAAAATAATTTCTCATTAATCTGTACAAAACCAAAAGTGAAATTCTGATATCTTCAGATATTTTATCTTCTCGATATATTCACACACACACACACACACACACACACACCCATGTCCTCAATGAGTCACAGTATAAACCATTGTCTGTCATCCAACCTAAACTGTACAGTTAGCGTTTGAGAATAGTCAATAAAATTAAATATTTTAATGAAAAATAAGAAAATCCTGTTTTGAATTTGGTTCTGAATTTGGGTAATTGAGGGATTAATATGTAAGTTGGATTTTTTTTTTTTTTTTTTTTTTTTTTTTAATAATTTATGTTTTTCTGTTTTATTGTTCAATTGTAAAATCTTTGTAGTGCTAAAACTGTCCTCTGTGGTTTTTTTTGCTGTTTATAATTATTTGTAATTCTGTTTTTGTGCTTTTTTGCTGTCCTGAAGGACTTTTGGATTAGCAATTCCTTTTAATCGAGTACAGTTTCTGTGTTGGGTGGGCTGAATTATTTCTTTATTTAATGTATTCATTCTTTAACCAGAAATAAACCAATTGAGACAGAGGCCTCATTTACAAGTGTCCTGGCAAGAGGACCAGAAACCGATAGTTATTTCACACCCCTAAAAACAACATCACTCTAACAGTTAATAGCATACAGTCAATCTGGGATCAGAAACATTTACACTTTGATAATTCTTGAAACCTGCTCATTAAAATAAATGTTAACTTAAGCCCCTTTCACACTGGCATGCTGGTCGAATATATACGATTTCACATTGCTTTTGATAAAGCAGGGTTGACCTGGGTGGCAGACATAAGTTAACAATGCACGTATCAGTGCCCTTGCCCAATGCCACTGGATTGAACCATTGGCCCAAATGTTGATTATATCAAATGTTTCTTCATCCCTGCTGCAATCTGTTTCACGGTGTATCTCATGCAACAAAAATATGGCTAAACAGAATAAAAAAAACATTCCTTGTGGAAGTGAAACTTTCACACAGGCATGGCTGTTTGTTATTTTGTTGGCCGTCATGCATTTTCTCTCGCTGAACCCGAATCAAAGCATGTCAATCCACATCTTGTGGGTCACTGGGACCCGGGTTAACCCAGGTACAACCCAGGTACGTGGTTTCACACTACATGGGATTGTGACCCGGGTAGCAAGAACCCAGGTCCGGACATAGGTAGAAGTGCCAGTGTGAAAGGGGCTTTAGTCATTGTTCTGTGTTTAGCTGATATATTTCGGTTACTTATATTAACTTGCTTTCAGCTCCAAAATTGTTCTTGTACAATATTGAAAGTCTCTTGTATTTTTAATAGCATCTTTGCCAGAGTATCCACTAGTATAAAGCACTGTATCATCCGCATAGAGAGGACAATGGATTCCATTCAAAATTCGACACACTCCATCAGTATATAGTGAGAACATTGTTTGACCCAGGATAGAGCCCTGAGGTACACCTTTTTTTTTTAATCTCTAAAATAGAAGACAACATACCTCCTCACTTTACCTGTTGTTGCCTATCTGTTAAATAATTATGGAACCAATCAATAGCTTTATAAGACAGACCCAATTCCCCCAGCCATCAATTAATAATAAGTGGTCCGCAGTATCGAAAACCTTAGATCAATAAAAACTGCAGCTGCCACCTGCTTCCTATTCAAACAACTCGAAATATCATCAGCCAGTTTACTCACTTTCTGGTGTAACTGTGTAGTTCGTTTTGTTTAGTGGATTTTGTTTAGTGTTGGAAGCCTCACTATTTTTCTCAAAGCTGCTTTGCTTCATTTATATTAAACCTGTAGCCTGTGTTTGGATGTCTCTGAAATTGATATGTCGAATTTTGATGCGTGCCATGTTTTGTTCTGCCCTTAACAATATTCTTGGAATATTTACTAGGAAATATGTGTGGCCCCAACAATCAGTCCAAATATTACACAGATGGCATATATACCATATGTTGCATACATCAACAAAAATGCATAATTGAGATACTTGTTGATACCTGTAGGTACATGGATTTATAAGTTGGATGTATACACTGTGCTTAACAGTCTGTTTGCTATATATATATATATATAGCAAACAGACCCTTGTAAAAGTATGCAGACCCTTCTATGGTGTCCCATTTTGTGAAATTACAATTTTTTTTAAACTTAATATTTTATTCAAAACTTGAATACGCAAACTAAATACTTCGAAGGGTAAGATAAATTACAGTAAATGTCAGCAAAAACTAAAGAGAAAAAACTGAAATATGTTGACCTTTGGCAGCAATTACAGTCTTTTTGGGTAAGTCTCTACCAACTTTGCAAACCGGCTTGGTGTAATCTTTGCCCATTCTTCTTCATAGATTTGCTCAAGCTCTCTCAAGTTGCTTGTGGATCGCTTATGGACAGCAGTTTTCAAGTCTTTCTACAGATTCTCAATAGGATTCAAGTCAAGACTTTGACTGGGCCACTCAAGGACATTCACTTTCTTATTCTTAAGCCACCCCAGTGTAGCTTTGGCTTTGTGCTTTGGATCATTGTACTGCTGAAAGGTGAATTTTCATCCCAGTTTTAAGTCTTTAGCAGACTGAAACAGGTTTTCCTCTATTATTTGCCTGTACTTTGCTCCATCCATATTTCCTTCAATCCTAACAAGCTTTCCAGTCCCTGCTCCCCATAGCATGATGCTGCCACCACCATGCTTGACTGTAGGGATGATGTTGACTGGGAGATGTGCTGTGTTGGATCTGTGCCAAACGTAACGCTTGGCATTTAGACACAAAAGTTCCAATTTGCTCTCTTCTGACCACAACACCTTTAGCCACATTTTTGCAGGATCACTCAGGTGCTTTGTTGCAAACTCCATGCAGGCTTTGAGATGGCTTATTTTTAGTAGTGGCTTCCTTCTTGCCACCCTGCCATAGAGACTACTTTTGTGAAGTGTTCTGGATATTGTTGACTGGTGCACATTTTCTCCTATCTCAGCCATTGAACTCTGTAGCTCTTTCAAAGCTGCCGTTGGCTTCACAGTGGCATTCCTCATCAGTTTCCTCCTTGCCTGGCTGTTCAGTTTGGAGGGACGGCCTGATCTAGGCAGTGTCTGGTTGGTTCAATGCACCCTCCATTTGGGCTGGCCTGACAGTTCATTTCCAGGGTCAGGAAGTCGTTCAGCCTGGATGAAGGCGATACTCTGTTGCAGGAATGTATTGACCTGGAAGGTAAACGAGGTAGTAGCTGCAAGCAATAAAAGCCACATTAGTAACTGCCTGAGAAACAGCATTGTGAAAAGAGTATTTGTGACTGTTTGTTTGTTCTACGTGTTGTTAGTAATTGTCTTGTTTGTTGAACCACCAGACAGCTAAACATGTATCCGGAGCTGTCGCTTTTTGGCCAGCACAAGCTGGAACTGCACTTCATGAACTGTCACAAAATAACCTGTTATCACCCACAATGGGCACTAATGCACACATCCTGGACTGGTGACTGTGTTTTTAGTATTGTGGGGCAGATAACACTTATTGTTTGGGACTGTAACCCGGTTTTTTATTTGGCTCCATGCAGTACACATTATTATGTATTGCCAGAGCATTTTCTTTTGGTCATGTGGCAGAGCAAAGCTCTGCCCTTTTTAAATTGGCAGGGATGGAGTTAATTTCCCCTACCTGCCTGGGTTTATTATGTTCAGGTGGCTGGGGTTGATTAGTTGATTAGGTGAATTAACGATCAATCAGCGCCCAGCCACCTGACATAAAAGGAGGCCTCTGCTTCTCATTTAGGGGAGGGAGCTGAGGAAGCAGGTTGGTGTTTGTGGTTTTTGTGATTTGTGAATCCAGTGAAGGCATTGCCCAGCCTGGAAACCTTTATTTTGTACATTTTGCTTTTTGTCTTTCTTTTTGTGTTTAAATCCCTTTATTTTGCCTTTGTGCACTTTTATTTTGTGTTATTTATAATAAAATTAGTATTTTTTTGAACTGCAGACTGTCTCTAGGCCTCTATCCACTCACCAACCTGCCACAGGTCACCAGACCCAGATTAAAAATAAAACCCTTTCCAAAAGGATTACAGTTGTCTGTGATTACTCCTGCACTGCATCATCTTTTCACCTGTTCACAGTCACCAGCCACTTTTCCACACGTGGTGTCAGTCGCGGGATGGATAGCAAAACACTGGCAGAGCTGCTCTAGGCACTGGAAAACAGATGGGACGTAGAAGAGAGAAGGAGGGAGGAGCGCTACACTGCGCTCATTGAGTGGGTAGGGCTGGCAATTTCCACAGCTCCAGCCCTTACCACAACACTAGTAATGTCGGCACTGAAGGCTCATTGATGAAGATGTTGGTGGAGGATGACTCAGAAGCTTACTTGGTGGCATTCGAATGGCTAGCTACCACTGCGGCTTGGCCAAGAGAGTTCTGGGCAAGCCAGCTGGAACCCTGCCTGATTGAGGAAGCTTAGGCAGCCTACTAGGTGATGAGCGACCTCAATGCCGACAACTACGACCTGGTCAAACACATCCTCCGCCGCTTCAACATAACAACAGAAACCCATCAGGCATGGTTTAGGGAGTACCGAAGATCCCCGGAAACACGCCCCATGGTACGTGGTACAGATGGGGGAAGCAATAGTGGTGGAGCAGTTCTGCCATGTGGTCGGCGTCGATACCCAGGCTTGGATACGGCTCACAACCCGACACCCTGGAGGAGGCAATGAAGCTGGCGGAAGACTTTGAAGACTCCCTAGTTTATGCCAGGATCTGGATACTCTAGGCCCCTGCCATTCAGAGCAGTCTCCAACACCACCACCACCATCAGCCCCAGCACCCAGACCTCAGAGACCGCCGACCCCAATGGGTCCCCTTGCCTCCCCCCCATAGAGACCAAGATTGGCCCCCAGCTGGGGGTAGAGGTGCTGCCCCCACCTAGTTGCCATACCAGCAGTGGAACAGATTCTTAACCCCTGTTCCCTATGTTCCCCCAATTTGTTTTAAGTGCAACCAACTGGGACATATGGCCAGGTCATGTCCCATTGCCATTGAGTGTGACACTGCATGTAATTGGGCATCTGAAATAGGTAAGCACGGGGGAAAATGGTCGGGAGGGCCCTTGTATGATTGATGTGGTTTTAGGTAATGTGAAAACCCACGCATTAGTGGATACGGGCTGTGAGCAAACCTTAATTAGAACAGCTCTCCTGGGCGGTGTGTCGTAGCGGCCACAAGGCCAGGTGGCCATCTCCTGTATCCATAAGCACACTTATCGGTAAGACCGATAAAATGACACCTCGTAGTAGGGGTGGCAGAAAGGTTGCCACACCCAGCTATTCTTGGCCAAAACTCAAAGAATTGGTGCAAATAATGGCAGTCTCAGAAAAAAAGAAAAGGGAATGAATTGATGATGTGTTTTCTTTTCACACTGAAATGTTTTCCCCTATTTTCTGTTATAGAAAAATGAATAAGGAGAGATGGACTGCAAAGTGGTAAGGAGCATCTTTGAGACAAGGCTGGGGTCTAGTGGGTGAGTGCTTGAATGGTAACAAATGCCAGTACAAGGGAGTCGGAATGCAGTGTGACCGAGAGGGTGAGGTTACTGGGCCATCCAGGACAGATGCTACTCCGGCCCCTCTCAACATACCAGACATATGGTATTCAAGCACGGACATAGTGTGGGGCCAACACAATGACCCGTCACTAGTGCACGCTTAGGGGCAGGTATGGTCTATTGAAGGTAATGATGTTGATGGTGCTGGGGCACTAATAAATGCACATTTCAGTATCAAGGGGCGATTACTGTATAGGGTAAATCTAGCTGCGGGCACAGGACAGCCTGTAACACAATTATTTGTTCCTCCATCTTGTCAGACCGAGGTCATGAAGCTGGCGCATGATATCCCTTTTGCGGGGCACCTTGGAGTTGAGAAGACAAGGGAGTGGATATTGGCTCGATTCTATTGGGTAGGTCTTCCTACTGATGTGTGGAAATATGTAGCCACATGCCCAGACTGCCAGCGAGTAGCATTGGGTCAAGTGCACCTCGCTCCTTTGGCCCCACTGCCGATTATTTCCACTCCTTTTGAACACATTGCAATGGACATAGTGGGCCCTTTGCTACCTTCTGACTCGGAGTATACGCATATATTAGTAGTGGTAGAATATGCAACGCAATAGCCCGAGGCAGTTCCATTGAAATCCACTAGCGCCGCTGCAATAGCCAACAAATTAATAGTTATGGCTAGAGTAGAGATCCCCAAAGAGATCTTGACTGATCAAGGAACAAATTTTTGTCTAAAACATTGCAGCAGGTATATAAAATATAAAAAATACTTCGCATAAGGATGTCTGTTTATCATCCACAGACGGACAGTTTGGTGGAACGCTTTAATCGGACCTTGAAGTCGATGCTGAGACGGTTTGTAACACAAGAGCAAAAACATTGGGCGTCGCTTCTTCCCTACCTCCTTTTTGCAATGAGAGAGGTGCCACAAAGTTCAACAGGGTTCTCCCCCTTTGAGCGCTTGTATGGCTGACAGCCTTGCGGCATCCTCAATCTGTTGAGAGAGGGGTGGGAGGAGCACAAAGGCTCGTCCAAAAATATAGTGAAGCATGTGCTCCTACTAAGAGATCACCTAGATTTGGTCGGTTGTTTGGCCCAGGACAACCACAGATGGGTTCAGCATCGACAACAGCAGCATTACAACAAAAATGCACTAATTCGAACCTTTCGACCAGGAGACAAGGTAATGCTGCTACTTCCCTCATCAGAATCGAAATTGTGTGCTAAATGGCAAGGGCCATATGAAGTGATTCGGACTATTAGGAAGGTGAATGAAATTAGACAACCCGATCGCCATAATGAGCGTGAAATTTATCATATAAATTTATTAAAGCCCTGGCAGGCAAAGGAGGTCTTGTTTATAGCCTCAGGCAATATAGAGGATGATTAATGCCCCTGTCCAAAGACTCCTAACACAAAAATCATTTCAATGGGGGAACAATTGGTTCCAGATCAGCAACGGGAGCTGCGTAAGCTTATTGAGGAGTTCAGCAATGTTTTTTTCTGACTTGCCAGGCAAAACTAATTTGGTTGAATATGACATTATCTCTCCACCAGGTGTCATCGTGCGAGAGAGACAGTACTGGATCCCAGAAAGCTGACAAAGTGGCGTTCGCAAAGAGGTATGGGACATGCTCGAGCTTGGGGTGATTGAGCCTTCCAGGAGCTACTGGTGCAGTCCTATTGTCAAGATGGCCAAGAAAGACAGCACCAACTGCTTCTGCATAGATTTCAGAAAGGTAAACTCTATTGCCAAATTTCGATGCGTACCCTATGCCTTGGGTCAACAAACTTCTAGATAGACTGGGAAAATGTTATTACCATAAGCCTGGTTCCCTGAAATAGAATGACAACCATTACCGAATGGGAAAGAGCCCTCTCTGATCTGAAAGCTGCCCTGTCAGGGTCCTGCTGTGAGGGGGAAGTCCCTCCCACCTCCTGTTGAAGAGGGACGTCCTCACAGTAACATATCGCCATTTTCTTTCAAAAACAGAGGTCAGCTGGGGACATGACCTCAAAGGGTAATGGTTGTCATTCTCTTTCAAGTTCCCTTTCATAGCAGAGAAATAGCTGGTTGGACTGTCTCCAAGACACCATCCTATCCAGGTAACAATGCAGAGCCCAAACGTGGCATAGCATGTGCTCCTCCTCTGACTCGTGCGGGGGAGATCTGAAAGTTTCCAAAATCACTGGTTGATTAATATGGAATGAGGATACCACCTTTGGCAAAAAGGATGGATTTGTTCTTAATATTATCGGGGAGTCATTTCCCGTAAAAGCCATGCATGTGTCATCAATGGACAGTGCATGAAGCTCACTTATTCGTCTGGCAGACATAGTGGCTATTAAAAATACCACCTTCCCAGGGGGTCCCCGTCTCTCTCAAGAACCACAGGGGGCAATGAGTGGACTCAGCTGTGGCAAAGAGGTCAACTTGTGCAGGTCGAAACCTCTCCCAAATCTGTTTCACCACTTGAGGATGCAGCCTCCATTCCAAGCTGTCTAGAGCTCTTCTGGACAGGAGGTCTGCTGCTTTGTTGTCCACCCCGGGGAGGTGAACTGCCCTGATGGAACGTAAGTTTCTGTGCATCCAGGACAGGAGTCTTTGCGCTGCGTGGTGAAGGCCCGGTGAGCGCAGGCCGCCTTGGTGATTTATGTAAGCTACCACTGTGGTATTGTCTGTCCGGACCAGCACATGTTTGTGCGCTAATTGCTGGCGAAAATAGGATAAAGCCAAACTCACTGCTTGCAGCTCTTGGCCATTTATGTGCTTTTGCTGCCAATGTCCCTTCCACTGGCTTTTTATTCCTCTCTCATTCCAGACCGCTCCCCAGCCTAGGCTGGAGGCGTCTGTATTGACCACTTCCCTTCTGTGGGGGGATCAGAGGGGAGATCCGAGGAGCAGATTGCCGGGACGGAGCCACCACTCCAGTGTCTTCCGGCATTGTTTGGACACTCACACCAGCCAGTACCGATCTCAGACCGGGTGCACCTTGAGCGTATTTACCCAGGCTTGAAGTGGGCGCATTCTCAGCAGCCCTAGTGGAAGGATTCTTGAGAATCAGCCCCAACAACCTTTGATATACTTTGACCTGTTCCTCTCTGAACAGGGAGAGTGTGGCCTCCAACGTGGAATCCATCCGACAGTGAGGCAAGCATGCTCACAGAGTTCAGTTTGATCCCCAGGAACACTGTGGACTGTACGAAGTTGCTCTTCTGTTGAAGTATCAAGAGCCCTAACTTCGTCACATGATCTATGACCTGTTTCATGTGCGCCTCTGCGCGTGCTTTGGAATGCGTGCAAACTAACCAATCATCCAGATAGTTTAGGATCCGGATACCCCGCAGCCTGATTGGAGCCAGTAATGCATCCATGCACTTTGAAAATGTGCAGGGCACCAGCGAGAGGCCAAATGGCAACACGCAGAATTTGTACGCGTTGCCTTGAAAGACATGAAAGTAGGTGTCTTGCAGGTCGATCAATGTGAAACAGTCGCCCGGTTGGACGGACTGGAGGATACGCTGTGCTGTCCACATGTTGAACTTCCTCTGTTTGAGGAACAAGTTGAGGACCCTGAGGTCCAGAATTGGTCTGAAAAAGCAGTCCCTTTTGGGCACCAGGAAGTACCTGGAATAAAAGCCGCTGAGGGCATCGCTTGGACTTACCAGGCGTACAGCATTCTTCTGTTGAAGATTGGCGATCTCCTATTGAAGGAGTATTGCTCTTGCTGGTTTGACGGTGGTGAGGGGCATTCTCCCTTTGACTTGAGAGGGGGCAAGTCTTTCTTAGGCCCCTGCCTCGGTCTCCAGCCAGAGAATCGGTTAACCCTGGCCTGCGGTGGTCCCCTGCTGCTGGCTCTTCCTCTGCCTGCTTGTCTACTCTGGGGTGGAGGGCGGTTTTCAGACCCTTTTACCCCAGCAGGCTGAGAATGCCACTTTGAGTGCTGACAGTAAGCCTGAAGGAGCAAAAACTTGGAGGCAACCTTTGTGGCCTTGTGGGACCTCTCAATGCTCACATCAGTGGTTGCTCCAAAAGTCTGCCCCGGTGTAATGGGGGCATCCAGTAGCGCCACCTTCTCGGTCTCTATGACCGTGGCTTGTGTCAGCCACAAATGCCGACAGGCAGCCACCATCGCCACCAGTGACCTCCCTGATGCCTGGCCTAACTCCTCAATTAGGTCAGTCATCGCCCTTGCTACCGCCTGGAGCTCCCCTGTGTCTGCCTTTGTAACCCTTTCCTGCAGTCTCTCTGCTAAATGGTTTTGATAGAGCACCAGTTTAGCCATGGCATTAACTGCTCGGACTGACAGCGCTTCCAATGCATACACATTTTTAAGCATCGCATTCATCGTCCTGCAAGGCTTGGACGGACAGATTGGGTCCTTATCCCGCTTAGTGAAGGTGGAACCTTGCACCAATACCATGACCATGTCCCTGATAGCGGGAAATGTGCCTAGGTCCGCTTCTTGGGCTCCTGCAGTGTGCAGCAGACTCTTCTGGAGGCTGAGGGTGCAGATACTGGGTTGCTCCAGGTGGAGCGCAACAATTTCAGGAAGTCCTGGCATAAAGGGAGGGCATGTTGTGGGTGCCCTTTCTGCTGGAGGAAGCTGTTATATGATACCAAAATACCAATATTTAATAACTGTTAGTATAATTCCTTTACAATTGTTCTGGTTTTACCTAATGCTTGCAAAATGAGTACAGTTTTGATTACTGTGTGTTTTGTCTGGAATCACAAGAAAAAAGAAAAAGTTGTTAACATGTACATGCTGCTCGTGCTTCCCCATTCCCTTCAGGAAAGTTAATGCTTCGCCCTAATTTATTGGCTAATGATGTTATCTGTTCCATGCTGATTGGAAGAGTTTTTTCTTGAATTCTCTGACATTCAGGAAGACATTTTGGAACACAAATAGAAGTGATTATGAGGCATTTTAGAGGACCCTAGAAGCCACTAAAGACACTAACAAGGGCTAAGACTTTCTTTCATGCATATGATGGAGAGGAGGGACTGAATATGCCACCACAAGATCTGCTTGATTGTCCCAGAGTGATAGCCACAGACATTGTGTGTGAAAGTTTTTTTGGATGGTGGCTCCTCCTTTTCATTTAAGCTCTGCTGGTCGACAGAAGTCTCAGGTAAAACATCACAACAGAGGAGGCTTTGTGATAGGCTAGGGGTTATCGGAGTGCGAGGTGGGGGCTGACAAGGGAAGGGGACAGCTGGTGAAGGGGCAAATTGTTCCAGTTTCCTATTCACACTCAGCGTTTTTGCATCGCTGCATAATAATTAGTCTTGAGAGAAGGCAGTCAAACATCAGTAGGCTGCCTGTCTACCTGAAGTAAAAGCGCACAGACAATATTTTAAATGAGTGGTAACCAATACAGTGCACTCACAAATCGGTATGTATTCTTTCCTTGCAAACCCAATACTTGTATTTCCATAGTGCTTTATCACAAAGAAAGCATGACCCCTACTTGAGCCATGCTGGCACTTCGTAATGCATCAGCATCCACCACTCTGGGTATGAGCTTACACAGTAAAACCACTGTCCAACTGAAAGCATTCTTGCTTGCCCCTGACTGTTTTTGGCACCTCACTTTTCTAGTTGACTTTGAGATGTTCCTTTCCAACTCCTGGGCTCTCTGTTCAGTCTTCACTAAAATGCTTAAATTTATATAGTTTTCAAATTGACCTCCTCCAATGAAAACGTACATTAAAATCCATAGTAGTTAAACCTGGTGGCGGTTGCGTCATAAATTGGAATGAATATATAGTAAATAAATAATTTAAAGCCATTGTAAAACAAGCATTTAATGAATGAAATATGGAAAACAAAGTTTTTGAATAGATGAAGAAATCCCATTACCCTAATATTTTGTGTATTGTGCATTCAACCCTTTGCTTTCCTCTGAACTAAAGGTTAAACTCATAAAAAATTGGGATATCAATTAGTAAAATATTTAGCTTAAAACATTCAATATTGTTGTTAAGAGGCCCACAATAGTTTAAAGAATAACAGATTTTACACAATTGATCCAAAATGAGATTTTGGAGCCCTGTTAAAATTAACAGCTTTAATACTAATACTGAGAAAGTGTTATATACATATTTCAGCATATTTTTTGTGTTTGTGTGTGTGTTTGTACACTGTATTATTTAGTCCCAAGAAAGTGTGACTAGTCTGTGAGAATACATGGCGGCAGTCCCAGGCCCCTGCCAGGCAGAGTACCCTCCTCCCACGTGCCCCTTGCTGTGAAGGACCATGTCAGACAGCAGCCCCTGTCATGTACCTCTTTATTTCCTTTTACTCTGGTGAGAGCTGTCACCACCCCCTAGCAGCGTTGCTTCGGAGCAGACAAGGCCGTACCAGCCCTGGCAGCAGGGTGGAGACTGCAGAAGACCACATTTACATTTTTGTGTTTTGTTTTTTGGTCCTTCTTTCAGACAGTGTGTCTAAGACAGAGATAGTCTCAAAGTCGGAAAGGGATTCTAATCGTTATTCATCAGTTGTTGCTGTAATTTTTACGAATCAATTAAAATAAATATAACCATATTTAGAAACACTTTAAAAATAACCTACCTTATTCACCCATTCATTTCTAGATACACTTCTTTGTATTGAAATTGCTGTTGAGCTAATTTAATTACATTAATTTTTTGTATCTAACTATTATAAAAATGTATTAAATAGCCAGAGTGAATAATAATAACCTATTATTATTATTATTATTATTATTATTATTATTCGTCGTATTAGTTTTTGGTACTTCTTAAATTACTGCTCATGACATAAAAAAGGATAATTCGAGACAATGGCACTAGCAACATTTACATCACTGACATGGTGCGGGCAAGAGCCACTTTAGCTTCCTCTGCCAGCACACCTAAATTACTCCTGGGCCTCTCTCAGACACTGCCAAGTGTGTGAGGAGGGGGTTATGTGATGTTTACCAAAGTCCATATATTGCCGTTAACACCCATTACCATCTAAATATGTCAATGTGAATGTTATACTGTTGTATTTATTGTGGCTTAGAGTTTAAAGAAACTCCTGATATTGTGACCCTAGTACAGTCAACCTCAGTTAACTCGACTGGTGGATAACTCGACACCTTCACTTAATTCGACAGACAGTCTTGGTCTCAGATTTTCTTCATATAGAATATATGCAAACTGCCTCTTTATTTGACACTTATTACTGGTACCAAAGGGATAAAAACTATTGAAAAGACTAGTGGAAAATTCAACACTGTCGTTTCACGTGACTGACTTCTGTCTGGAAATGGATCGTTCATTCATTCATTCACAGCTACCAAATGCAGCTGGTTACAGTATCAGTGCACCATGAGTCAGAGGTGAAAAATGAGTTCTCATTCAATTGGCTTTAAAGGGCAGGTTATTCGGGATAATAAGCTTGTCAGCAGAACTTTCAAAGCGCATGTTTTTGCATGTGAAAATTGACAATGGTTGATTTCTGTGTGAAACTAAGTTGTTTATCATTGTTTTTGTTCACCGAGTTAATTCTGTATAATGGATATTACTATTTAAGTCATCAAATTAGACAGCACAAGCCAATACCTGTATAGTCAACAGTTTGTTGTTGAATTGTTTTTGTAAAAATAGCACTGTAGTTATTTTATTAATTCTTATTTCAACCTATACAAGTTGAACCGAGTTTGTACAGTACTGTATACTGTGATATATCCATTCACTGCAGTTCTTTCAACTGTTTTCATAAGGTCATTTAACTAAAACTTATTTTTTTTAACTTGTAAATACTGTAATACTGTAAACGTGTGAGTTCTGTTACTTATATGCATGTTAATATCACAAAAAAATTGAAACACCTGGGTAAATAAGGGACACCAAGTATACTGAAAGAAAGGGTCATGTATAAAAATGCTGGACAGGCCTGGTTGCCTATAATTATGGCTAGCATGGCTGCAAGAGGAGACCTCAGTGACTTTGAAAGAAGGGTGATTGTTGGGGTGCACTTGGCAGGAGCTTCAGTGACCAAGACAGCTCAACTTGCTGATGTTTCACGAGCAATGGTGTCTAAGGTGATGTAGGCATGGAACTCTGAGGGAACGACATCATCAGCAAAGGGCAACAGTGGGCAGAAGCGCATACTCCAGGATCATGATAGCCGTGCATTAATTCGAAGTGCAAGGCAAAACAGGCGAGACAACCTGGGGCACGAGCAGCCAGTTTCATCAAAAATGGTCCGCCGAGAACTCCATAGAGCGGGATACCATTGTCAGGTTGCAGTGCACAAACCGCTCATCACAGCTGGCAATGCACGTTTGCGAGTCCAGTGATGCAAAGAGCACAGCTAATGGACTATCGAGCAATGGAGAAATGTGATCTGGTCAGATGAATCATCCTTCACCATGTTCTCGACAAATGGAAGAGTGCATTTGTGACACCAACCTAAAGAACTCTACAGCCCTGAGTGCTTGGTTCTAAAGGTGAAGTGTTTTGGTGGTTCCGTAATGTTGTGGGGTGCATTTTCCTGGCATGGTTTGGGTGCACTCATTCCCTTAGAAGGCAAGGTCAATGTTTATTGCTACTTAATGGTACCGAGTGATCATATCCACCCCATTTCTTTCCTGCCGGGGGTGGTGTCTTCCAGGATGACAATGCCCCCATCCACAGAGCATGTGTGGTTGCCCAATGGTTTGATAAGCATGACACTGATATTATTCATATGTCATGGCCTTCTCAGTCACCAGATTTGAACCCAATCAAGCATTTATGGGATATTCTGGAATGATGCCTGAGACAGCGTTTTCCACCTCCATCAACCAGGTTTGAGTTGATTGTGCCTGGCGGTGCCGCGACCCTGGGAGTCAGGCCCAACGACCAGAGGTCCAGACATGCTGTTTGGGAGTCCAGGTTGAGGGAACCAATCCCCAGGTGCTGGGCTATGGCACAGGGGTAGTGGTTGGGTCTCTGGTGGATGTGGTCTCCTCACCTCCCCCCTCTTCTTCATAGCTTCTAGGGCTCTGGCCACACTCGCTCCTGCAGCGAAACTGCTGTGGGGGGAGGTGGTCTCCTGACCTTTCCCCCCTTTTGCCTTTGGCCACAGTATTACCTGCTGCCATGAAGGGCTGGCAGCGACCCTAGGCGAAGCAGAGCCAGCGGAGACCCCAGACGAAGCAAAGCTGGCAGCAACTTCAGGGGATGCAGAGCAGAGCACTTTGTGGCTGTGAAGCCAGAAGGGGCTCCTCCCCTTGTGGCTACGAAGCCAGAAGGGGCTCCTCTCCTTCTGACTGCGAAGGCATCAGGAGCTCCTCCCATTCTGGTTGCGAAAGCGGGAGCGGTAGACAGTTCTCCCTGTCGGCGGAGGCAGAACCGGCAGGTATTCTCCTATCCCTGGGTTGCGGGAGACAGAGGGGCTTCTCCCTCTTTAGCTGGATGCTCGGCTTCCCCCCTCTTCAGTGTTGTAGATGGCCAGGTCTGATCTACAGCCCAGAATCACTCTGCTATGTCCCCAACCAGGCCCTGGTTCCACGCCTCCTCATACAAGGGGTTTTCGTAGGGGCGCTGCACATGGAGTCTGCATCCGATGTCCCTTCACACTAATAATAAAAAAAATACTATATTTTAACAAAAGTCATTTCTATCTGAACTATGAATGTTCATTATGTATGTGATTAATTCCTGTTAGTGCTAAACTAGGTCTGTGCAGACAGTTATGCACACAATATCTAATCCCTTTCCTACTGTAGTGGTTAACGTAAAAAGGCTTTATAAGTACTCAATTATACATTAACATTTGGCTGACCTAAAATCCTACTTCACAGTGTCAGGTCTAAATACACATTTTAAAACAATATTATTATTATTATTATTATTATTAGCCTAAAGAAATATAATGAAAAAACATAGATCAGTGAATATATTGCAAATACATTAGCGCAACTTGTCATTCATATCAGTTACTATTTTGTGTTTAGCAGATTTTATTTTCAAAAACAGTGGATATGAAGTGGATAATACATCAGTACATTTCAGTTCAAAGGACTGTTATCAGTGTTTAAAAAACTGAGATTTGCATTGTGACCAATCTAACAATATACAAGAAAATCTTAACTACATACAGGGAAAAGAAAAAGCTTAAAAAAATAAAAATTGCTAATTATTTACAGCAGGGGGTTGCTTAGCATAGGGGCAGTATCCACTGAGGCCAGGCATTGGACACACCAAGCACGGTGGACAGCCAGTGCCAAAGGACACTGCAGCTTGAAAGCTTCTAATGTAATGCTTTGTTTTAACAGCAAGTAGGAAAATATGTCATGGGGCTTGTTGGCCTTAATGGATCATTACTTACGAAAACGCTGTTCCGCTTCCATGGCAGAGTTTAAGAATTTGACCTTTAACACCCAGTTTGGTGGTAAGGTGAGACCAAAACTGTGAAACTATTTCTAGAAATTATAAGTTTGCATTATACTGTGTTTCCAGCTTCACAGAAACCAATGATCTCCCACTATATATAGAGGATATTGAAGGATCATTCATGGTATGCAGTTTTTATTCACCGCAGGAGGATGTCCCAGTAAATCATGAGCCCTGACAGAGTGAGTTAAGGACATCCTCCATTTTTATTTTAAATCAACTCATTCTGGGATTATATTTACCTGGCTAATTTTAACTTTAATTTTCAACAGACTATGCTTTGACGCTTGTTAATTTACACCCTCTTTGTTATTTCCTACCATTATAGGTGTTGATGAAGGGGCTACAGGCTATTCGGAGACACAGGCCGATTGGTAACTGGCATTTCTTGATTAAACCCATTCTCAAGGATATTTGAAATTATTTCAGGCATTTTTAAGTTGTTATAAAGCACTTATTGGTGGCAGTATTGTTTGAACTGCCAAAGAACAGCCCCTTCCTGAGTTTCAGCAGCACAACACTGGATTGGAATGTAAAGAAAGACACATTTGAAGCTAGTCACGGTAAGCATGTTATCCCACTAGAGTTGCACGAAATTCTCCTTGAATGCTGTTGAGGTTTTTTTCTTTACAATTAATCTCCTTTTTTTTTTTCTTTAAGCCAGTTATTAAGTACATTAACAGCCTGTGTTGTCATTTATTTTTTTGTGGGTTTTTTTTTTTTTTCATGTGTGTTTCCTTCTATTTTTGTGGATGTACAGAAAAGGTTTAACTGATTACAAAATAATGTATTTCAGGACATTTCGGACAAAAGCTGTTCTTCAGCTGTGTAGAAAGAAAAGTAAACACAGTGCAGTAAACAATTTATATGATATCAGTGGGGAAGTCTTGAAAATAGATGCCAGACATGGTGCCATAGATGGATCTTGCTGAAAATTTTCGTTGCACGATTTTTTGTATTTCTGTGTTGGTAGGGTGATAGGTTAGGACCAGAGGAATTGTGTCATCTGCATGTTGTTTACTATTATTATTATTATAAAGCATCCTTTCTGTTTATATTAGACTATATATAGTTAACTGAAATTAAATCTCTGGTTGCTGATAAAATTCCTTTTCTTTTTACAAGTGAAGGATATGTCAACAGTAGTTTATATACAGTACCTTGGGCAGTAATTCCATTTTCTCAGAGAGGCTCTATTCCATGTGAACAACAAGCTCTCAAGATGAAAAATTGTATAATAAACTTACAGGACCTCACATACAGCCCTAATATAATAAATTAGTCGGACTTGATGCAATTCTGTGCTACAGTAACTTGACTGGCAGTGTGCCTGTTTTATGGGCTTTTTAATGCAGTTCATTATTGGTTCTACAGAAATTCCCACAATATATTAGTTGCAGAGTGACAATAAAGAGCACACAGTATGGAGCATGTCTCTTTCGACACACATTCTCTTCCCACACTCCCTTTACCAAGGAAACTGCTGCAGCCCAGTTTAATTAAACTCTCCTGCCCTGAATTAGCCGGGGTCTTAGCCCCCTAACTGAGAGGAGCCTGGCAGACTGCAGGGGTTTCTTTCCCTTGTGACATCAGATGCCACGAGCAACATGGGAAAAAAGTGATAGGCTCCATTATGACGGCATAACTGCTGCCAGCCAGTATATCAGGAGTGAGCTATAGGCCTATTTACATTGTTACACTACTAAAGTCAGACCAGGTCCGGAAAGTTGTATCAAAAACTGGTTTGGCCCAGGGATTAGGCCAGTATACACCCTAGGCTGGGGAATCCTGACTTTGTCTAACAAAATACAAAAAAAGAAGGAGGGACTATGTTCTCGAAAGTTACGTCAGTGTGAAACCTGTTTTTTTTCAAACCTGCTATTTCATACCTTTAAACCTACCTTGTTTACAAACATTAACGACTGCATGTATAATCCCAACATACATTTAACTTTTATCTGCATATATATATATATATATATATATGCAGATAAATTTATAGAAGAAATAAAGTAAATGGATAAATAGACTGAACACTATTATGCCAGTGGGACTCAGCATAACTAATAATGAACTAATTAACTCAAATATATAACATTTAAATAAATAAACAAAATGTATTAATGCATGCTGATGTGCTGGGGAGGACAAATCAAGGCTTATGCTCAGAGCCAGCATTGCATAATATAAAGAGAAGTTTATGTAAACTAATGTTAATTATAATTAATACATATTTAAAGACAGACGTAAAAGTGATGTCGCAATATATAGAACACCATTACATCATGCAGGAAGAAATCATGGATTTGAATATAAACAATAACAAGTCATTGTCATGCCATCAAAAACCTATAAATACCTCCAATGTTTTTGATTCAAATAACCTGGAGAAAGATATGTACAGCATATCTAAACGTTGGGCAGCTGACTCTTTGGGCTAAAATATATTATTGTGTTTTATACATAACATTATCTTACAAAGGAAATTTATGTAGGAATTGAGAAGTGGACTGGAGTATTACACTAATTAACTTAACAAACTTAAGAGACCGACGGCACAGAGAGCTAAGTATAGCTCTCATCAAAACTTTATAGATAATTGTATAGATAATGCACCAGTTCTAACTGGTTTTAAGATAAAACTGAGCGTAAACATAAAGACTAATGAAGTGGAAAGAGTAAATGTAAAAGAGATTTTGTTTAAGGTAATTCAGGAAGCTAAATTGACATCGGCAAGACGAATTAAAGAAATAAACAATGAAATAGAGATAGTTATAACATAAATTGCATGTTCCCTCCATCAGAAATTAGACAGTTATTTCATAAAGTAGAAAACAGTAGAACATTTGCACAACAAAAAGTTAATGAAATTGCAAATCAAAGCATAGTCTTTTGACAAAGAAAGTAAAGATCCGCCCGGTAAAATAAGCCTTGAATGAACTGATTTAATATAAACATTTAACATTGTTTATTGCTATTTATTTTAAAATATATATTTGTGGTATGCACATAATAGTGAATGGTCATTTATGGTATACGTTTTTGATTCACCTTATGAGGATGTCCTTACATATTTACTGGGACATCCTCCTGTGGCAAATAAAAACCGTATACCATGAAGTATCCTCTATATATAATATGGCATACAGATATATGGTACAAATGATAGCAAGGCATATAGTATATATATATATATATATATATATATATATATATATATATATATATATATGAGAGAGAGAGAGAGAGAGAGAGAGAGAGAGAGAGAGAGAGGTGTGTGTTCATTTGATTATTTACAGATGTGTTCAGATTAAAATACCTTCATCAGAGGCAAAATATAAAGAAAAAAATGTAATTGATGATTAATACATTCATGAATGATCTATTTAAGTAATGGTAGGCCAATTTGTAGTTTTTATTAAAGTGAAATAATGTTGTTCATTTTAAAACACAGGTAACAAGCAAGCCAGAATGATAATTTAAGGACTCAACTGTGCTTAAAAACTCAACTTTGAAATAAATACATCTTCCTGAGTGTGTTTTGGATAAAATCAAAGAGAATTAAAGATGTTACTAAACGTTACAAGTTTTCTATTTCTTTACCGACAGTGCCAAAATTATACATAAATCAATAAACTATGCAATGGAATACATATTTAATGTATTCCATTGCATGGTTATTAAATATCATTTATTTTCATTGTTATCCTTACAATAGTGCAAATACTTTAAATATGACCTGACCATTTGCAGTTCTGGCTAATTTACAGAAAGTATTTGTATTTAGTTAGCGTGTTAAATTATGGCTGCTAATAACAAAACTGTGACAACTGATTCAAACAAAATCACTTTGAAAAAGTTGAAAATGGCTGAAAGCCTTTGCTTCTGGTATGATGTGTAATGGAGCCATTGATGCTCAGAGGCCTTACTCTCTGTTTACAATATGAGCTTTAGACAATGGCAATTAATTCCCTAATAATTTAGCTCAGTTGGGGAGAGTGCAGTGGGTTGAAATGCCAGACATGGTACCTTAGTGATTGGCTCATCGTGTCGCCATGTTACCACAGGCGAGCTCAGCACTAGACTGACAGTCCCATCAGGTGTCATGTAAAGCATGTGACCTTGGAATCCCAGTACTTGATCCCTGTCACTATCTGTCATTATTTTGTGCAGACATGACTCTGTCTCTATACATAGAGCAGCATTATTACTAAATTCCTCTCACTGATGTTTTTCTGGTTTGGTGAAAAAATATTAATCTGTTCCTGGGTTATAGGGATTTGAAATTTTGGTTCTGAGCATGCTCGGTGCAGCTCTTGCAGTTAGATGTTTGATCTCAAAAAGGAACTAATAGTACAGTAGTATTTAAGGCATGTTGGATTTCAAGGTGTCACATTTTTAAATATCATAGTTTTCCATTAAGTATGGAAAACTACAAAGCGGTATGTAATTCAATATGTTAACATAGCTTTATTCCACAGGCTTCATTCGAAGCAAAGTGATTTCATTATACAGGGAGATGCAAAACTTTTGACCATAGTTGTACTGCTAATTCACTCTATTGTAATAGTTACAATTGTACATGCAATATTGGCAAACACAATAAACATAGCATTGATTTACAATGGTCTGTACTGTGTAAGTGAGATGTGTTTATATATCTGACCCATAATATTGCAGTAATGTCATAGTTTATTACATATGATTTAACTTCTGTTTGTAACATTTGCACAAACAGCTCCCCAAATTGCTGTCAGCCAAAAGGATAAAATCTGTTTATGCTCCACATCTCGAACAAGCTGAATGTATCAGAGTCTTCCTGCCCCACAAAATTCCATCAACTTTGAATATTACTAACCAGTGGTAAAAATTCAGTAACTTTTGCTCTTGATAACATTAAAATCCAATTGATGCGTATGATTAATACATTTGAATATGTTTTGTGACTAATTTGAAGCTATTAATATGTTTCAATATTAACTAAATCAAGATATTAATCAAATTCATTCATCATCTTATCATAATTGATTTATTAAAATGTTTGGATATACTGTTATTTGATTGATTACTCTCTTGTTCACAGCCATCATAAAATAATGATTCAGATTTTGCTGCTGATGTATTAATTTTCAAAAAGTTTTCTTTAGGTTGTGCTGCCGGGGGGGTTGGGTCTACTTCACAGTCTTGCACCAGAGCCTAATAAATCAAAGCATCGGTGGGGGATACAATTGTTAAATACTTTGTGTGGTTTTAACTGGGCCACTCTAGGACATTCACTTTCTTGTTTATAAGCCACTCCTGTGTCGCTTTGGCCGTGTGCTTGTGGTCATTGTCCTGCTGAAAGGTGAATCTCCATCCCAGTCTTAGGTTTTTTGCAGACTGAAGCATGTTTTCCTCAAGGATTTGCTTGTATTTAGCTCCATCCCTCTACTCTGACAAGCTTCCCAGTCCCTGCTGATGAAAAGCAACCCCATAACATGATGCTGCCACCACCATGCTTCAGCGTAGGGATGGTGTTACCTGGGTGATGTGCCGTGTTGGGTTTGCGCCAGACGTAACGCATTGCATTTAGGCCAAGTAATTCAATTTTTCTTTCATCGGACCACAGAATCTTTTGCCACATTGTAGCAGGGGGAGATCTGTGCTGACTCTGCTGCCGTGTTCACAGTGCTGCAGGAAGAGGGCGGCAGTCGTCCAACAACCACCTGCGAGTCATGGCAGTGACACGGGGAGGTGGGAAAGTGGGTGTGTGGACTTTCCCCCTCTCTGAATGGCTGAGAGGCGAGTCTTGGGGAGATTGTTAGCCCTATAAGTTAACCCTCTGCTGTTTCCTCAGGTCCGCCCTTATAGACGCGCCGAGAGTGCGAAAGTGCTGGTTCAGGACCGAGAATCAGTCGGGAGAGAAAAGGAAACGAAACGTTTCACAGCGAGACAGTGAGGACGGGGAACCCTTGGACAGACCCCGGAAAAAAAATAACGAAGCAGGCTAGTTAGGTCGGTGATCCGGGACCACTGATAGCAACGGCCGGGATATAGCTGTCAAGTGCAGCATCTTTTCTTTGTAGTTTTGTTACTGTTTTATTTTCCCTGTTTCTTTGTGCCTTCTGTTTTGAATTATTGTTTCGAAGCACCTGCAAGTGCGTTGGTATTGTGTACCATCGCTTGTTATTCGCGTGGTTCGGTTTACCATCGTTGGTAAGCAGACCACGGACCAACAGCGCCCTCTGTGGGCTAAAAGAAAAAGAGCACCCCAAAATAAAACTGGGCACTTGTGCGGTGTTCCCAAGTCCACCTGTCTGTCTCCTGTGTCAGTGAATTACCCACCACCCTTCCACACACATCTTTACATCTTTCTGCAAATTCCAAGCGGGATTTTACATGGGCTTTTTTCAGAAATGGCTTCCTCCTTGCCACTCTTCCATACAAACCAGATTTGTGGAGTACCTCAGCTATTGTTGACACATGGACAGTTTCTCCCATCTCAGCCATAGAACTCTTTTAGAGTTGTCATTGGCCTCTTGGTGGCTTCTCTGATCAATGCCATTCTTACCTGGCTGCTCAGTTTGGGAGGACAGCCTGCTCTAAGCAGATTCTGGGTGGTGCCGTATACCTTCCACTTCTTATTGATCGACTTGACTGTGCTCCAAGGGATGTTCAATGCCTCTGAAATCTGTTTATACCCCTCCCCTGATCTTTGTGCTTTTCCACAACTTTATCCCAGTGTTGTTTTGAAAGCTTCTTGGTCTTCATGGTAGTATCTTTGCTTTGAATGCACTACCCAACTGTGGGGCCTTACAGAGACAGGTGTATTTAATCTGAAATCATGTGACCACTTTTATTGCACACAGATGGACTCAAACTTTTTGTGTGAATTCTGAAGGCAATTGGTTGCACCTGAGCTTATTTAGGAATGTCATAGCAAAGGGGTAAATACAAATGAAGACTTTTCAAGTTTTTATTTTTAATTGATTTGTTTTTTCACACCCCCGCCCCTCCATTTTCTCACACATTGAAAATGTTGAGTAGGTTGTGTAAATCAAAGGAAAAAAATTATATTTAACTGCATCAAGAGTTCAGGTTGTAACACAACAAACTGAAAACATTCGGGGGGGGGGGTAATACTTCTATAGGCACTGTAAATAACAGAGATATTGTCTATTAAACATACTTGCTTAAATTGCAAATTATATATTTTCGATTTATCCTGTATTCCTTTCCTTCAGTTTCAATTATTTATGATCTGGTCTCCTTGCATTGTTTCCTTTACAATTGCCAATGGGCTATATCCCTGTGGAGTTTGTAATCCAACTACTTGTCTGTTTTCAGTGGCTTGCTTGTCATAGTGCAGCTTTTGGCTCCAACGTTTCTTGGTCAGTTGCACCTTCACTGTAGAGCTATTCTTAGACAAGGGTTTAAGAAGGCTAGTGTTCATGGACAGAGTAGTACGTGTCCTTCTTGACAGCAGACGTTGTGCTGGTGAACGTAAAGTTGAATCACAAAGCACACTGCGAAGATTGGGAAGGTTAAGAAATAAGTCAGTTCCAACTCTTTAGATTTTTCCAGGAGTTGTTTTGCACTGAACAGCTCTCTCTCCCAGACCATTAGCTTGTGGGTATTCAGGGCTGCTGGTGGTATGTTCAAAGTCCTATGTTTCAACAAACTCTTTGAAGCACTGGCTTGTGAATTGAGTTCCATTATCATAGATGACTTTGTGAGGTGTTCCTGGTACTGAAAAGCGTTGCTTCAATTTCTTGATTGTGGTGTGAGATGTAAGATCACGGAGTGCATCTATCGCAAACCATCCTGAATATGAGTCAACTAGCAGAAAGTCATGATCACTTTTCCCACTCGAAGGTGTCTGTCACCACCGCTGTGCACTAAGGCAGATCTGGCACTGGGTGTAATTTCAACGGTTTAAAAAGGCACTGCCTAGCAAAATTTTATACATTTTAAACATTATTTTATTATAACATTTATATAACTAACATTTCAAAAAGCTCTGAAAATGTATGTGATATTCTTTGAGCACTGGTTGTAAAAGCAGCTATCTTCTTTGTGTCCGTGTTATCTCTGTGGGGCAGGGGCTATGTGTATTGTTCAATCATGCCCTTTTTTTCGTCTTCTCTCGGCTCCTATCAGTCTCACTTGACTTTTGCTTGTCAATGTAATTTAATTTTAAATAATGCCGTCAGATATACGGAAGTTTTTCACAAAAGAAAAAAAATACTACCAATCTGCAAGATCATTTAGTAAGACAGCACCCGACAAAATACGACAGCGGGAACACAAGTAAAAAACGAAAAAGCAACACCTTCAGTGACAACTTATTTGGGAAAGAAAGTTGATCCAAAAAGTGTCACAGCAAAAGAAATAACAGGCCTGATGGTGGATGTTATCATACAAGATATCAGACCTGTTAATACAGTAGCGGGAGCTGCGTTTAAAAATCTGATTGCGAATCTTGCTCTGGGCTATGAAATGTCCTATCGAAAGACAATCTCCAAATTTATTACTCTGGATCATGAACTTGCAAAGGAAAAGCTTAGACAGGATTTAAGTCAGGAGTGTAATTCAGAGTCCATCACTACTGATGTATGGGCAAGCATTTAACAGTCATCTGCCATTACATTAAACAAAACTGGGAATTCGAGTCAAAAGTATCAGTGACATAAAAATTACGCAGGACACACACAGCTGTGAATTTAGCAGAAGCGATCCATCAGATAAACAGAGTTTGAAGTGGCTACAAAAGTAATAGCTTGTGTTTATGACAACACAGCCAAGGTGTGCAGAGCACTGTTGTTGCTTTCTGCAAGCGAGCGTGCTGTGTTTCTTTTTGGTAGCGTGGCAAATGTAAGCTGGGCAGGGCACAACATAAATCTCTGTATTCAGAAAAGCTTGGAGGATGTACAACAAGTCCATACGTTAATGGCAGCAGCAAGGAGACTGGTTGCACATTTTAAAAACAGTGAGGTGGCAAAACCGTGCTTTAAATAGGAAACAAACAGAAATGCAGAACACAGAAAAAGCATCACTCAACTTAATACAGGATGTACGAACTAGGTGGAACACGGTTTATTATATGCTTGAATGCCTTGAATTAAAATGGCCAGTTATTGCTGCTTTGTCAAACCCAGATTACACCAAAAAGTCTGACCCACCTACTTTAGATCTCACGCCTGAGCAGTGGAAGCTAATGACTGAGATACGACCTCTACTAGAGCCATTCAAACTGGCTACAGTACTTTTGAGGGCACAGAAAAACATTACGGCTAGTTCTTTGTACCCACTTGCAACAGGGATAAAACACAAACTAACTGAATTGCTAATTCCATTTACACAGAGTTTGAGAGATAAGCTAGTGTGTAATTTGTCTCAGCGATTTTGTTTACATCAGCTGAATGACCCGTAATGAGGTTATGCCACTACTTTTTGTGTCATTTCTTGACACCACGATTTCACCATCTGGATTTCCTATCCGAACAGGCCAAAGTCTGCGTGTCTGAAGCACTGTGTTCCAAACTAGTGAGGCTGGTGGAGGACAACATGATGAAAATCATGCCTGTACAAGTGAGTGCAGCACAGAGGACTTACCTGTTAAAAGGAAAACGAAGAACAAAACAAGCAATGGCATTGTTACTTCGTGGACATCAACAAACACACATTACTTCCAAGGAAACCTTAATCCACAAGAGATGACGATTTATGCTCTGAAACTCCATTAATCATCAGCAAAGATCCCCTGATTTGGTGATAAAATGTCCAAACACACGTTCCCAACCTAGCAGCCTTGGCAAAGAGCATGTTAAGTATCCCTGCAACATCGGTCCTGAGCGAGCGTGTGTTCAGCAAAGCAGGGATGCTTGTGAACAAACTCAATTTTTTTTTGAAACCGGAGATTGTAGAGGCCACAATATTTCTGAATAAAAACAGAAAATAAGCTAGGGAGAGCGCACAGACTTTGTCACGTTGGGCTTGTAAATAATTATTCTTGTGTTCCCTGTTGGAGTTTTTTTTTTCCCCCTCTAATCCAATTGCTGTCAATACATCTTAAGGTAAGACATTAATATTTGCAATGTTTTATTAACTTTTTGTGGGGAACCTCGCAGACAGTGTGACTAGACAAATACTTAGAAATGTGTAGTTTTAAGTTCAACTGGAGAAACGTTTACTTTTTGTGACTGGATCTGATGAAAATAGATGTACTTATTATTTACATGTTTCTTTTGCATTAAAAACGGTGCATCAGGTCTTTATGAAAATGATGCATCAATAGTAAAGAAACACTATCACCCAGCCCTATAATTATGTAGTGTGCAGTTAGCCTACTCATGGCAGTTTTTTCTCTATATTTTTACCTTTGGTTTTCTGCTTAGTCCTCGGAATTAAGCTCTGCTTCTGACACCACGTCGAGTGACGAGTGGCAAGACAGTTTAGTTCACTTAAACAAGTTTGTATTTATTAGCATAACAGAAATCCATTAGATTCCATCACTCCAGCCATCAGTATAACAAGCACTGAGTGTCAACAATACCCGGCTGTATAATATAAAGCATGGTGTCCCATTCAATACACATTCAGTAGGACATGTGTTATTAAAGTAGTCTACCATCTGTATCATAGATAAACCTGTGTCAGTGTTTAACATATACAGTGCAAAGAAAAAGTTTGTGAACCCCAATGATAATTATGGAAATTCCATAGTTTTACCATGATAACCTTCTTAAATCAAAACCACTCTGAGTCTTTTTCAATATCCAATAAGTTTGTTAACCAATTCCCTGTCTTTTGGAACAAAATGATGTATGAATTAGACAAACAATGAGCAATTAAGATTCAGGGTATGTGAAAAAGTAAGTGAACCCCTGGTTTTGTCAGCTCAATTAAGGGGATAATTAGGAGTCAGGTGTTTAAATAATTAGGTAGATATTCAGGGGTGAGTTTGGGAGGCCCCACCCTATATAAAAGATCAGAAACTTTGTAAGTATGGTCTTCACCATATAGGTGTGTGGAAACACGTCATGCCACGATCAAAAGAAATCTATGAGGATATCAGAAAAACAGTTATTGATGCTCATCAGTCTAGAAAAGGTTACAAAACCATTTCTAAGGACGTGTGGCTCTACCAATCCACTGTCAACAAATGGAGAAAGTTCAAGACCACAGTCACTCTATTAAGGAGCGGTCGTCCTACCAAAATCTCTCCAAGAACAAACCAGAAAATCATCAAGGATGTCACAAAGAACCCCACAGTAACATCCAAGGATTTGCAGGCCACTCTCGCCTTGGCTAATGTGAGTGTTCATGACTCAACTATCAGAAAAAGACTGAACAAGAATGGTGTTCATGGAAGGATAGCCAGGAGGAAACCATTGCTTTCTAAAAAGAACATTGCTGCCCATCTGAAGTTCGCCAAAGAGAACATGGATGATCCACAAGACTTCTGGAACAATGTTCTCTGGACAGACGAGTCAAAGGTAGAACTTTTTGGCCTCAATGAGTTATGTTATTATTATTAACGTTATGTTTGGCGAAAACCAAACACTGCATTTGAACAGAAGAACCTCATCCCAACTGTCAAGCATGGTGGTGGGAGTGTGATGGTTTGGGGAAGCTTTGCTGCCTCAGGACCTGGACGGCTTACCATCATTGACACAACCATGAATTCTGCATTGTATCAGAAGATTCTAGAGAAGAATGTCAGGCCATCCATCCGTGAGCTGAAGCTGAACCGAAAGTGGGTCATGCAGCAAGACAAATGATCATACAAGCAGATCTACAAAAGAATGGCTGCAGAAGAAGAAATTCAGGGTTTTAGAATGGCCTAGTCAAAGTCCGGACCTAAACGCCATTGAAATGTTGTGGCAGGACCTGAAGCGAGCTGTCCATGCAAGGAACCCCTCAAATGTCATAGAGTTGAAATAGTTCTGCAAGGAGGAATTGGCCAACATTTTTCAAAACCGATGTGAGAAACTTAACAAGTTAGAGGAACTGCTTAGTTGAAGTCATTGCTGCTCAAGGGGGTGCCACCAGTTACTGAATCAAAGGTTCACATACTTTTTCACATATGGATATTGAACGTTGAATCATTTGTGGATAAATAAATGTTGAAAAAAGGTATCATATTTTTATGTAATTTGTTTAATCAGTTATCTATCTATTATTAGGACTTAGATTAAGATCTAATAACATTTTAGATTTGAAGTGTGAAATATATAAAAATCCTAAGGGGTTCACAAACTTTCTCGGCACTGTATACACCTGAGACGTGTTTAATCAAGTTTACAAATATAGTCAGTTCTACTTTTCGTGCTCTATAATAAAATATACAGGTTTTCTAGCTATAAATTTATTCTCAAAAATGAAGGAAATTCTTTGCAAAAAACATTGTTAATGCATCAGTTAGGGTTGATATTAAAAATGACAAAAAGTAGGGAAATTGGATGTTTGGGTTTTTAACTCTAACTCTGCATTTCCTCTCACCCCCTTACAAGCACTGGAAGGGGCACGACAACAAATCAACCACAGACAGCCATCATCAGTTAAGATGAACAACATTAATTAAAAATGATGGAAACAGAAGACCTAATTGCAGCATTGTTGCAGTAGACTGCTGCACAGCAGGAGACCAACCACCTGCAAAGAGAAGCAAACTGCGTACAATGAGAGATATGGGCACTTCAGCGGTGTGCACAGCCAAAGAGACAAAAGCTCATGCTGTGTGCTCAACTGCAAGGGAAAAGTCTCGCCGTCTAAAAGTCCTGTGCAGAAGCCAGAGGTACCAATGTCAGAACGGAGTTACCACCAAAAAAGTAGGAGCTATGGGCTACAGCCACGGGGGTGGATGTCAAGAGACCACCACCCCTGTACCACAGTCTGATGCCAATAGGTCTTGTCCCTTGTCCCTTGTCCCATGCTCCCAGACACCCAAACTTTGTGTTGACCTCTGGTCGCCCTGGAGGCTCAGACATCTCTGCACCAGCTCCAGTTCTCTCACATCGCCGCTGCAGCTGCCCGCTCACCGACCTGTGCTCCCGACACCCCATCAATGTCACCCTGGTCCTTTGTCTCCGGTTCTCGGTCACCTCCCAGGTGGGAAGTGGCCTTAGAATGGTCGGATGTGCTGAGCACAAGGGGAGGATGTGTGGCAGAGTAGGATGCTGCAGGACTACATTCCCCAGAAGGGAATGAGCTGGGAGTGTGCCAGTTTTTGTTTGTTTATTTCTGTAAATAATAAAAGTGCACATAATGCTTTAAAAAAATATACTGTTCTGTGTCTGGATCGCCTGACTTAATATATACTGTATATTATAGTAAAAGTTTTAATATTGGCAATTTTCAAGATTTATTGGTAAATGTCGACATTTACCAAGTAAAGCGGTAAATGTCCAAAATATTCATGATAGCTTGGGCTTCCATATTATCTTTCATCTCTGTATCTTTATAATTGCGATGATATTTGCCATAAAGCTCTGGGTATTGTAATTGTGGAGCCCATTCCATTGGCAAAGTAGAGGGAGGGGAAGAACCCTAGAGGGCAGAACGTGATGGTGCCCTGGAGGTAGTTCCCCTCCCTACGAAGACTTAGAATGGGCCGGAGACCATTCCTCGGTCCTCTGAAAAGGGGCCCAAACTGGGAACACAACCATCTGGTTTGGCAGTATACACAGAGCCCACATCTGCATCTCCTAAATCAAGGGTGTGGATGGTCCCCAAGAGGGTCCCTCCACCAGTCTCACCTGTCACGTTCCCTGGGGGTGGGACGGGGGAAGGATTGGTGAAACTATAAATCAAGCTTAACGTGCTACACAACAGTGTGAGACCTGGAGGATGACACAGAGTCTATTTGTAGCGTGGACCACAGCTTCTGAAGATATCCCTGCAGTGTAGCTCCTAGAATTTCTGGAGACCACTGTCCGCTGCAGGAAGAGCTGGCTCTGGACAAATGGAAGATTTCCAAAATATCTTATGATCTGTGTGATCCTTCATCAGGGCCAGCAATGCCGAAAACAATTTAGGCCCGGGAGTGCACATTCAATCCCAAAAGTTAATGTAGCAATTTCACCTTGCCCCTGTGTATTTCTGTGTTGTATGTTGCTTGTGGCGTGTTAAAATGTTGGTGTATAGTCATTGGTACACGGGATATAATATGGGTTACGCGCACAAGTGCTTAAAATGTATATTTGATTTTTGGCACGATTATTGCACAGCACTTCCAGTGCAGGTAAAATGTAGTAATATGCGAGCATGGGGAATTGCACTTTATTAATTCACATGCAGTTGTACCGAGACTCCAATTGAATGATTGATTAGCAATCAAGTCTCGGTACAGCTTCATAAAAGCAGCATGTTTTCACTCACTCTGGGTTGTGTGTTCGGTGAGTGGAGAACAGGATTGGAGACTGAGCTAATAGTAATTATAATAGCTGCTCGCCGTGTTTGTCTGTATAGTTCATTTTATTTGTCTCTATTTTGGCTGCCAGTGCCGTGTCCTGTGTTTTGCTTGTCTTTACAACCTTTTATTTTCTGTCTGTTCAATTATTAAATGCTGAGCGAAAACAATCACTCAGCTTTACCAAACTCCAGCTCTGTTTATTTGTTGGTTCCTGGTTCTGGTCTGACATCACCCACTACAGCCGTCTTTGTGACAGTTACACAACCAGTTTGTGAGCTACGGGCAATCTTAGGGTCTCCTATGAGCGTCACCAACAAATCCTGAGAGAAGATCATGTATCACATCAGTACACTAAATAGGTTTAAGTACCACTTTCGCAGGACCCAGGTAAACTCCTACCTGAAAAAAAGGAGGTTACTCTGTATGGTTCCTACAGGAAACACACACTACTCCATAGGCTGAAGCCAATTGGGGGGGGGGGTGTCTTCAGCCACCTCACTGAAACATCTTGCGGGACGGCAACGCTCTTCTCCCAGTTCTTTTGTCCCAAGGTTGCTGATGTGAACAACAGTGTGCCAGGCTGTCTGTTCCACCAGTTCTAGGATGGACATAGTATCGTTCATCTCTTGAACTGGTATGCGCCGTCCCAGTGGTGGGACTTGGGGAAAGCGCTGATTAAAGTCTTCTGTCAGGATTACATGAAGGGTGCGAGCCGGTAGAGGGACTCCTGGAGCAGAAAAAGAAGGGAGACCAGAAGAACATCACTTGGCTACTTTGACGGATCCGGAGAGCATGAACAAGAGGGCTAGGGCTTTCTACTCCGCTCTCTTCACTCTGGATCCAGTCAACTCATGGTGGGCATCAGGGATGGGTTTGAGGGCCAACTGACTCGGGTCGAATTCACGGATGCCCTCTGTCTGATGCCTTATAATAAATCGACAGGCTGACCATGGAGTTTTACAAAAACTTTTGGACTTGCTGGGGCCTGTCTTTGTGCAGGTCCTGGCTTCCGTGAGACCAGAGAGATGCCCCTTTTGATGCCCAAGAAAGGGAATCTGCGCTGCATCAAAAACTGGTGCCCGGTCTAGTTGCTGTGCACAGACTACATAATTATAGCCAAAGCTGCTTCGCTGAGGCTCAAGTCTGTACTGGCAGACGTGATCCACCCAGACCAGTCCTACCTGGTCCAGAACAGGACAATATTCAATAACATCTTCTTGGTTCGAGACCTGCTGCATTATAGTCGGGAGACTGGTCTGTTTGTTGAATTTCTGTCTCTTGATCAGAAGGCGACATTCGACCAGGTGGATCGCGATTCTCATTGGAAGCCTGCATGCATTCGGGCAGCAATTCATCGGCCTTATCCAAATTACTGTACGCCTCTGCTGAATGCCTTCTTAAGGTTAACTGGTCCCTGATGATGCATCTCACTTTCCAGGAGAAAAGTGGTCAAGGATGTCCTCTATCCAGTCAGTTGCACGTGCTGTGCATCAAGCCCTTCCTCTGTCTCCTGTGAAGGAGACTCACTGGGATGGTGCTCGGCAGATTACTCTGCTGCAGGTTGTTAAGATGACCCTGGAAGGAGGACTGCCTCCCTGTTGCGCTCCAACACTTCCACTAGAGCACAAGCAGCATCAAATGATTAGGAGTCCACCTGAACCTCAGTCGCAGCCAACTGGATGGAGTTGGAGGAAAAAGTTGCTGCAAGCCTGAGGTCCTGGTCAGGTCTGCTGAAATTGCTTTCCTTCGGGGGCAGAGCTCTAGTGATCAACCAACTAGACACTGGCATCGACTGACCTCCCTGAGCCCATCAACTGAGTTTTTCACCAGGTTCCACAGGAAGACGGAATTCTTCTGGGCCGGAAAGCATTGGGTCTCCGTTGGGGTTCTGTGCCTTCCTCTGGACGAGGGAGGTCAAGGGTTGGTGTGCGTCAAGAGACAGGTGCACACCTTCTGCCTACAGACCTTGGAGATACCTGTACAGAACCAGCCCCTCAATGGTGTGTGCTGGCCTCCCTCCTCTAGCACCAGCTGCGCAGCCTGAGCTATGACCAGCAGTTGCTCTGGATCGATCTTCAGGGAATCCATCGCTGAGCTGCCAGTCTTACCAGGACCTGCTAAACACCAGATGCATGTTATCTGTGAGCCAGGACTGTCCATCCTACAAGTAGAAAGATACCAAAAATATCCATAATGCACACCACAGCGTTGGTTAAAACTTTCACTGCAGTGTGTCATGTGCCAAAAAAATTAACATGTTAACACTGTTTTGTAAATCAGCATGCTCAATATAGTAAAAGTCAGCCTCAGTATGAAAAATACTTGAAAGTATGAATTCCTTTGTCAGGGACTTTCAGTAATAAGATAGACAGTTTGTGAACTTATTTTGTTTATTATCCTGCTATTTGAAAAAAATAAAAAAAATAATAATACAATCCAGTTAAACTAAATAATCATACAACTAGATCACTCTGGTCTTTCTTGGGTATCCATCACTTGTTAATGGTTCCACAACCACCCACTGTCCTGCAAAGTCACCGAGATCATTGTGCTTTCTCATAATTGTTGTCGAGTATTAGCACATGTCTCTCACACAGCTTTTACTTAGTGCTTATGAGTTTGTGAACACAAAATACCATAATACATCAACTTATTTCTTTTTTTTTAACAGACCTGGTACTTCACTGTGACTAAGGCTGTCAGTGGGTGTTGGATAGGATTGACATTCAACTTGCTGACTTTCACAGTATTTAATATAGCTGCTTGAAAACAAAGAATAAACTAAATGTTTTTGCATTAAGTTCAAAATCAACTGCAACCTGTTGCACAATAAACACACTTTGACAAAACTGATGTAACCGAGTTGACTCAAAACAAACACGTAATTCTAAAACGTTAAGCAGCCACTGCTCAAAAAAAGATGACATGAGAATCAAACCCCCTGTTTATATAGGCCAGTAGTGGCCAATACGTGGATCATGATCCACCGGTGGATCGCAAAGCATTTTTGGTAGATCTCTGGACAAATCAGAACTAGCACTAATATATATGCATACAACAGTTTTTGTTAGGGTTGATGGGGAGAGCCTTCTGTGCCGTCCAGTAGTACAGATGAAAATATCCCCACAGTTTCTGGATATAAGACTAAATAAATGCTTGTGCGAAGGTACATTTTAATTTAGACGCACGTGTGCCATTAGAAATTCCTAAAGCTTAACTATAAAACAAACATGATTTTGTTTTCAGCTGAAAGTATAAAACAAACAAAAAAATAACCTCAGTCACCTAAACACTGATAGCTCAATTGTAATGTACTCTGGGAATGTAGTTTATTGGTGTCCACTGTTAATCACACATTAAAAACTACAAATCCCATACCCCACCAATTTCACTGATTTGTCAGTGTGATGGCTACTGGTTTCCAGACAGTTTGAAAACTTGTCAAACCAAGATGAGGAAAATATATTATTTTCATGAGATTGGAGAGGTTTTAAAAGAAAACAGCGATGGACAACATTCAGATATGTGGGCGTCTTTACAAGAAATGTGCAATGAAGATATGTCAGAAGATGAATGTGAACAGGGAAGGGCTATGTTAGTTATAGCATGTTCACAGCTTTAAGTAGCAAAAGAACACACCGTTCAACCAACAGTGGCTAAAAGATTTTCCCTGGTTAAGTTTGACAATGTACAAGAAATCCATGTTTTTTCAGTATGCAGGGGAAATGATGGCAGGCAAGACTGCATTTTTAATAGGGAGCCAGAAGTTAAAACGTGAAAATTTATTAAGCACAGTACATCAAAATGGCATGCAATGTGCCGAGAGGCATTGTGATAAAGACAGAAAGAATCGAAGCTGTAAATCTCCCTCCAGACCAGAAAGGGCACAAGGGTGTAAGGTTGGTAGTACACTTCCCCATAGACAGGTTGACTCGATGGTGGCTGGAAACAGAAAGTCGGCCATCTTAGAGGAAGGGCGTAGCTGCACGTACTCTAAACAATCCCCAGGCAATCAGCCAGGCAGAGATTGGTTACACTGGGGCACCAGGCTGATTGCAGGGAGAAGTTGGGTAGTACAAAAGGGGACACAGCTACGCGAGTACAGCCTCTTGTGCTGAAAACATAACATATGGTCGTAGCCTGTATTGTTTTGTTTTGTTACGTGTTCTTTTTGTGTTTTTTTAGAAGAGGAGTGAGCATCCAGGAGCTGTCACTATGGAGCCAGCACGAACCCCTTCACTTCACGACATCGGAATTGAGCATGTACACTTTCGTGCATGGAGGACATGGGACAGGACAGTGTCATACCATCGTTGGTAGAGGGGCGGCTTCTTTTCTTATTGCAAATAAAATACTGATTGTTTTTGGGGGAAATGCTGTCTGGACAATCACTTTGTTCCTCACACCACTTGCACCTGACGACAAGCATACATCCAGAAACATTAGCCAGACCATCCTGCTACCATAAACATGCAAGCAGCACATTCTGAAGAAGATAACTACCAGACAGTTAAAAATCATTTAATTTGGAAAGTAAGTTGTCCATTATAATTTTGTTGATGCAAAAGTATTGAACTGCACAAGTGTTATGTAAGAAAGGAAAGAAAAAAAAAGATTGGTAGATATTCAATACATGTGTACAAAATTGTGTATTTTTTTGTGCTTGCCTACATTTTAACTTAGGTGCACATGTGCCTAAAAGTTAGTGTCGAGACCTGCCTATACCAGGTTTCAAGACTCAGATGAACAATGCTGGTAAGCGTCTGTTTTATAACTGCCTATGCTTAATATTAAAAATGCTTTGATTACACCTTTGTTACGGTTTTGTTGTTGTGGTTGCTTTGTTGTATTATTGCTATCTTACATATTGGACACTATTCTGCTAAATACTGCTAATAATTGTTGGTCATAGCTTACTGGTGGATAGCAGAGCCTGTTGAAATCTACCAAAATGGATCGCAGTGTTTGGTGTATTGGCCACCACCGATATAGGCCAATGGACCACATAAATTTGCACACATTGCAGGCTTGGGGATTTTCTAATTGTATTTGCATTCTCCAATTTTTGGTCAGTCATTGACGTTTTTAAGTATTCCATTTCTGGGATAAGAAACATCTACTCAACCAGTTGTTTGTCCACTCTCTGCGTCATGAATTTCAATAGTCATCTAATCTGTGTAAATTTTAGTGTTGGAAAGTTTGAGTGACAAGACATTCCCTTATACAAGTAGGCCCTAGTAAAAGCAAAATATAGCAGAGTGAAGGCATGGTAAAGCATAGGTAACCATTGTGAGTAATGTATAGTAAAGCAAAAGCAAAAAAAAAAAAAAAAAAAAAAAAGCAAACCAGGGTAAACTATGGTAAACTCATAGTAAACCAATGAGAAAAGCATAGGGAAACTGCAAAAATACCATAGTAAACTTATAGGCATTATAAAAGTGCTGCCATCAGGCTATGGGAAGTGCCTCAGCTACAAGGACTGTACTATATTTTGAGACTCTACATCCACTGCAACTAGATAAGTTAAAAAGTAGGCTGGCAGGAAGTCTAACCTAAAAAAAAAGAAAAAGAGTTGTAACAAAAATCCATATTTCAAAATGAGCAATTAGAATGTGCCTAGCTGTTTACAGATCACGCCAACAGCTAACTTCCACGCACTTTTTAGAATATGAGCTACTGTTCAGTGCCTGCATAATTACTTGGCTTCTTACCAGAAAAATCTGAAATTAAAATTCATCCATCCATTTTCAATAACCACTTCTTCCTATAGAGGGTCAGGGTGAGCTGGATCCTAACCCGGCAGACACAGGGTGCAAGGCAGGACTACACCCTGGACAGGTTGCCAGTCCATCACAGGGCAATGCAAACACACACTGGGAGGGCAATTTAGAGAGACCAAATCAACCTGACCAGCATGTCTTTGGACATTGGGAGGAAACCGGATTGCCCGGTGAAAACAAACATGGACAAAGGGAGAACATGCAAACTCCACACAGACAGACCCCATGAGCCGGGAATTGAACCCGGGAACCCAGACCCTGGAGCTGTGAGGCAGCAGCCCTAACCACCACGCCACCGTGCCACCCTAATTAAAAATTCTGTTTTATATAAAAAATATTATATATAATTCTTGTTATATTTGTGCTCTGTTCATATATAATATTTAATTAAACTACACAAGTGCATTTTTATATCTTAAATTTTATAGCTGTTCATAATATACAGGAGAGAGAGACACACACAAAAAGACTGTTTTAAACACTATTCAGATAGCCAGAGGCAACAGCTCCATTGGTTTTCCCTATCTGCAATAGACTTCAATATAAACTGAAGAAAATCACATGTGCTATAAACAGTTTTTCATTGGATGAATTGCAACATTTTTTTTTTTTTTTTATCAAGTGAGGCAAGTCTCCAGAAATGCTTCCAGCCTTGCTCATCTCAATATAATTATTACCTCACCCAATGTTCTATTACGTATGCCCTGTTGGAGTTAGTAGAGAATGTATATTCAAAGTTGACAGTAGACATCTTTGCCCGTATTAAGCAATTTAATTTAATAAAAGTCTGTATGCAAGGTGAATATTAATTACATTTTGGACGAAGGTAGGAAACAATTACATTTTCGTATATTCAAATTATAGTGAATTCTGCGGTGCCAGTGCCACAGTGTTAAATGGCTGAGGGTGTGAATGTGGTTGCTAAAGTCTCCCTTTGGTACTTTAGATTATACAGACAAGGTTTGTATAAAAGGGTAGACCTCAGCCTGAAAAAAACTAAAAATAAATGGAGAAGAAAAAGTACCACCAGATCATTTCATTGTCACTGAATTGGCAGACAGCGCGATTACAAACTGCCTGTATTGTTGGCCTTGTTTGTTTTTCTGTATTCTGCTAATACTTGGACAAAATACTGATACTAATTTGATCGAGCAGTAAAACGACATTCCAAAGAAAATGACCACGTCAATGCCGAAGTGAAGCTGAAGCTGCTAGGACAAATTCGCATTGAGCATGATAGATGAAGGTTCATGTATTCAAGTAGCAAAACACAACGAAACCATGAGAAGGAACAGGGCTGTTTTAAAATGTTTAATTGTTGGAACAAATTTCTTCGGACACCAGGAATTATAGTTCAGAGGAAACAACGAGATGGCAGATTATTTAAACAAGGGGAACTACCGGGAGCTCACAGAGGTAATAACTTGCTATGATGAATTGCTTGCCACTCATATTGAGCAGTCTAGTGTATTTACAGGAATGTCAAAAACAATTCAGAATGATTTGATTTCTTCTATCTTATTATCTGTGCTTCAGGAGATAAAAAGGATGTGAATAATGCCACTTTTTTTGCATGGCAGATAGATGAATCAACTGACATTGCCAGTCATGCTCAGCTTTCTATAATTGTGTGGTATGTGGAGGAATTGGGAAATATGCAAGAGCGTTTCCTGTTTTTTTTTTTGACGAACCAGTTGGCGAGATTCGCAGTCAGTTTTCAGCCTAGTTAGCATAACAATGGCATGAGTATGATTTTGAAGAGAAACTGGTTGCACAGATGTATGACAGAGCTGTAGTGATGGCTTCCGAATTAAACAGGCTAAAAGCCAAAGTACGAGAAGTGGCTCCAAGTGCTGTCTTTATACACTATGTAAGCATCGTCTAAACCTGGTGTTAAGCCAAGGAGCAAAAATCATTACACAAGCCAGGGTCTTTTTTGCAACACTAGGGGGGTTCACGTCATTTTTTTTCAAATCCACCAAAAGGGTAGCTTTGTTGGAAGAAACTGGTTGTCCTCAACTGTCAAAAAATGCTCCAACTCGCTGGAACTTCAGTTCAAGGATCGTCAGCAGGATCACCAGTAATCGTGACAAGCTGGTTGAGACTTTCTCACGCATCGTCAACTCAGGGGGCAGGGATGACAATGCCATCAGAGATGCAAGTGGGTTCATTCGAACTCCGATTCGTGCTTTTCACGTTCAGACAGGTTTTTTCTGTTAGATACAGTATTTGATATTGTTCAGCAAAAAGCTATGGATGTTGTGTTCTGCAAAAACAGAATTGAAAATCTGCTTTGTTCTACAGAGGCGAAAAGGACTGACGTATTTAATACATTGTACAAAAAAAGCAGCCAACTTGACAGAAGACCCAGCTGACACACAGGAGAAAGAGTCACCGACTGCAAGGCGAGATCTAAGATGTAAAGAAGCAATACCGCATGCTGTATTTTTCTACTTTGGACTACATAATACTCCAGAGTCATCATTGATATGCAAGTCTGGAGAAGCTGCAATTCCTTGAGCTGTTGAATTACGAGAAGTTTGCAGCAAAGAAAACTGTATTGCCAGATGAAGCATTTAACTGCTTAACTGGGGGATGTGGCCGATTTAACGCAGAAAGTTTGAAAACAGAGCTTCAGGATTTCTGTTCGGACACCAAATTGCAAGGTGACAGTGGCAGAATTTCAGATTTGCTGTGGTACTTTAAGGGCAGTGGTCTTAAAGCGATTCACCAGCTGTACAAGCTGATGTTTTTAATAGCAACAGTCGGAGTAACGTCTGGCGGTGTGGAAAGAAGCTTCTCCTGTCTCAAAAGGCTAAAGAGCTATACAGGAAACACAATGGTACATGAACACCTTAAAAACCTGGCAACTCTATCCATTGAAAATGGAATTTTGAAGGCTCTGAAAAAGAACCCTTGCTGGTATGACCAGGTCATTGACTATTTCACAACCAAGAAAGAAAGAGCAGACTAATCAAGAAATAAAGTAAGAAAACTCTTTAATCAACTTAAGTATTATATTTTTAAACTTGCCCTTTACTGTTAATTGGTAACCTATGTAACATTTGTTTACTTAACACTTTTATTTATGCCCTTTCTTTCAAATGCCTATTTATGCCTATGATACAGAGTTGAGAAAAAAAAAAAAAGTTTTATTTCTGTACTTCTCAGTATTGCTGTATGATTGTTATCTGCTCCGACTTGTAAATATATATTGTTAGATCAGGGAAGCAAGTAGGCACATCCATTTTAGAATGAGTAAAAATGTTTAAGAGTAGGCTGTCAACAGTCCCCCCCCCCCCCCCCCCCACCAGTGTGCCTCCTCTGGCTCAGAAGTCACCAGCCACCGTTGCTTTGTGCATAGTGTTTTGTAGCAACCACATATTTTAAACATTGGCACAAAGTACCCAAAAGGGGTTGATGAATTTATACATTCTCATTGTGCTTTTGTTTCTCCGAGATAAAATGATGGGATTGGGGCAAGTTGGAACACAAATGACAGGGAAACAGAATGGCAAAACAATTTATATACCACTTATATAATAAGCTTCTACTGGAATATTTCTCTTTTACTCAGGTTTAGTACACTACTGAATGTCATAGTAAAAGTTTCAGTTGGGGTCTGATATCTGGTGTTGAACAAAATGACCTTCTTGGTCTTTGGCAGAACTAAAAACTCTGCCTTTACCTTCACTTGTTATCTAAATTTTTTTTTTTTTTTTTTTTTTTTTAAAGCCTTTTTCTTACACTTACAGAATAAAATTGCTCTTAATGTACCTAATAGATTAAGGTATGTTGGAATTTTAGCATCAGCATCTGGTTAACATATTAGAAAATGAATTGATAAAAGAAACATGCAAGGTGGAATAAAAAGGTGAACATGCATATTATAAAATGGCTTGGTGTCCAAATTGAAATCAAACAATAGTGCCACTTCAGTGGCAGCTTTGTTATTGAAGTCTGTCATCTAGTGGACATTTTATTAAGAATTTAAAATGTACAAAGCACTTATATACAATTCAGTCAGAGGTTCCCAACCTGTGGTCATGAATAAATCCCAGGTGGTCTTACAGAAAAAGGTTACTGCATCTTCCCATTTCTACAAACTAACACAGTTGCTACAATACAGTAACAGCATTTTACCAAATAAGCTTTGTGCATTCCTTACTAAATCATTTTTGTTGCTATCATTGAATCTAAATGACGTTTCTCTGTTCCTTAATCCACCTGGCAATACCTGCATCAGTGCAATCCTAATTTAAGACACCTTTTAAAGTACTTTCTGAAAAGTATGTGTGATATTAGTCCGGCAGCCTGAAATGTGGGCATTCCAAAACTCAGGTCAACAGTTGCCCAGCAGTGAGTCGTTGAACTGACCAGTCTGAAAGGCTGCTTGCTTTGTTGCAGTGGTGTGGTATCATTCTGTCATCTAGTGGCCGTTATAGCAAAATGCCACCATAACTATATCAGGAAAGTGAGCTTCATGTAAATAATTTCAACAACCATGGTGTTAGGGCAGCATTATTAAGCCTGCCCTATTGCTAACTATGGTTCTAAAATATTCTTAAATGGATACTTTCCCACTTCGTCTGCCTTGGAGTCTTTTCAGAAGCATGACAAATTATGATCTGAGAGAAAAAACAGCAGGGAATTATACAGAACATATATGTTTAAACAGGTAAGACTTGCAAAATGTAGCAATCTGTTTAATCAAGATGTATGATTACAAAAAGGTTTTAGCTCCTGCATTAATTGCAATACATTCTATTTCCCTATGTGTTTCTACAATTATAATTCAAATAGATTATAGCCTCACTGCATGGTACGACATTTAAACAGAACTATTTTTATATTTTCAAGGAATTAGTGAATTGACACCACCATTTCCTCTTTAGACCTCTGCTAACTTTTTTTGTTGAACTGGACTGGCCTCTGACTGAGCAGGGACTCATAGAAGTTGGACAACATGACAATGATAAAAAAAAAAATGTAACTATGACTTCCATGTGATAAATAGTACTAGGAACTGAACAAAATTAAACAATGCATAATTGCATCTTGCTTTTTGGAGAGTATACTTACTGGAACGGGAGTATATCTATCATTGGGGAGGCAGATGAAACAGGACTTAGAGTGATCTTAATGATGAGCTGGTCAGAATGACTGTATGGTATATACTTTGAACAAATCACAAGAACAACTTTTGACCAGATGGTAAAGTTAAATTTTTTTTTTTTTTTTTTTTTTTTTTTTTTTGCAGTAACTGATGTTTCAGTTTTTTTAAAAGGGCAATTCAGCTAGTAAAAAGAGAAAGAAAAAGAAAGTTCCCTACTCACCAGGGTAAACACTTAGACAAAAATGATCAAATTATCTGAAAGCGAAATCTTGCAGATTCACAAGTGCCAGTAAAGTGCAGTATGAAAGATAGAAAAAAGGCTGTACAGACTCTGGAAATAACACCAATTTGTCGCCTTAACCCTTTGCGGTCCTATGTCGGACCAGGTCCAACATTACAATTTTTCCTTTCCAGTCCGATGTCAAAGACTGAAAATACAGGTCTAGTCGTTTTTTCTCCGGAAAAAAAGAAAACCTTTGAAATGAAACCAAAAAAAAAGGGGGGCGTATCTGAGCAGAGAACACAGACACAAAGATACAGCAGCTGCTTCTGCATCCAGCATTCGAATATCATTGACATTTGCAGAGCTTTTTGAGATGTTATAGTAATAAAATAATGACTTGGATTTATCAGTATGCACGACTATGAAGAGGTATGTGAAAAATACAGCGAACAAGGGGTAGGACTTGGCTGGAGATGCAGTACTGATGTCCTTTTGCTATGCAGGGCCTTTTAAACCTGTTTTACTCTTTTTAAACAGCGTGTGAGAATTTGGACCTGGCGCGTCTGACAAGTGCTGAATAAAACGGACCACTAAGGGTTAAGAGTGGGTTTTACATTTTTTTGTGAACTTAAATCAAGTTGTCATAGCTATCTACATAGCTGTAAGGATGTAAAATATGGAAGGCAGCTACATCTTTTTGCTATGCATTTAAATAATTCTCCAACATACACAAAATCCTAGAAATATCAATGTATTTCTCTCATGGTTTTGAATGTGGTGAGTTGTTTGAGCAGATAATGACAATGCTAGACTTTATTAAAAAGAGAGGGATAACAATGGTTACAATCAAGGTTTTGGCAGCAGACACCATGCAAACTTACCCTCACAGCTCTTGTAGTGCACCTCAATCCAGACCCTGACAGTTCTTGTCTTATCTAGCTGCAACTGAAAATGGGAGAAATTGGTCATTTTAGATGTTTAAAGGGTTGTAATGATCACTCTACACAATTGAAAAGCAGTTGTACTGTCCTCCTTAAGGAGATTCTACTAGCTCAATATCTATAACTAACTAAGTCAGCAAGAGTGGCAGACAGCTAAAGCAGGGACGTCAGAGGTGTCAATTTCACGAACAAACGGTTTATTGTTGTGAACTATAACGTAATAAATGAAATATAAAGACAACAACTTATTACAGAGAACATTTAGTTAGGTGGAAGGTACAGGTGAGTAAGAAAGTAAAGTGAACTAAACAAACATCCAAACAAAATAACACTAAAACAAAATGAATGCAGTGTCTGGTGGGCCTCCAATAACCCCCACACACAAACACCACACCAATACAAAACCAACACACAGACAGGCAAAAAAGACAAAAGGTGAATGAATAAGTATACGGGGAAAACAAATTACAAAGACAGTCTTGATGGCAATAGATGATGAATGAAATTTAGGCCTAACAAGTCCAGTGAAGCAATGCACATGAAATCCAAAGTAACAAAAGAACAAAACCAAAATTACAGGAACCAAGTATCAAAGTAAAGTAGAAAAAAACAGCAAACAGAAAAGGAATAATCTCACCAACAAATAATGAAGTCCAAATAGAGTCCTGTACTGATGACGATGGATGAAGGTTGATGAAAAAATAATGATCGTAGAAAATGGTGAGTCTGTTGAGTAGTACCAGGATGAGTGGTGAACAGCCATTTGGAAAATATCAGGAGGATCAGGAACAAAATGGAGACTGAACACACTAATAAAAACAAACCCTAAACAGACCTTGAACAGCAACTAAACTTAAACAAGTAACAGTGTAAACAAAAAAAAGAAAGGTTTAGACAAAGTACAAGATTTTAACAAAAGAGTAAATGGACACACCTGTATTTATCTAAAATAAAATTAAAGTTACACTGTAATTAAGTAATGTGCTGTTTGTAAAATGGATTCCTCAAGAGAAAGGGGAGTTCTCTCCTGGCGTAGCCAGCCAGCTTTAATACCGGTTTTGGCTTCCAAGGAGCTCTGAGATTGGAGGAGTGGATATCTGAATGAGCCAATGGGGGGAGAGGATGACCAGAGGGTGATAGCAAGGAACTATGGGAAATCAAGTTTTAACCTGGCCAGGCTACTGACCCTAATAAAAGGGACAGGTGGGTGAAACTTACACCCACTTTATGGAGCATGTGAATTGCTACAGGGTGTAACTGAAACCACTAAATGTGAAATGTAATAACACTCCTTTTAGATCAAAATGTACCGGTCTAGGAAAAAGAAGAGGACTATGATGTTTTAAAATTGAAAAGCAGGGATCACATGTAATGTTTTAATGCTTATATGATTTAGTTTACTGGAAATGTGTTTAAGGAAACATTTTTAAGCAACAATGAAGAAAAGCATTAATATTATATTGAGTTGTGGAACTGTGATTATTTTATAAAGACACAGCGCACCCAATTTAGTCGATTTGATGCGCTTAACAGGGGGATTAAATGAGCATGATCCACTTGCTTTGACTAACGTGAGTACCACTGATCCCAAATGTAGCATAGCAAAAGTTGATTAGTGTGATGTGTTGCCATTGTTCATATCATAGCAGTTAATAAAGTTATGCTGTTTGTATAAGCATGCGCCCTGAAGAAAGAATAACAAAAATAAAATAAAGAACACGTGTGCTTGATACCACTGTCTCATTCTGCCTTTCGTTATGACCACACCGATACAATTAGCTTATTTGGACCATCAGTTAAAATAGACTATGTTTACCATTGATTCCAGACCCTTGTGCTCACAAAAATGTTCCACATCTGAAGAGGATTAAGTTAGTCCTAGGAATTTAGAGATGTTATTCTCTTTGCTCTGGTTTTTCCTCATCATCCAACATTTGCTGTTTAATATGAGTTACATACATGAAAATGTTATGTTCTTTATGTTCCATGTGTCCATATTACACCAGTCAGAATATAATATCACACTTAATGTATGTTTTTTTTTTTTTTTAACAGAACATTCCAGAACAGGAAAAGGCCATTCGGTCCACCTATGGGTCCACCAATGCAAGGTAGTATCCGATAGTCAACTATCTGCTTCAACAACTCTGTCCGGCATCCTTTCTGTGAAAAAGCTCCTTCTCTTTTTGGTTCTGAATATGCCCTTCTTCAGCTTCCACCTGTGGCTCCTGGTTCTGTTCTCTGTGACCTGTGAATTAATTCTCAGCAGTTACTTTGTTAAACCCCTTGACAATTTGAAATACCTCTATTAAGTTGCCTTTCAGTCTATGACATGCCCATCAATCCTGGAATTAATCATGTTGCTCTCCTCTGTACTCTCTCCAATGCCTCAATGTCTTTCTTATGATATGGGGACCAGAACTGTATACAGTATTCTAGGTGTGGTCCTACCAGTGCATTGTATCATTTTAATATAACTTGTCTAGATTTGAATTCAACTGTCTTGGCTATATAACCTAACATTCTATTTGCCTACCTTTATAGCTTTTCCCACGTCTTAAATAATATAATACTAAACTGTTCAGTCTATAGAGATTAAGAACTGCAGACAAAGGGCAGGTTTACAGTGCTAGGTCCAGATGGTTGTCCCACATTGTTGACAGTATAGAGAGGTATCTGGGGTTCATTCCTCAAATTAGGTGTAGGGGGGCCTGGTTGTCGCTTATGAACACACCAAGCATCAAAACCTGTAGGTTGTTTTGATTTCCTGCATCTTTTTCCTGGTGCTTCTGAACTCCTTCTGTGACTGCCTATAGATTCTCAGCCAAACTGTAAACCTATTCATTATAAAATTCATACTTTTCTTGAGGTTTCAAATGTAACATTACATCAACTGGGAGGGTTATTTCTCGTCCAAACATGACTCTACAGGGTGTAAATCCAGTACTGTACTGGACACTATTCCTATACACCATCATTACATTTGGCAAAAGTTCATCCCAATTGGTCTTAGAATCTACAAATAAAGATTGTACTAAGTGTGCAGTTAAATCATTCAACTATCTATCTGATTGGGGATGGTAAGAAGTTGTCCTAGATTTATTGATCTTCATTAGTCTGCACATTTCCCCAAACAAAGTAGATTCAAAATTCTTGGTTAGGCAACATATAGGCTTCTGTCCATTTCAAAAAGTAATCAGCAACCACTAAAATGTACATTTCCCATTACAAGTAATAGGAAGGGGGTCCAAAATATCTAAAGCTATACATTGCATGGGCCAAAAGGTCTTAGATGAGCATAACGGGACACCAGGGGCTTGACCTGGTGCTTTTCTAGAAACACAATCTGTGCATTTTCTATACCAATGTTTCCCAAAGAACAGTCTATGGACCAGAGCCAGTGTCCTAGGAAATAAGTTGATCAGGAAATAAATTGATCAATTTAAAGGGGAGATTCCATTGTGTCTAATGTCTATGAGTTTAGGTTGGGAAATAAGTGGATCGAGACCGGGAAATAAGCAGATCAAGCCTAGAAAATAAGTTGATCAGATATATTATAAACAATAAATAATTTTAAATCATTTTGTAAGTAAAATGTATATTAATAAGTAGTATAATAGTATAAATATCAACAGGATGATGCTAGATAAGGAAACAGTAATGTGAATATTGCTGTAGTCTATATTAGCAACAAATACATAACTTAAAATGAAATTTGTAAGTAGCCTGTGATTAATATGTATTTCTGTTTGTGTAATAAACGTTAACTAGCAAAATGTGTTACATATTTAATGTTATTTTGCATTTCTGGAGGTGTTCTTGTTTTGGGAAGCACTATTGTATGTAGGTATGCAAGTGTTTTTCCAAAAGTTAAAGCATGACTTTCAGTCATGGAAAAAATTTAAAAAAAAAAAAAACTAGGCATACATTTTTCATTTCTGTATTTGTCCTATCTACAGAGGATTTGACAGGGTCCTTTAACATAATACAAATCGTATCCCTTAGTAATACTATATACAGTGGCTCTCAAAAGAATTCACCCCCCCTTGAACTTCTTCACATTTTATTGTGTTACAACATGGAATCAAAATAGATTTAATTAGGAGTTTTTGCCACTGATCAACACAAATAAGTCCATAATGTCAACATGAAAAATAAAATCTACAAATTGTTCTAAATTAATTACAATATAAAACAGAAAATAATTGATTTCATAAGTATTCACCCCCTTTGCTATGACACACCTAAATAAGCTCTGGTGCAACCAATTGTCTTTAGAAGTCACATAATTAGTTGAATGGAGTCCGCTTGTGTGTAATTAAGGTGTTTCACATGATTTCAGATTAAATATACATGTATCTGGGAGGTCCCACAGCTGGTCAGTACATTTTCTAACAAAAACTACGTCATGAAGACAAAGGAACATTCAAAGCAAATCCAGAATAAGGTTCTTCAAAAGCATTTGTGACAGACTGGCACTTCAAAAAAAAAAAATACTTATTAAAAATAAGCACAAGGGCCAAAACAAAGGGATTTAAGCATAAATAGAACAACACAAAACAAGACTTACAAAAATAAAGGTTTCCAGGCTGGGCAATGCCTTCACTGAACCTGAACCTGAACCTGAACCTCAACCCCAACCCCAACCCCAACCCCAACTTGCTTCCTCATCTCCCTAATGGGAAGCTGAGGCCTCCTTTTATGACAGGTGGCTGGGTGCTGATTGATCGTTAATTACTCCAATCAACCCCAGCCACCTGAACACAATAAACCCAAGCAGGTATGGGAATTTAACCCCATCCCTGCCAATCTATACAGGGCAGAGCTCTGCTCTGCCACAGGGTGAATACTTTTGAGAGCCACTGTATATATTACTGTAAGGCATACAGCTGTGACATTGATGTATTGTGTGCAAACAACATGAGAACTTTTCTTTAATTCCCAACCTGAGTACACGACACAATTCCTTTCTATAAAAACAAACAAAAAACTTTTGTCTGGCTATTTGTGGTTAATTATCTTCACCCTATCCTAATTTGAAAACAACAACCCTAAACCGAGAACCTTTTTTCAATAAACATAATTGTTTGTGTAACAATAAATGTTAATGCTTAAGACATGCAAACAAAACAATGTTTAACATTTTAATATTGGTATAGCTGTAACCTAGTTAATATATAGCTTTATATATATATTATATTTATATATATATATATATATATATATATATATATATATATATATATATATATATATTATATAACTGGCAGTGGTAGGCCTACGTTTTGCCATGTCTAAACTGTAATAAAGTTGCCATACTAATGTTAAAATGTAAAAATATGACCTTATCATACTAATATTATGGATGCATAATTTCATTGGATTATATTACTGAAACATTTTAATTATAATTAAAAATTGACAACATTTTGATGTGTACAATCATTTAATATATAAATAAATATCTGTGATCACACATAAACTACATCAGATTGACAACAATGTTATAGAAATATAATAAGACAGGGGTTTAAAACAATTTACCATATAAAGAGTCGTCGATCACATATTTAAAGTTCATATGAAAACACAGTGGCACGAACACACACCAACATACACAGTCTTGCAAATAAAACAGTCAGATCAAAATAAAAAGCCATGCAGTGAACCTCCCCTTTAATCAAACTGTTGCCTCGCCTTACTTTTGTCTATTTGCATTGAGCGATGAACTTATTTCCAGGTCAACTTATTTCCTATGACACCGGGCCCCAGAGGTGTCCTTACCAGTTCCTGGAGAAGGAAATAAGGCGTGATAAGCGATTGGGGTCGTAAATTTATAATGAATATGATCCTTTTAAAATGTTTCTTTTTCACTGACATAGATTTTATCAATTCATTGATTAACTTTCAGTTGATCTGCGGTACACCAAACAAAAACAAAAAATACTGAACAGTTAATTCTAAACAGCCTCGCAGACACTTAAAATCACCCTGTGTTTCTTTTATTTTTTGGCTGTTTATTTTGTCGGTTATTTATTTTTGTTAGTTTTGTTTGCCATTTAGTATGCCTGTGTGGCAGGCTGGCGAGTGGAAAGAGGCCCAGAGACAGACTGCAGTTCAAAAAAATAACTATTTTATTATAAATAAACACAAAATGAAAGGGCACAAGGGCCAAAACAAAGCAATTTAAACACAAAAAAAGATAAAAAGCAAAACTTACAAAAATAACAGTTTCCAGGCTGGGCGATGCCTTCACTGGATTCAAACTTTCTAAACAACCCAAAAAAAAAACAACCTGCTTCCTCAGCTCCCTCTCTCCAAATGAAAAGCAGAGGCCTCCTTTTATATCAGGTGGCTGGGCGCTGATTGATCGTTAATCAACCTAATCAACTAATCAACCCCAGCCACCTGAACATAATAAACCCAGGCAGGTAGGGGAAGTTAACCCCATCTCTGCCAATTTAAAGGGCAGAGCTTTGCTCTGCCACACACCTCCCCCCATGTACAACGTACACCGGCCGCAATCGGCCAACTCCCCCCTTCCCCCCCCCCCCCCCAAGAGTCCAATTATGTCCCTTGGGTGGGCTGTTATGGTGGGTGGTGGTGGGCGGGGTTGATGTCGGAGCCCCCAAGCCTTCTTTGGTTGAGGGGGCCCCGAATCTCCAAGGTAGCACGGCGACGGCGGCCCGGCTCCCTCTGGTGGCGGAGGCGGCGGCGGCGGCCCGGCTCCCTCTGGTGGCGACGGCGGCGGCGGCTCCCTCTCCCTCTGGTGGCGGCGGCGGCGGCCCGGCTCCCTCTGGTGGCGACGGCGGCCCGGCTCCCTCTGGTGGCGGCGGAGGCGGCGGCGGCGGCCCGGCTCCCTCTGGTGGCGGCGGCGGCGGCGGCGGCCCGGCTCCCTCTGGTGGCGGCGGTGGCGGCTCTCGGGCTCTGGTCGGCGGCGGCGGCCCGGCTCTCCTCTGGAGAGCTTCGTTGGCAGCGGCCGGCTCATCGTCTGCCCTCTCTGTAGGCCCGAGTGCCCGCTCGCCGGTGAGACCACCGCTCCGTCGGCGCCGAGCGCGGCGGTCCCGCCCCTCTCCCGCCGCCGAGCCGGCCCGCGCTCCTCAGCCTCTCGCCTCCGCCGGGCGGCGGCGGCCCTCCCTCCTGCTCTGTAGAGCGCGGCTCCTCCCGCCGCCGCTCCGAGAGCGGTGGCGCGGCTCCTCCCGCCTCGGGCTCCGAAGCGCCGCGGCTGGGCGGCGGCGGGCTCCTCCCTCTCGGGCTCCGAGAGCGGCGGCGGCGGCTCCTCCCTCTCGGGCTCTGAGAGCGGCGGCGGCGGCGGCTCCTCCCTCTCGGGCTCCGAGAGCGGCGGCGGCGGCTCCTCCCCCTCTCGGGCTCTGAGAGCGGCGGCGGCGGCTCCTCCCTCTCGGGCTCTGAGAGCGGCGGCTCCTCCCCTCTCGGGCTCCGAGAGCGGCGGCGGCTCCTCCCTCTCGGGCTCTGAGAGCGGCGGCGGCGGCTCCTCCCCTCTCGGGCTCTGAGAGCGGCGGCGGCTCCTCCCTCTCGGGCTCTGAGAGCGGCGGCGGCTCCTCCCTCTCGGGCTCTGAGAGCGGCGGCGGCGGCTCCTCCCTCTCGGGCTCTGAGAGCGGCGGCGGCGGCTCCTCCCTCTCGGGCTCTGAGAGCGGCGGCGGCGGCTCCTCCCTCTCGGGCTCTGAGAGCGGCGGCGGCTCGGCTCCTCCCTCTCGGGCTCTGAGGCGGCGGCGGCGGCTCCTCCCTCTCGGGCTCTGAGATCGGCGGCGGCGGCTCCTCCCTCTCTGGCTCTGGGAGCGGCGGCGGCTCCTCCCTCTCGGGCTCTGGGAGCGACGGCGGCTGCTGCTCACCCCTCTCTGGCTCTGGGAGCGACGGCGGCTCCTCACCCCTCTCTGGCTCTGGGAGCGACGGCGGCTCCTCACCCCTCTCTGGCTCTGGGAGCGACGGCGGCTCCTCACCCCTCTCTGGCTCTGGGAGCGACGGCGGCTCCTCACCCCTCTCTGGCTCTGGGAGCGACGGCGGCTCCTCACCCCTCTCTGGCTCTGGGAGCGACGGCGGCTCCTCACCCCTCTCTGGCTCTGGGAGCGACGGCGGCTCCTCACCCCTCTCTGGCTCTGGGAGCGACGGCGGCTCCTCACCCCTCTCTGGCTCTGGGAGCGACGGCGGCTCCTCACCCCTCTCTGGCTCTGGGAGCGACGGCGGCTCCTCCTCCCTCTCTGGCTCTGGGGATGGTGGCTCACCCCTCTCTATTGGAGTGACTGGGGCCATTCCCATGTCTACCGCCAGGTAATTAACCACCATGAGGGCAACCTCTGGGAAGGAGGCCGGATGGTGCTGTTCCTCCCACTGTTCCCACCTCTCCCCATCTCGACGCCACAGCGTGTTGATAACTATGGGGAGATCGTGGACGAGGTCTGCCTCAGGGTGCATCAACCAGTCCCAGATCTCCTGTGAAGGTGGTGAAGGTGGTGGTGCTGGAGGTAGTGGGGTGGCCCCTGATGCCCGGGGTGAACACGGCACCTCTTCCTGGGCCTGGTTGTAGGGGCATCCTGCCCAGTTGTGGCCGTCCTCCTCACACCGGCCACACCAGTTTGCCGGTGGCACGTCTGGGCAGAATAAAGTTAAAGTGCACGTACCTTTACAAATCTTTTTCACTACAAGTTTAAAGTTCCATATGGCTCTGTGCTATCGAAAGGATTTTTGGATGCCTAACAAAGGATACAAACTGACTGCTCTACAGTGGGAGTCAAGCGGGAATCAGAATCTGTCTAAATTAGCTCAAAGTAGAATATGATCATGAAACAAACACATCTAAAGTGGTTATTAATTTTGATTTTCTAAGCATTCTTGAATTGAAATATTCCAAACTTTTAAATGTGCTCATCCTATTCACATGAATGCTGATGAACTACATATAGTATTATATGCCAGATGTACAGTTACCCTCAGGCTTAGTTAAAGAGACTGGTCTCACACAAGCTGAAGCCTTCCATGACACCCATGATAGATATTGTTGCTAGAAAAGAATAATTTCAAAACAAAACTTTTTTGTAATGTTCTTCCTGTGTTTTTAAGTTCATATATTCCAAACCAAAAGAAAGTTAGCGTTTTTAAAGGCATAAGGTATAACTGTCTCTTTCATAATTTGTCATTAAAGTCTGTATATTTCAAAATGGCTATGTCAAGATCACGAGATAAATGATCTCAGGATTTCAGCATTTTAAAATAGTTCTGTTTAGATCATAAGATAAATTGTCACGGTATTTTGACATTTCAAAATGGTTTTGTGAAGATCAGGAGGTTTCTTTTCCAGTAGTCTACAGTGAACAACAATGGAGGATGTGAACAGGCATTGAGGTGAAGTTATTTTAAGGATTGACACAACAAGAAATTGTGGCATGTCTGTTAGTGATAGATTTAGTGCAGGGTTTTCAATGAGTTTTAGTTTGTGACAAAAGGTAGGAGGGGTCACCAATCTCATCGAGGTGCATAGCGCCGAAGGGAGAGTATTTGGGCGGGGGGACATTTTTGCATGGTTTAAGCATGTGCTAGACAAATAGTGCTGTGCTTGTAGTGTCTCAAAAAGTACTTCATTAGTGCAATGAAGGAGCTTTATTTCAGTACTGCTCACAGCAAGGCAAGATCAACAAGAAGAAAATTTGACTTTTGGAACATCAAGGCCCTGCAATTCAAGGCTGGCTGAAAAAATAAGAAAATCATAGAAATAGTCTTTCAGATCCTGTATCTGAACCGTCATTCTAAGGGAGGTCAAGCTTCTGTGTAGCAACACTAACATAGGCAGCAGTCATGACACAATTTCGTATTGTAACAACATGACTGTTTTTAAACACGAACCCATGCACTACAAAGCCGTGGAAAATAATAAGAACGAGAACCGAAACTGGTAATAAAACCAAGATTGACAGATTTTACTTAACTTTGCACACACATATAACAATAAGCCCAAATCAAACCAAAATCAAACAACCAAAACTGAGCACTACTTCTATGTAGGACTATATCATCGAACTATTCAAGAATTATAGATAACTAGCCTCTTACGTGGATATGACAATACAAGTGTTCTGCCTGTGAAAAGGGTCCTTAGCAAAAGAAAATAAGAACTCTATTCAGTCCTACCAAGATCCTGGGTTTCTATAATATCCCACTGGTAGGTTAGATGTGTTCCTCTGTCCTACAGCAAAACGTATCAGTTCTTCCCTTGTAAATATAAATATATCAGGGCTCCAGACAAACTTTTTGACTTAGGAGCCCATGGCTCCTAGGCCAAAAAAAATTGGTTGCCAAATCCAATTGCTGGGTGCCCCTTCAGGAGCAAGCTGGTTGCTGTCATATTCACCTGCTTAAAGTACAACTTGCTAAGATGCTAAAGTGATACTAAAACAGTACCTTCATGTCTGTACTCACTTGTTTGTTGCCTCATTCTGCTGAATGGTTAATCTCTGCTGCTGATGACTGCAATGAATTCAGCGTGTGTATATATTAAATATTTTGCAAGTGCTGTGTCTGGAATTGGTGGCTGCTCCTTTAATTGTGTACAGTTGTAATAAGGGAAATAGCATACTGCGGCTCCCTTCCTCAGTGTTAGTGAAGTCTTGATAAGACAGCTTTGTAACACAGACAGCTCTTTTTCATTAGCACAATCTGAGAGCTAAATTTAGTGAATGGCAGTTTTTGTTTTTTTTTTTTTTTTATTGCAGTTAAGTAAGCTGCAGTACATTGTATTTTTAATTCCCTACATTTGTTTTTCTCAGCAGTACACTTCCTAATCACAACCCCAAGTATTTCTATGCATTCTGCTTTCACCTTTTAAAATGGTTAGTTTGAGAAATTAACTTAGTTTTCACTGCAACCTCTGACCCTGCTTTAGTACAAAACTCACACTACATTACTGTTTTTCATTAAGGTAACATCTTAAATTACTGTGCCTGCTTCTTTAACTAACTAACGAGGGAATCTGTCGTGCAATTAAATCATCCTTAAACTCTTGACACTAAACAATGTAACTGAACGTAACTCCAAACAGACAACAGACGAAAAAAAATCTGTTTGTGTTCACTCAAAATTTTATTTAGGTATCCTAAGATTTCACTAGCAAAAGATAGCGTTGGCTTAATCGTAGTTCACAAAGAAAACCTTTTTCAACTTGATACGATAACCTTTCCACTTCCTTTTTGTTTAATTAATGAGATTTTTTCTGCATTACAGCCCTTCATTAAAATTATTTTCTTTATTTTAAGTTTTCTGGGCATTTTGTTAATGGCACGTGTGCAACACACAAACATTGTGTATTTTTATTTTTATTTTTCGTTGTTCTTGTTCTAAATTTCTTGAATGCAACTCTTCATTTCAAGCAAAATGTTTTCACAACAGTACTTACTCATGTTGTTTGGTCACCATCACAACTGTTGCATGAAACTGGGGTTACCATCTTCTGCTGGTGTAAATGGGCTCTTTGCACGTCTTACTGCCACATTTCCATATAATGGCAGAACTACTTCCGGTTCTTGTCCACCTGATTGAGTTTGAGAGCAGAATTTTACAAAAAAAAAAAAATAATTTATAGATGCTGCCTTCGTTAAAATGACAGTAAACGACATCCACAGGATGGCAAAGTCACACAGCAAAGCCTCAGCGAGTAAGCTGGAAAAAGGTTTTAAAATGTATTGTAACGACCAGGCAGTCTGCGCTAACTAAGAGGACTTGTTTAGCTGTTAGGACATGGAGAGAGTGTTGAGCAGCACGGGGCAGGCGAACACTCAAGAGTCTTAAATATTCAAAGAAGAGAGCTCAAGCTGGCAACGGTAAAAAAACAGAAGAGTTTTACTGTTGAGAGAGGAGCCAAAAGAGTTTGTTAAGGAAAGAGAGTAACTAGAAAATCCAGTAGTACAATTAAAAGCGGGGGCATCATTAGCCAGCCAGGTTTACTATTTTGAAGGCATGAGTCACCAATGTCAATGACTAAATAAATGTAGTACCTGTAAATAATAAACTGTGGAATCGAGAACTGCAATTCCTGTCTCCGTCTGTCTTCATTCTCACAAAACATTACACTGGTTATAATTATGGAGCACACAGTGCAGCATCACATAGACAGATAGTTAAGCACCAAAATGAGCCCTGCATCGATCACGGGAGGGTAGAAGAGCTAAGAGTTGACGAGGCTGTGAAGAGGACCCAAATGACAGCACGACCAGGCGATGTGTAAATTCCAAGGTTTGACAGGACGGGCAGCAAGGAGGCCTTTGCCATGCAACTTACAATAGTGGCACAGCTGCATGGCTGGATCAACAACGAGCTGGTCACAGCTGGCTGAGAGCTGAGCTGAGGGGCGAGGCTCAGCTTGTTCTCCTAAACTCCCCCCTCCCAGACTACCTGGGAAGCTACTAGACCCTGAGAGAAGCACTGGTGAGACAGTTCTGCAATTTACCCGACACGAGAGCCTGAAGCGCTGATTAAGGCGACCCCTGCACCAGAAGGAAGAAATCCTGGCCAGGTAGGCTTCGGAGCTTGAGAGGGAAAGCCAGCGAGCTTACACATTCTCCACCCCTGCTGAACAGAAGAGCAGGCATGCCTACAATTTTTGAAAGCACTACGGCCCAGGGAGCTGAAGAAACATCTGAGGCTATAGCAACCCCTGCCTCTGCAGGCTGCATCCCACTTGGTCCAAGAGTGGAAGGAAGTAATGGACGATGAGGGGTATGCCTAGCCCTATGAGGAGGAGACCAAGGCCAGCCAGCCCATCCCTGCCTGGCACCCAGATGGTAGCCCTCAACCAGGCCACGTCAACACACCCCCCCCTCCCTACACACCACCTGTGCACACCTGTTGTGGAACTGTGGTCAGCCAGGCAACTTCGCCTCTGCTCCAGTCCCCAGAAACTAGCCACCTCAGCAGTCGGGAAAAGGCGTGGGGCCCTTGTGGGGTGTATTGTAGTTGGTACACAGGATATTATATGGATTATGCACACGTGTGTTTAAAATGTATATTTGCATTTAGGCACGAGGATTGCACAGCACTTCACGTGCAGGTAAAATGTAATAATATGTGAGCATGGGGAATTGCACTTAATAATTCACATGCAGTTGTACCGAGACTCCAATTGAATGATTGATTAGCAATCGAGTCTCGGTACAGCTGCATAAAAGCAGCATGTTTTCACTCACTCGGGGTTGTGTGTTCAGTGAATGGATGTGAGAGAATTTAAAACTAAAGTCGTTGAAGGGTGGTGGGTAATTCACTGACACAGGAGACAGACAGGTGGATTTGGCAACACCGCACAGGTGCCCAGTTTTATTTTGGATTTCTATTTTTCTTTTAGCCCGCAGATGGCGCTGTGGATCCGTGGTCTGATTACCAACGATGGTAAACAGAACCACGGGAATACCAAGCGATGGTACGCAATACCAGCGCACTTGCAGGTGCTTCGAAACAATAATTCAAAACAGAAGGCACAAAGAAACAGGGAAAATAAAACAGTAACAAAACTACAAAGAAAAGGTGCTGGGCTTGACAGCTTTATCCCAATTGCCGCTACCCGGATCACCATCCTACACTGCTGGCTAACTAGCCTGCTCCATTACAATACACCGGGGTCTGCCCAAGGGTTCCCCGCTCTCACTGTCTCGCTCGGAAACACTCAGTTTTGTTTTCTCCCGTCTGGTTCTCGGTCCTTGACCAGCGCTTCCGCACTCTCGCTGCGTTTCAAGGGCAGACATGAGGAAACAGCAGAGCATTATCTTATAGGGCTAACAATCTCCCAAGACTCGCCTCTCAGCCATTCAGAGAGGGGGAAAGTACACACACCCACTTTCCCACCTCCTGTGTCACTGCCATGACTCACAGGCGGTTGTTGGACGACTGCCGCCCTCTTCCTGCAGCCCTGTGAACACGCCAGCAGAGTCAGCACAGATCTCCCCCTGCTACAAAAGTAAATAACTGTTTTGACTCAAGTTTAAGTGTTAGTCCGTTTTGTTTCATCTCTTTGTTTTGGCTACCAGTGCCTTGTCCTGTCTTTTGTTTGTTTTGTTCACCCTTTTTATTTTACAATAAACTGGTGCAAGCAAGCGAAATTTATCATATCATTTGCAGTGCTGTGTGTTTTCTTCTGGTCTGATATCACCACTGAAGTCAAACTGTCATAAATGGTTTTAGAAGTGGGATAACAGAGCCTTCAAGACGCAGGCCAGAAACGGTATTGTGGGTGATTAAAAAACCACAGGACTGTTTGTTAAAAAAAATAAATAAATAAAAAATGCGAAAGAACAGCAGAAGGCAGCAGCCACAACACCAGCCGGAGGAACAGCAGCCCAGGAGTTACAGCTACGTTGAGCTGGGGAATTCCCGCACGAATTGTCCCTGTTACCCCCTCGGACAGCTACCCCAGCTACGCCCCATCTGCGGAGGTGAGCACTACGTGGCCCGCTGCCCTGTCCATCAGGAGAGGGTGGAGCAGGGGTCGCCTCAGTCTCCACAACCAGCAGGGGGTGGTAGTCTGCTGCTCCTACCGCCCCAGCAGCAACAGCTGCAGTGGCCAGAGGAGCCAGAGAACCTGTTCCCCTGCTGCACCTGGAGCGGAAAGGAGGATCACCACTGGAGGGACTGCTCCGAGGTGCCACTGAGCTGGTGCGGGCGATGTGAGGAAGGGGAACACAATTGGTCAGGACATTGGTACATGAGCTTGGGCCCGAGGCAGGAGGACTGCGAAGGTATGAGCTCTGCGAAGGTATCATTTCCCCCACCAATGCCTGCTGGTATCACTTCCCCCACCGTCATGAGGAGAGGAGCTGGAGCTGCTTATGCCTTCACCAGAAGAAGGACCAGGACTGGATGCAGCCGCAGTGGCCGAGAAGAGGGCCAAAACCCGCACCCCAGCTTATCCTGACTCCCCGCACATCATTGCTCGGGGATGCCTGTCTCGCTTCGGCCCAAGGATGCCTGCCTAGCATCGTCTGGGGTTGCCTGTTGCTCTGCAACACCTGGGGCTGCCTCTGTCTCCTCATTGCCTGTGGAGCCACCGGTGGCAGGGTACACAGGAGAAGAGGAGCGCCCGCTGCTGCCTCTTTGGGCAGGGGCTCCCCTCCCTAGTTCGCTTCCCGAGGGTCCACTGCTGCCTTCGCCTGGGGCTATCGGCTTTGCTTCACCTGCCGGCTGAGAAGAAGAGGGGAAAGGTCAGGAGACCACCTTTCTCAGTATGCTTTCAACTGTGGGAGTGGACCACTATGCTGGCAGCCGTACCACTACCGGCAGGGGAGCTGACAGCATTGGACCCATGGGCCCAGTGAAGCCTCCCTTCCCGGCCCAAGTGTTCAACAGGGACTTCAGGGATTTTAAGGGGGGGGGGGGGGGGGGGGGGTGGGAGGCACGATACGTGTGCCCCCCCTATGCACCGTGGGACGGTTGAGGGGGGGGGGGATATGTGGCAATGTTGCCCAACTCCTGTGTGTATTTCTGTGTTATACATTGCATGGTTACGGGATATATTATGGGTTATGCACATGAGTATTTAAAATGTATATTTGTGTTTAGGCTGAAAATGTAATAACATGTGAGCACGGGAAATTGCACTTAATTAGTTCACGTGCAGTTGTACCAAGACTCCAATTGAATGATTAATTAGCAATCGAGTCTCGGTACAACTGCATAAAAGCAGCATGTTTTCACTCACTCAGGACTTGTGTGTTTGTGAGGGGAGAATGGGTGTGGAGAGGAGAGAATTAAAAACTAAAGTAAATAACTGTTTTGACTCATCGTGTTTGTTTGTCTGTTAGTCCACTGTTTGTTTAAGTGCTAGTTTGTTTTGTTTCATCTATTTGTTTTGGCTATCAGTGCTGTGTCCTGTGTTTTGTTTGTTTTGTTCACCCTTTTTATTTTACAATAAACTGGCGCAATCAAGCACATTTACCATATCACTTGCAGTGCTGTGTGTTTTCTTCTGGTCTGATGTCACCACTGAAGCGAAACTGTTACAGACCCGCATAAGAGAGACAGTGTGGGCCCCCCTCCTAGTCTCCAACACCTATACTGACACGGTTGTGCCATCAGCCGGAGAAGCCCGACAGCACTGGGGTAGCAGGGCTCCACTCCCTCCAGAAGCAGCTGACTGCACCCAACCGAGGGTCACTGTCGTTGTCGGGAGGACCTGGTGGGGGACTTCTGCAATGTTCCAGTCCGGATTGAAGGTGTCCCATGCACAGCATTGGTTGACATGGGGCTGCCATGACTGCTGCATCCTGAAGAGGTTCCAGAGTTGGTTAGACTTGGGCCCGCATCTGTGGCTGGGAGGGGGACCATGGTAATGGAGGTGTTGGGCCAGACAGTACACGTCTAGGTAGCAGCTGTCCATGACCCCTGCATTCTTGGTCAGGACCCCCTGTGTAGCTCAGGAATTCAGCTGGACCTCCATTCACGGACATTACAGTTACAGTTACCGGAACCCCTTTGGCCACCGCATACAAACAGTCAGTGACAGGTCGCCCCTAGGCACCCCTGGAAAAACAGCCAATGCCCCTGCCTCAAGGCCAGCACACTTCAGCATGCAGACTGCCAACCCCAAACACAGCTCTCTCTAGGGACCAGCGACCTCCAGCATGAAGACTGCAGCCCCCCAACACATCCACCCAGGGAAATCCCAGCCCCGTCCAGGTTCGGCATCAAACCAGAGTACCCCCCCCCCCCCCCCCCAGCCCGTGAGTGAGGGGATGCAATTCAAGCAGCAGTGAAACTCTGCAGAGAAGATACGGAGAGAAATGAGTGAAGCCGGTCTGATCAAGCCCATGGAAGATGCGAGTGATCATGGTGCCCAAGAAAAATGGCGAGTGGAGGTTCTGTGTGGACTTCAGGCGGTATCGATGAGTCGCTGAACCCAGTAGCTGGATCCACCTGGCTCTCTCTGGATCTGAAGAGCGGCTACTGGCAGGTAGATCAGGCACCCGATGCATGGCCAAAAAAAGCTTGTTTTCCACCGGCAACGGCATCTGGCAGTTCTAGGTCATGCCATTTGGGGTCTGCAATGCTACTGCCACCTTTGCACGGTTGATGGAGAAAGTCCTGGTCGACATTCTACCCAAAGAATGCCTGGTCTACCTGGATGACCTCCTGGTGCACGGAGCCTGCTTCCAGTCTGCCCTGGGCTCACTCAGGAGAGTGCTTGAATGTGTGGCTGCAGCTGGGCCAACGCTCCACCCCAAGAAGTGCCGGTTCACGGAGTGAGAAGTCACCTTTCTGGGCCAGCGGAGGAGAGGGGATCAGCACAGAACCCAACAGGCTGCCTTTGACACCCTCCAGGAGGCACTGACCCAATCACGAGTGCTCTCCTCACCCAACCCCAGCCTGGCATTCCTCCTACACTGACACCACCAATTAGGGGATCTGCACCCTACAGTCCCAGTCTGGGTCTGAGGCGGAGAAGGTGGTCAACACCATCAGGAAGAGAGGCATCGGCAGTGGCAGGCAACTGACAGTGTTCGAGGACATAAATATGAATATGTAAAAGGTATCTAAAATAATTACCACAATTTATCTCTTTGTACTTGAACACTAGAAACCTATATAAATACAATGGATATCACCATTCTCCATGAAACCTGGTGTCGCGTAGACATGTCTACACACTGTCCCAGTGGCTACAGGGAACTAATTGTGCCCTCCCTGAAAAACCTAAAAAAAAAAACATTAAACATGGCAGAGACTTAGTGTGATACAGAGGGGAACTCAGAAACTCAATATCCCTTGTTTAAAGAGGTGTGACACACATTTGGCTCCAAATCAAAGGAGAGATTTATAGTCAGGCAACAGACTCCCTTATCAGACCACAGTCAGATAACCCTATATTTTAAAAAGCCAGAGCAGCACACCACAGACCTCAATCATCCCGAAAAACTGGTCACCCTGTGACCCAGGTACAAATGGACACAGTCAAGCACAGCAGACTACCAGAGAGCACTAATCAGCGACAAGGTTGGAAGTATGCCAAACAGCTTCCAAAGGAAAAAAAAAATTACCAAAATAACCAAAAAATAAGTAAATTTAGATGCTGAAAATTTAAGTAGTATTTTTGAGAAATTGGCAAAAAAAAATCATATCTATGCAAAATATCAATGAAAAAAATTATTAAAAAACCCCTCCCAAAAAGAAATGGTTTGACAGTGAATGTGGCTAAGCTAGGAAACACCTGAGACAGCTGTCAAAACAAAAACACAGGGAGCCCCACCAGCAGGAGTCACGCCTCAACTACTGCACTGAACTAAAGCAGAACAAACACCGCCTAAACAAGAAAAAAACAAGACTACATGCACTACCAGCACTATCAGCAAGTACATAGAAGCCACCTGGCATCATAAAAAGTGTATTGTGTAATTTCCATAGTAATGTCTCACACAGTCTACCGGCTTTACTAACTTAACAATCTGTTTAAAAGCGTAGATGTTAGAAAGTACAACACAGAAGCAGTGTTAAAACACTCTGCTTGTTTTATATTATACTATTCGTGTGAAATAAGAATATATGTGGTTGCTGTAATTAGAATACAGTATCATAATTTCTACAAGCTGTTTAAATTAAGAAAACTTAAGTTAGGAAACGTTCTTAATGTGTTAATTTAGTCACAATGAAGGTAAAAGAAAGTAATATTTATATTGATAATGTTAGATTTCTAAAACTATTTATGAAAACTCTTTTGTTCAGACTACAAGCCTTTGCACCGAAGCCCGCAAGCAGCTTAAGCTTGTGCTAGTCTATATTTTTTCCTTTATTAGAATCTTGCTGAGTTTGGACTTGTTGAGGATTTCAGCTCATATTCTCTTTCTACAGTTGGAATCCATCTCCAAGAGTTCATGGCATCACCGAAGATGGCAGATAAGGACTGAATTCATTGCAAAATAATAATAATAAATAATAATAATAGAAATTGTAATTGAAGGTAGGCCTACATGTAATGCATGTTTGTTTAATGCAGTTACAGCCAACTGGCAGTTTATATTTGAGCTAAATATTTTCCACACCTTGTGATGGTTGTATGATTCTATTTTTAAGATGCTTTAGTGAACATATTGTAGTGAATCCACTATAATCAAGTGTCATGTATTAGGTATGTTGTTCCAAACAGCAGTTGTTTATTAGACACATTTCACACAACAACTGGACAGGACTCCTTCTCAGCACTTACCTGTGCACTACCAATACACTCCACCAGACTCCACCTAGAGTAGCTTGCAGGCTTAAGTAATCCTCCCCCCCAGTCTACAGCAATGTCAACATTAGACACACTGCAACCAATCAGAGTCCCCTTCTGTCAACTACCTTTGGTCAGGTGCCCCCCTCAGTATCGTATCCACCTGTCCCACACTGAGGAGGACTCACTGCCTGTGCAAACTTGCACCAATGTAACTCCATAGGGAGCAGTCTCTGCAGCTGTTGCAATCTCCTGGATCCTGCGCGCTGTACATGGGCATAGTCTTGGGACGGTCCACAGGGATTTCGCGGGCTAGGTTGCAAGCCCCTAGCACCACTTTCAAATCCGTCCTGCAGGTCCAGTGCACCGTTTGAACAGTCCCGAAACTGTGATGAGCATGTTATTCGAACAACACAGGAATAATATTACAGTAGTTTCTGCATATAGGAACACCTCCTAAGAGAACACTTCAGCTTATGGGTGATGAAATGGAATTTTCACATTGTAAATGCTTTGCATAAAGCAACAGAAACTTTGCTTTTTGGGGGACTGGGTAAAACCCAGAATGGCAAAACTTAGAACAAAAGTTTGTATTTTTATTACAGTAATAAAATATTGTCTTCATATTTTCATTTTATATTATGAATACTTTAAAAAATATTTTTACACATCAGAATGTGCCAGAAGGCACATTTTGGCACACAAAGTTGGTATATAAACCAGGTCTATTGCATCACACCTATAAGTGTGCTTTTGTCCCAAAAACAACTTCACATTACCTTGATAGACTAAGTGTTCCATATTTAACTGCAGTAGTTTTGTCCTGGGGAATAATTCCTGAAAATAGGAAATGTCCACCAAAGTACCTCCCTTATATGTTCATTTTGTCCATTGACAATAGAACATTGGTAGAACTAAGTGTCTCTGTGAATGTGATAGAATAACTCTGATTTGCAAATCTCCCGCCCGAAGGGCGCTAAATAAGGTTGGTGGTCCACCTTCACAGGGACCAGCCAACTCGATGGTAGGATGGAACCGGAAGTCGGCCATTTTGCTGCGGAACTGCTGAACGGCTCTATTGTGATCAGCTGTGTTGCCTGCTGCAATTGGATAGAGCGTGGCACCGCACTGATCACATGGAGGAGTTTACAGAACAAAGGGGCCACAGTTACAGGAGTACAGCACCTTACACTAAAACATGACCAGCCAGAGCACTGCTTTTCTTTTGTTTTGGCAGATGGAAACCACTGGAGCACCTGCCCTGCCACAGCATAGCCACCTGGACTTTCCCTTGGATCACCTGCACTGCCACAACACAGCCACCTGGACTTTCCCTTGGAGCATCTGCACTGCCACAGCACAACCACCTGGACTTCCCCTGGATCACCTGCACTGCCATAGTACAGCCACCTGGACTTTCCCTGGAGCACCTGCACAGACTCCTGGACTTTCCCTGGAGCATCTGCACAGCCACCTGGACTTTCCCTTGGATCACCTGCACTGCCACAACACAGCCACCTGGACTTTCCCTTGGATCACCTGCACTGCCACAACACAGCCACCTGGACTTTCCCTGGATCACCTGCACTGCCACAGCACAGCCACCTGGACTTTCCCTTGGAGCACCTGCACTTCCACAGCATAGCCACGTGGACTCCTTGGAGCACCTGCACTGCCACAGCACAGCCACCTGGACTTTCCCTGGAGCACCTGCACTGCCACAGCACAGCCACATGGACTGTCCCTGGAGCACCTGCACTGCCACAGCACAGCCACCTGGACTGTCCCTGGAGCATCTGCACTGCCACAGCACAGCCACCTGGACTATTCCTGGAGCACCTGCACTGCCACAGCACAGCCACATGGACTTTCCCTTGGAGCACCTGCACTGCCACAGCACAGAAACATGGACTTTCACTGGAGCACCTGTACTGCCCCACAAACATAACCCATGTGTGCACTTGTGAATGGGGCTGTGATTGTTGTTTATTATTTGAAACCGTGTTCTTTTGTTTGGGAACTGCAATCCCACTGTTTGTGCTTCCTTAATACCATTGTTGGTAGCAGGGGTAACTTTTAGAAAATAAAGGATGGTTGTATTTGGAACTACACTCTATTTGTGGACATTGGTTACTCCTGCACCTTTCATAAACTGACACGTGGGCCAACCAAATGACCTCAAGCAGGAAAGACTGAAACCAATAATTGGGTTACAGGCTGTCCTGTGGCCGGGGCTTGAGATACTCTATACAGTATATGCCCGGTTACAATGAATGAGGGAATGTGAAACGTCGGCTGCCCTCAACTTCCTTAACCTTAATAGATCAAACCTGCCACCGAATGTTCACCAGAGTGGGATCATTATTCTGCTCCCAGTCCTGGTCAACATATTCCGGTCCCAGAATATAGCTTGTGCACTAGGGGTCTTGGTAACCCCCCCAGGACACATTGGATTCCAATCCCCCTCCCCTGGCGTTTAATAGACATTGAGGATTCCCCTACCAAACCCCAACCTTGTCTCATTGATATTCCCTCCCATTTTTCCAGCGTTCGCTCTTTCTTTGTTTTATTTGGGTGGAACTGGGAGTGGAACAATTAGGCCTGCAGAGGGAAAATAGAATCCCCCGCTACCCCAATGGTCCTATGTGACACTGGCACTACTCTCTCGAGCATGACCTGTTTAAAGTATGGCCAGTCTTGACCCAGAATTACCGGATACGGTAACTTCTCTGTGACAGCCAAGGTTACTCAGCCTGTCTGACTTACGACAGTCAAATATATTTTCATGGTGGGATATGTCTTAGTTTTCCCATGGATACAGGAGATAGCCACAGTTCCCTGTGCCTCCCAAGACACTCCCACCAAAACAGCAGTCCTAATTAAAGTCTGCCCACATCCTGGGTCCACTAATGTGTGGGTACTCACTTCACTGACCCTTACATTAACAATACAAGGTCCCTCCCAACCATTTCCCAGAGACTTACCTGCTTCTGGTGTCGGGAATTGGGAGGCCACGTCACACTCCATGGCAGTTCCTGGTAACATGGCTGGCTTCATGGCAGTGGTACAGAGGGACAAAGGGCGCCAATGGAGCCTGCGTGTCCTGCTGCACGGCTGGCAGCGGGGGGAGGATCCCTGTTCTTACCCAACAGGGTCCCATCTCGGTCTCCATTTTTGTGGAGGGGGGTTACCCATTGGGATTCGAGGGTGTGTCAATAAGGGGCATTATTGACACTGTTACACTTATGTCCCAAAAGTGCCCTATGTTACACAATTATTGTGATGCTTGAAAAGTGACAATGAGCCCCTGCCCTTTAATGTCCTCTGCACGTTATTGCTGTGTTATAAAGTACTACTATGATGCGGGTTCTCATGCATAAAACTGAGGATTTGTCAATCAGTCTCAGTAAGCTTTCACTGCTTTAAACAGCTCTCTCTAAAAGTCACAATCAGTATTAGAGCTGAGCTGTGACTAAGAATTATTCTCTTAATCAAGACATTTTTTCAGTCCCCGGATTTTCTAAGTTTGGGTTTTTCGAAATCCCATAATCAAGTTATTTTCTGGAAGTCTGTCAAAACACAAAGCCATTTCTGTGTGTACCTGGTTCCTGCCTGCTGCCCTTTGTTATTGAGGATCACCTCTCTATTTAACAGTAGGTTGGATGATTGACTGATTGGAAATTGATTTACAGCCACATTCCTCCCAATCAATAGATCACCATACCAAGACAGTAACTACTGTCATTCTGCGGATGAGCCGATGCAGGCAAACAATCCACAGTCCCTGGGTGCACGAGGGGCTCTCATACTGTGACTTAACCCCTGAAATACCCCAGTTACTTATTCAATTGGTGTTACATTTGCGATATGCAAATAAGAAGCTGGAATGCGAATAAGAAGCTAAAATGCGAATAAAGAGGCTGCCGAATAAGAAGTCAACTTCAGCATCGTTGTGCTTTAAGTAAATGTGGGTTCTGCGTCTGGAAAATAAATACTGTACTGAATAGTACAGTAAGGTGTTTGCACATGCGCACTGTTTTAACTATTTAAAGAATGGTAATTAAAATAATACTTGAAATAATACCGTAACAACAACAATAGAACAATAAAATAAAAACTGTGTACATTTGTTTTATTTGTTTTTTGTTTGCCACATGCCTGCAGTTCTCCCCCACTGTTATGGTACAAGCTGACCCTTTCATTACATAAATAGCAAGTATTTTCAAGTTGTTTCGTTTTCCATTTTTTTTAACTGGAGTTAAAAAAAAAGAAAGGTGTAATTTCGAACCAGAGACTCATTTTTTTTAAGAAACCAAAAAACAAAGTTATGGTAATTTTCACCAAAATTCCAATTTTCTAAACTACAAAAGATTTAGAAGCGAGTAGTTTTTCAAGCTTTACGATTATACTGTATTTACAGTATAATCGTAAATCTCGAAAAACTACTCGCTTCTAAATCTTTTGTAGTCATTTTTGTATTACTTTAGTATAAATACATGTTAATTTGGATTCATATGTTGTTTTTTTCTGACTTTATGTGAATGAAAAGACACACATTTCCCCGTTTTCCCATTGGAAATAGTGATATTTTGAAATATCACTGTCCTGGTCACAGAAGAAAGGTTTGTGGGGAATAATAACCATTTTCTATACTTTTGAGGCATAAGCAATTAGGAAATAACACTTACTACCCAGGAACAAAAACTGTGTTACATAATGTAATCAAATCAGAAGTATAAATAGCGGTATCTACTTTTAAAAGGGGCCAACCGGTGCAAAATGCATCACCTCAGCTGTCACATTTTATTGAAGAACACGTAAATGTCTACCTGGCTAATACTTTAACAACATCTTGGGGTATTTTTGCCATATTTAATGTTTCCTGCTTAAATTTTTTTTTGAGTAGTGTACTTTGTATAGAGTGTATTCTGTCATTATAGGTGGAGTTCAGTGGCATTCCAAGTCTGAAAGCACATAGTCTGTATCAGTAATATGTCAGAGGTTAAAATATTCTGGCACTGGGGTTATGAGTGGCACACCTGGTAAAAGCACATCTGTGTGGTGTGCAGGGTGAGTCAGACAGTCAGGGTAGACAGGTTTATGTCCTGGCTGCACGAAGTTCGCTGGGGATTCAGGATGGTTAGAGAGGTAGGGACTGTTTCTCCTCATACAGTGGCCCTGGCACCTGGTGAGTTTGTTTACAGGGAATGGCAGCTGGGGATTGGCCGCCTGCAGATCCCTGACCGGCCAGTGGGCTTGTCCCGACAGAGTATTTCGCTATAAAAGGGAGCCTCTGACTGCCGTCAGGACTGCTGAGCTAGAGATTGATGGTCTACGAGAGAATTTTAAAACTCAAAACATGCAGTATTGTGAGTACAACAATGGAACCATTTAACCACCATGTGTGAAATTAGGGTGTTGGTTTTAGAAACCAGAATAGAAATTAGCTAAGAGGATTTTTATCCCACCAAAGTATACAAAGGGTGTGTTAGGAGGAAGGTTCCTGCAGTAGTTAAGAAATGTTAGCAATTGCTGTAGTCCTGCGCCTCCAGACAAATTCAAGTGGCTGCATGATGGAACTAAATCAACATGTTTCAATTTAAATATCTTCATTCCTGTAATGAGTTTGTTGTATTACATGCACCTATGGATAATGCTCACTGTTTTAGCAACCCTAGTATCAGTTCTTAACACTACATTCTTCTGCATACTTCACATAGAAACATGCAGTATAGCATAGGCTAGGGGTTCTTGAGAAGGTTTCAAGGGGTCCTCCAAAATTGAACCAGAGAATGTGTTATTTTCCCTGCATGTTTATGACATGCTGAAACCTATTAGCATGTGCAGATATTAACATGTTCTCAGGTTTTGGAGCACGTTCTCAGATTACCTATGGTATGAGTTATTTCAGCGGAAGCATGGCAGATTACAAAGCTGAGGAAAAATCATGGGAAACACACACAATAAATACCAGATATGGATATAGTTTGTATTCAACCATCAGCATCAAAACAACAAACCCCATAGAATGATGATACAGAACTTCAAAAAGTTCAACCGTAAGGGCTGAAGAACAGCGAGGAAGTGGCGTTGTGAGTAAAAAACATAAAGCCGTTATTAACCCTGCAAAATTAAGGAAATACAAAGACAGCTACTTGAATTTCGATTTTATTTGTACAGGAAGTGGAGATATACCTCAACCGCAGTGAATAATTTGTGGGTAAAAGTACTGTCCAATGAACGTGACACCCTCCAAACGTAATCAGACTACAGATTGCAACGCATCTGTCTGGTCTACTCAACAAATTTAATACTTTCCTGAACTCACGAAGGAATAAGCTGCTACACACCTGTGGGCTTCAAACCCAATTAGTGAGAATATTGAAGCTAAACTGTCACCCTCTGTCCCATCAAAGCTGTTAGAAGAGCTAATTGACATTTCATCAGACAGCTCCCTCAGAACCAAGCTCAGTAAAATGCCATTGGAAATATTTTGGTGTGGCTACTCCGATGAATACTATACTGCTTCTTCTGTAGCACTGAAAGTGTTGGTCCCAAAACCTACTGCGAAACCAGATTTTTAGCCATGACATTGATAAAAACAAAGTATCAAGCCAGGATGAACATTGAATAAGTAAAACAAAAATATATTGAGTATGTAAAACAAACAAAAAACCAAAAAAACAAAATATAATATATATATATATATATATATATATATATATATATATATATATATATATATATATATATATATATATATAGTAAACGATCCTCGCACTCACGGAGTTCGTTGCCCCTTTTAAAGTAGACCCAGGACACAGAAACGGAATTGCTTTAGCGCTGACGCGCACTTAATAAAACATAAAACAAAACAGAAATAAACACCCAACTCTGTTTTGGAGCTCTCACTATACACCAGCCGATCCCTGACTCACACACAGGACGGCTAAGCCGTTTACTTGACAAACACCAAAACAGGCTTCTCTCAGCACTGTCTTCAATACGACTGGACACACACGCAGTCGGGCTCTTCACTCCGCACTTCACCTTCAATACGACTGGACACACACGCAGTCGGGCTCTTCACTCAGCCCTTCACCTTCAATACGACTGGACACACACGCAGTCGGGCTCTTCACTCCGCACTTCACCTTCAATACGACTGGACACACACGCAGTCGGGCTCTCCACTCAGCAGCCCCGATCAGTCTGGCTGCCTCTCAAATACCCTGCACCAGTCTCTAATTTATAATTAGGATCAGGTGCCGAGGATTAACTAAATCATTAAAACAATTACAATTAAACCCCATAACACCCAAATGTGCATTCTCACAAGGTTTTTAGCAGGGAAGGATTTTAACCCCCTCCCTGGTACCTTACAATATATAAGAAAAAGCACATCAAGTTTAACATATGCAACACACTATGGGCCACTGTTTTATTTTTAGATCAATGAAATATATTACAATAATATTTAGCTTAGAAAATCCTGTTTGAAATGAATAGTAAGGCTAGGTGGCTATGCTTAATTTCAATGCAATGCTGCCTTCCCTTTGTCATGACTCATTTTTCTCCCTGCATGGCTTCAGGTTTTATGCGACTTTTGGTTGAACGTATATTTTTTTTAAATTTTGTACTTAGTATTACCTGAAAAATACAAATCTAGTTAAATGAAGAATCTATACTGTCCATTTTGTTATCACATTTTAAACAGAGTAAAAAACCATCAATATATTTCTGAAGGGCTAATACATTTCTATGGTACTATGTTGATATTGTAACAGCCACTGCCAGAGGCTTCAGATGCTGCAAAAACAGAGCCCTGCCTGTGGAGAGCCGAGCAGCAGGAGAGTGGGGTATGTAAATAAATGCAAAGGGACTGGGGTTTTGGGGAAAATCATGTAATCTACTCTATTTGTATTTGTAGTTGTTCACTATTGCTGTATTTAATTGCTCTCTTCCCTCTAATGTCTATTTCAAGTTATTGATAATGTTCTGCTATTGTTGTGTTTTGGGTGTGTGTCATCCTGGGAGCTAGTGTAGCACTCCAGGGTGGGGAGGGGCTTCCTGTGACTGAGTGCTGTGAGTGTGAGTGGTACTGAAACCGTTCTGCTGGCTGGAATTCCCCTGCTTGTAATAAAGAGCATTTGAACCTGTATTGATGTCTGTTGTGTCTCTTTTGGGTATAACCCATTATGGAAAAAATCTATATTTCATATAAGTTTAATATAGTAGTTTTATATATGTATCAATATATGATGTTTATATGCATCTTCTAGAGGGAGTGTGGATTAGTCATTGAAAACACAGGAGTCAGAGTGTCTTTGAGATGCCGCCCAGGCTCACTGCTCTGTCATATGCAGAGATATTAACATTGCTTCAGGGGATGCAAGTAATGGTCGAGGGACACAGGCAGGTTCGGTGAATCCTTTTCACCGTCCAGCCCAACAATGAATGGAACAGGCCTCAGTTACAGCGATGAGTAAAATGCAAATCGATGAGGAAGGTCGTCCCTGTATTACAGTTTTGGTTGGAGGCCACCAAGATACATTTTTTATTGACACAGGAGCGGCTTGCTCATTGACTCGTCAAACCACCAAGTGGTAAAAAGATTGAATTGATAGGAGTAGGAGGAAAATCAGTCTCAGCACAAATTTCAACCCCACAGACTTTGCAGTTAGGAAACAACTTTTGATTTACCGTTGTGTATGGTAGAAACACATGAAGGGAGTATTTTAGGTTCAGACAGGATAGCAAGAGCATGTTTGGTGATTGAGTTGGCTAATAATATTCCCTGGCAAGGTTTGTTGGATCCCCAGGGGTTCTAAGTACCAATGATTATTTTTGATTCTCATGCTGTCTATACAGTAAAAAGCCCTGCTGGTTATGATCTAGTAAAGTTACACACATCGGAAAAGGCATTGGCTGACGTAATAAACAGATATAAAGCAGTATAGGCGACTATGGCAGAGCACAGCTCTGACCTTTAGAAATTGGCAGGGATGGGAGTAAATTCGCCAACCTGCCTGGGTTTATTGTGTTCAGGTGGCTTGGGTTGATTAGTTGATTAGTTTAATTAACGATCAATCAGCGCCCAGCCACCTGACGTAAAAGGAGACCTCTGCTTTCCATTAGGTGTTTGTGGTTGTTTGTGTTTTTGAAATTTTCTAAATCCAGTAAAGGTATTGCTCAGCCTTGAAATCTTTATTTTTGTGAGTTTTGCTTTTGCTTTATTTGTGTTTAAATATCTTTTATTTTGTCCTTGTGCACTTCTATTTTGTGTTAATTTATAATAAAAACTTTTTTTTTTTTTGAACTGCATTCTGTCTCTGGGCCTCTATCCACTTGCCAGCCTGTCACATTTGGTGTCAGTTGTGGGATATAGTGCCTCCAGGAGGCTCGGAGCAGTACTGCAGAGGTTTTTTTTGTTTGTTTTTTTTTGAGGACAATTTTTTTTATAAAAATGGGAAAGAAGAGCAGACAGCGGCAAAGGCAGGAGAGGCAGCAGCTGAAGAAATGTAAGTTGCTGCAGCCACCGCTGGAGGACCCAGCCAGCCTCTTCCCCTGGTGTTCCTGGTGCGGGAAGGAGGAGCACCGTGCACTGTCCTGCCCAGACGTACCACCAGCAAACTGGTGTGGCCGTTATGAGGAGGAGCCAGAGAGGGGTGAGCCGCCTTCCCGAGAGCCAGAGAGGGAGGAGTCGCCGTCCTGAGAGCCAGAGAGGGAGGAGCCGCTGCTCCCAGAGCCTAGAGGGGAGGAACCGCCACTCCCAGAGCCTAGAGGGGAGGAGCCGACACTCCCAGAGCTTAGAGGGGAGGAGCCGCTGCTCCCAGAGCCTAGAGGGGAGGAGTCGCCGCTCCCAGAGCCTAGAGGGGAGGAGCTGCTGCTCCCAGAGCCTAGAGGGGAGGAGCCGCCGCTCCCAGTGCCAGAGAGGGAGGAGCCGCCGCTCCCAGAGCCAGAGAGGGAAGAGTTATGGCCCAAGGATGCCTGCCTTGTACCGCTCAGGGATGCCACACCCGCTCCGCTCAGGGATGCCACATTTGGATCGGCTGGGGTTGCCTGCTGCTCTGTATCACCTGGGGTTGCTGGTATCTCCTTTTTGTTTCCTAGGGTTGCCGAGGGTCTGCTGCCGCTGTCGCTTCCCGGGGGTCCGCTGCCCCTGCTGCCGTCGCCTCCCGGGGGTCCGCTGCGTCCGTCGCCTCCCAGGGTTCCGCTGCTGCCATCGCTGCCTCCGCCACTAGAGGGAGCCAGGATGCCGTCGCTGCCTCCGCCACCAGAGGGAGCCGGGCCACTGTCACCGCCTCCGCCACCAGAGGGAGCCGGACAGCAGTCCTCGGAGGGTTCAATTCCACTAAAGGGTCCAATGCCACTGGAGGGTTTGGTGCTGCTAGGGGGATCCACGCCGTCTGAGGAGGCCGTACCTACGCTGTCCGGGGGTGCTGCCCGCCCGCCAGCACTGCATCAGCTGGAGAGTCCAGGTCCCATGACAGCACCGTCGTATTACCTTGGAGATCCGTTACCTCTCAACTAAAGAAGACTTGGGGGCTCCGACATCAACCCCGCCCACAACCGCCCACCAAAACAGCCCACCCAAGGGACATAATTGGACTCTTGGGGGGGAGGGGGTGGGGGAGGGGAGTAGGCCGATTTGCGGCCGGCGTACATTGTACATGGGGGGAGGTGTGTTGCAGAGCACAGGTCTGCCCTTTAGAAATTGGCAGGGATGGGGTTAAATTCGTCAACCTGCCTGGGTTTATTGTGTTCAGGTGGCTGGGGTTGATTAGTTGATTAGCCTAATTAATGATCAATCAGCGCCCAGCCATCTGACATAAAAGGAGACCTCTGCTTCCCATTAGGGGGAGGGAGCTGAGGAAGCAGGTTGGTGTTTGTTGTTGTTTGTGTTTTTGAAATTTTCTAAATCCAGTGAAGGCATTGCTCAGCCTGGAAACCTTTATTTTTGTGAGTTTTGCTTTTTGCTTTATTTGTGTTTTAAATATCTTTTATTTTGCCCTTGTGCACTTTTATTTTGTGTTAATTTATAATAAAACCTTTTTTTTTTTTAACTGCAGTCTGTCTCTGGGCCTCTATCCACTTGCCAGCCTGTCACAGCGACACACAAGCATGATTGTGGGCAGGTTTCTAATATGAATGTTGCTGTCAAAGGAACAGATCCAGCTGTACAGACTACCATAGAATCTTTATTGCATCAAGGTGTCATTAGAGAATGCACCCCCGTGTGGCCTGTAAAAAAAAACAGTTTACTAGTAACGATTAACTATGTATTACAGGCAATTGAATAAGCATACACCCAGTGCTACTCCATTAGTAGCAAGTAACCCGGACATGATGTCTAAATTGCGGGGGCTCCGGAAAAAGTTTATTCTACACTAGATGTATCCAATGGCTTTTGGAGCATTCCAGTTCATGAAGACAGTCAATATAAATTTGCCTTCACTTTTCGGAATACTCAGTTTACTTGGGTAAAATTACCACAGGGTTTCCATAATGCACCCACTGTGTTTCATCAGTGTATAGCCAACATTTTCCGGGGATGTTCACAAATATAAAATGTTATTCAATATGTTGATGACCTTTTACTTCAAAGAGATACCATGGAGGAACATTACAAGCCGCTGAACGAGGTTATCACCCTATTGGAAGAAACAGGATTAAAACTTAATCCCAAGAAGGCTATGCTAATGAAACAGTCTGTTTGTTTTCTAGGAGTGCAGGAGGATGGATTCCTGATCCAATCCAATCTAAATTGAAGTTGGTATAAGCATTACCATGCCCACAGAGCACTGTGTTCCTTCTTGGGTATTGTCGGCTTTTGCTGTGACTTCATAGAGGGCTACAGCGAGTTTGCTGCCATTTGGGTTACATGGTACCCCAGCCACTTTTCAGAGATTAATATATAAATTGTTATGACCTCACTTTGATTATGCAGTTACATACATAGACAATGTTATGATATTTAGCCATATGATATTTTTGCAACTCCAACTACACCGCTCATTGAATTGACTAAGGGAAAAGCCCCTAACATGATCATCTAGTCCCCAGAAGCAGAGAAGCTGCCTTCTGAGATCTGAAATTTAATCTGGTCCTAATTAGTCCAGATTTTTCAAAGCTCTTCATGTTACAGAAGAACACATCTGAAGTGGGCCTGGGGGCGGTACCCTCCAGCAGTAGATGGTGAAGAGCACCCAGTGCTCTACTTGAGCCGCAAGCTGCTCCCCCGCGAGAGGAATTACGTCGTAGCAGAGAAGGAATGTTTGCCAGTCAAGTGGTTAATCAAGTCTCTTCACTACTATCTACTGAGAAGAGAGTTTACAGTGGTCACCGACCATGCTCCCCTTACCTGGATGAATCACCATAAAGACACGGGAAGCAACAGTAACCAGGTGGAAATAACTATGCTGTGCTGTTTTTTTTATTGTGTTGTAAGAACCAGAGGTCATGTAAAAAGGTTTAAATGTTTGATGAGGATAAAAGGACTTAACCTTTCCCCACAGTTAGTACATGTATAGGACAAAGTTAAGGAGAACTTACCTTCTTATTAATTTAGATAATTTCTCCTAGAGGGTTTGTGTTTTGTTCCTTAAATGAGAAAAAGTAATTAAAATCTTACAAATGATTCTGCAAATGTTATTAAATCAGCTGATGAAGGTGCGGCAATAGTTGTGCAAAGCAATGTGGTTTATAGACAAGATATTATGAGGCAATTGAGAGATTAAACATTTTATTTGCCATTGAAATTAGATCCCACATGAAAATTCCTGAAAGAAACTATAAATATCTTACAAAACAGTTTGCGGAATAAGTGGATAAATAAAGATGAGTTTGGTTGTTTGTTACAAAGTAATCCTATACGTCCATTATAAGATCGGTAAGTCAAATCTATCCTGATTGGTCAAAATAGGTCACATGGGGGTGTTGATATTAAAGCATATCACTGTGGGTCGGGACTTCTTTTCAAAAAGAGGCAAATCATTGGTAGATACCCATACACCACTATAATTTAAAAAGGCAGACATATTGGAATTTATCGCAATAAACATGCCTGACGAGATTTATGCAAATGTTTACCAAAGTGTACATGTGAGATTGAATGAGTCTGAATCGGACAGCAATGATTAATTAAAGTGCTGAAAAAAAGCAAAAGTATTCAAATCGAGTCAAAACTCGCCATTCTGATCGCTCTGCTGCTCCTCCCTGAACTACAGCATTTCCATATCACATTTTGAAAAAAATATAGTTAAAAAAAAATCATACACTTCCAGCTTTCTACAAAAGATTTAGGCCACTTTTAAAATAGACTTTGGTGGTTAAATGGATGTTTTGTTGTTGTTGCTCCCGGTGTGTCCGTTCTTCTCCTCAGGTCGCCTGCTGCCACTGGACCCAGCCCCTGCACAGCTGTATGATCTATACAGCATATTTATGAATGCATCTGGATAATTCCTGCCGTACCTTTTAAATTTGGCCAGGTAAGATGGCATCAACAGCATGAAAATGGGCAGAAATATTTTACTTTAAAATGTAATAAACAAACCAAGAATTACAAGAAGTATAATTACAAATACAGAAACACTGCACTTTCAATGGCAATGTTCAATTCAACATGTATAAATTGCTTTTTTTATTAAATTAATGAATTTTATAAAGTTATATGGAACTATTTGTTCTTCACTTAGTTTTAGATGGAAGGATAACCATCAGGGTGTCCAATAGTGGCAGGAATTGGATTGGTGACTGAGCCATTATCTCAGTATACTGATTACCACATTTAGGTTTTAGCCTTTGGACAGTTCATTTCCAGGGTCAGGAAGTCAGTCAGCCTGGAGGAAGGAGAGACTCTGTTGCAGGAACATATTGACCTGGAGGGTGAACGAGGTAGCAGTTGCAGGTAATAAAGGCCGCTGCAATCGTTTACCAAGGGGTCATGCGTAATAGCATAAAGGGGCCGGAGAATCAGTAATCTTTTCCTTCGCTTGGTTTAAAGATACGAGGAACTGAAAGGACGGGGAGATTTCCCTAAATAAAAAGAGAGAAATTAAAGAAAGAGTTCCTGAGTGTTTTGTTTGTTTTGTCTGTTTAGTAACTGTTTGATCGCTAGACGGCTAAATATGAATCTTGAGCTGTCGCCAAGGGCACAAAACCGGATCAACACGGCACTACAGTCACGATTAACTGTTATCACCATTTGTTCATCACTATAGCACATATTATATTGTACTGCACCACAAACACTGAGAGCACTCACTTTGGACTTTGTGATAATGTTTGTGTCTAATTGTGTGTGTTAAGTACTGTGCTTATTGTTTACAGGACTGCAACCCTTTTTCATCACTGTGCAATACACTTTGTTGTGTATTGCAAGCTCTTCATTATTTACTGGCTGGTCATAAGAGCATTGGATTATAAAAATAAAACAACCCATTTCACCCTGTGACAGGATAGCTGGGAGTACAGAGACTTGGAGACAGTAAAACTGCAGTTAAAGTGCTGCCATGCTGTTTTAATCAACAAAAATAAATCAAAAAGTCAAACAAAACACTGCTCACAGAGCCAAAAATAAAAGGTCAAACAAAAACTGTTCAGACTGGGCAGAGTCTTCATTGAACTTTGTAACACAAAACAAATTTAGCAACACAGAAACACTCAGCCGCAGGCAGAGGTGCGAGCCCAGGTGATTGTGGAGCGACATCTGGGAAACCAGGGGAAGCAGAGCAGGAGACCAGGAGACCTCCTGTGCCTGTTGGTGCCACGACCTGGGAGTCAGGCCCAGCAACCAGAGGTCCAGACATGCAGCCTGGGTGTCTGGGAACCCAGGTTGAGGGAACCAATCCCCAGGCGCCGGGCTATGGCACAGGGGTGGTGGAGGTGGTCTCCTCCCCCCCCCCCCCCCCTTCTTCGTAGCTGGTAGCTCCCCTTTGTGCAGCTCCAGCCACAGTATTTCCTGCTGCCATGAAGGGCTGGCAGCGACCCCAAGCAAAGCGAAGCCTGCAGTGACCCCTCAGGTGGCGACGGCGGCAGCGGACCCTTGGGAGGGACCCTTCTCCTTCATACCCTGTAACCGCTGGCTCCCCATGCGCTGCAGAACAGAAGGCAACCCCAGGCAAAGCAGGACCTTCAGCAACCCTAGGTGACAAAAAGGACACACCAGCAGCCCCAGGCGATGCGGAGCAGCAGGCAGCCCCAGGTGATCCAAATGTGGCATCCCTGAGCGGAGTGGGCGTGGCATCCCTGAGCAGTGCAAGGAAGGCATCCCTGGGTGGTGCAAGGCAGGCATCCCTGGGCGGTGCAAGGCAGGCATCCCTGGGCGGTGCGGGCGTGGCCAACAGTGCAGGAACCTCTGGCCAGGGTGGCAGAGGCCAGACTTCTTCCTCACTGTCGGCTGGGGGAGGCAGTTCCAGCTCCTCTGGTGGTGGATGCGGGTACAAAAACCTGTTTTCCTCTAGCATTAGGGCTGGAGCTAAGGTTGCTGCCGGCTTCTCCGACAGCAGGGGTGGTGGCACTGCCGGTTCCAGCGACAGCAGGGGTAGGGCAGGTGGCACTGCCGGCTCCTCCGACATCAGGGCTCATGGTCGGCATCTCCACAGGGCTCCCTTCAGCAGTAAATACAGGGGCTGTTGTGCAGCACCAGTTCCACGCCTTTGTCCCCCCCCAAAAAATCTGGGGGTTGGGCTTCCCGTTCCTCCCTCTCCAGCTCACAGGACTGTAGCTCCTCTCCCTCTGTCTCTTGGGACGGCAGTGACAGCTCCTCCCCTTCCGGCTCTTGGGACGGCAGCAACAGCTCCTCCCCTCCCGGCTCTTGGGACGGCAGTGACAGCTCCTCCCCCTCGTACTGCATGGGGCAGATGGCAACCATGTGCCCATATTCCCCACAGCCAGGGCACAACTCTTCCGCGAGTCTCTTTAAAAAAAACTCCCAGCTGTCATCTGCATCCTCCTGGGCCACCTCCATATTCAAAATTATTTTTATTTATTTATTTATTTTTTAAACTACAGTCCTACTCCGAGTCTCTAGTGGGCACTAGCCCACGCTGACACTATATGTGACAGGATAGCTGGGAGGACAGAGACTCAGAGACAGTAACTGCAGTTAAAGTGCTGCTGCACTGTTTTAATCAACAAAAATAAATCAAAAAGTCAAACAAAACACTGCTCACAGAGCCAAAAATAAAAGGTCAAACAAAAACTGTTCAGGCTGGACACAGCTTTCACTGAACTTTGTAACACAAAACAAATTTATCAACACAGAAACACTCACCCCAAAACACCTACAACAAACCAAGGCATTTCCCCTTGAGACCAACATGATGGGCTACACCACTCACTGTTTGATTCCTTGATAACCCCTAGTTCCAACATTTTCCTTACTTCAGACAGAGGTACTGACCTTCTCTCTCCCTTAGCTGGGTCTGATACCTCAGGGTCAATTATCAACGCCTCCCTATCCTTCCACGACTTAAGTTGGCATGGTATATCTGGTGCTGCTTTATAGTTAACTGGTCCCACTTTCTCTACAGTCTCATATGGGTCTTGCCTCTTAGCTAGTAACGTGCTTTCAGGAGATGGCAGGGGCAGCAAAACCTGGTCTCCTACGTCATTATGACTCTGTTTGGGCTTGTACATCATGAGTTGAAGCCGATATGATCAAAACAAAGATCAGCAATACATGCACCTTAACATATCTTGTTTTATGTAAAATAAACCTATACTGTAACCGTATCTTGCTACTGTTATTACAGATATATAAATTGTAGATAATATGTTATTAATAGCAAAAATAAAATATCAAACAGAAATACATTTGTTATTCTGTGTCACTGGTTACAGTCGTTCTTGTGTGGTCTCTTTGATTAAATATTGTGTTCCACTTCCAGCAGCTCTCACACTTTTTTCAGGAAGGCTGTATATGTCAATATTATTAAAGTTTTAGAAGAGTATCCTCCTGCTTTCATCTCAGCTGTTCTCTAGCAACATACACACAGGCACAGAACTACGCACACCATGTGTTTGTTGCACGTTCCTGTGAAACTCACAAGACTTGATAAAGAAATTATAGATAAAACACTTCAATGCATTCTGTGGACCCCTCATCATCCTCAGTAATATTATATTTATATACCAAACACCATTTTTCCTTTCATGGTTTGTCTGTTTTATGTAATGGAGCAAATATGAACAATTCAAAAGCAAAATCAAAGTAAATAAGAAAAAACAATATTCTACATTAGGCTACTGTTAAGAGATGAATTTTGATTTACCTTTTTACTTATTTTGATTGTACGCTCCAATTGCATACGCATAAATATTTCAAATAAAATTACACTTTAAATGCTACCTCTAAAAGTTGCTTATGAGGTAGGACGGGAATGTGAATAAATTCATGGAAACCATTACAGCATACATAAGCTACAGAACGAGTTTACTAATACTTTTTTTTGTTAATGATCAGCAACTGGAAAATGAGTGGTTACAATGCACAGGCATGATGGAAAATACTGTAAAGTGACTGCATCTGTATTTGTCACCTTTTTTTATAACTCTATTGTCCAAAATGCATGGGCTAACATATATTTAAGAAAAATAAAACCGTGCTCAGTTCTTCTCAGTGCTGTAAAGGAGCGGGCCGGAAACGTACGCTCAAGGAACTACACCACTCCGCTCCCCTGCTCCACATCCAATCGGTTCGCTCTGCTACGCTCACACGTTGGGTGTTCCTCAGTCAGAACTGTGGCATGAGCAGGGGGGCGTGGCCACTGGACAGCATGTAGTTTGTGTGTGTGTGTATGTGTGTGTGTCTCTTCTTGCTGTGGGTGCAACTGGAAAATGGGTGCATGCAAATGATGCACTCATTGAAGTCAAACCATGGCCAAGAAAGACAAAGGACATGGACTTTTATGAAGGGATCTAAAGCTTATCCTAAAACCTCTATAACAAACCAAGGCACTTTTCAAAAGAACTCTGGGACAAAAGTTGTTGAAAAGCACAGATCAGGAGATGGAGAATATCAAAAGGCCTTGAATATTCCTTGGAGCACAGTCAAGATTATTAGTAAGAAGTGGAAGGTGTATGGCATCACCAAGACCCTGTGTAGATCAGGCCGTCCCTCCAAACTGGATGACCAAGAGGCCAATGGCAACTTTGCAAAAGCTACAGGCTTTAATGGCCAACACTGGTCAAAGTGATCATGTGACAACAATATCCCAAGCACTCCACAAATCTGGCCTGTATGGCAGGGTGGCAAGAAGGAAGCCATTATTCAAGAAAGCCCAGAAAAACACTCAGGAAATTCTGTAGCCATGGGGCAGAGGTTTGTGGTCTGAAGAAACTAAAATGGAACTTTCTGGCCTAAATGCAAAGGGTTGTGTTTGGCGCAAACCCAATACAGGGCATCGCCCAAAGAACACCATCCCTACTGTGAAGCATAGTGGTGACAGTATCATGTTATTAGGATGTTTCTCATCGGCTGGGACTGGGGCACTTGTCAGGATACGAATGGAAAACGAATGGAGGAAAGTACAGAGAAGTCCTTGAAGAAAACTTGCTGCCCCCTGCAAGAAAGCTGAAACTGGGGCAGAAGTTCACCTTTTAGCATGACAACGACCCAAAACATACAGCCAAAGCTACACTGTAGTGGCTAAGAAACAAAAAGGTAAATGTCCTTGAGTGGCCCAGTCAGAGCCCCGACCTAAATCCAATCGAAAAATTGTGGCATGACTTGAAGATTGCTGTCCATCAACGCTCCTCAAGTAACTTGACAGAGCTTGAACAGTTTTGTAAAGAAGAATGGTCAAATATTGCCAAATCAAAGTGTGCAAAGTTGGTAGAGCCCTATCCCAACAAACTCACAGCTGTAATTGCTGCCAAAGGTGCTTCCTCCAATTATTGATTCAATTATGATCATTCAGTTTTGTATTTTTAAAATATAATGTTTTTTCTCAATAAAAACTTTTTTCCCCTTAACAGTGTGAAGTATGGTGTGTAGATAAGTGGAAAAAAATCCTCATTTAAGTGCATGAAACTCTGAGGCACTGTAACAGGGTGAGAAGCCCTGTACATGCATTTGATTGGTTATTTTTAGAACGGGGTCTTCCCCTCCACCAGTGTCTCTGTGTTATTTTGTATTTATGTATTATGATTTACTTATTGTATTTGTTATTGTTATGACAGCGTAGCTGTACGTGTGTTTGTTTTGTTATTGTTTTGTTGATGTTGAAACGTGTTCTGGCAGAGGCGGGGTTAGTAAACTCGTGTTCTGGCAGGAATGATTAAAAACCTTGTGCAGAAGTTGGCCATCTCCCTAATTAATTAAGTGACTAATTTGTTGCTAATGGTCACCTGTATATAAACCTGCAGCTCTCTGCAATCTGGGTGGGTGTTCAGAGGAGGAACGAGAGCGAGTGAGAAATTAAAAGAAATAACTTAATAAATAAATAAACGGCGCTCTGAGCCTTTGAACTACAGTTACCTTGCCTTTGTTTTCTTCCTGCATTCCGACCTGATGACATCAGTCAGCCGTTTCCTGTCACAGGCACTGACACAACAAAATGTGAAAAAAGTTCAAGGGGGTGTAGACTTTCTATAGGCACTAATATATATATATATATATATATATATATATATATATATATATATATATATATATATATATATATATATATATATAGTGCCCCCTGTCTGATTTTCTGCATTTTTGCACATTTTTCACATTGAATTTGGTCAGATTTTTTTGTGGGTTGTAATAGTATATAGAGGGAGTCTGACAGAAAAAAATGACACCAAAGTTTGGTGCTTCTTTCATTTGTTTGGTGTGCAAGGTAATCAAACATGCAATCTTTAGGTGTGAAAAAGTTACTGCCCCCTAGTTAACTCAACCCAATTAAAGGGATAATTAGGGTTAGCTGTTTGAATACTTTGGTTAACAATCAGGGCTGATTTGGGCCAGCCCTGCCCAATATAAATCTGACTAACTTTGGCTCTTACCATCAGAGTGAAGTTGTCAGCACACAGGTTCCAGAGGCACATCATGCCACGATCAAAAGAAATTCCTGAAGACCTCCAGAAAAAAGTTGTTGATGCCTATCAGTCTAGAAAGGGTTACAAAGCCATTTCTAAGGCTCTGGGGCTCCACCAAACCACAGTCAGAGCCATATTTTCCAAATGGAGAAAGCTTGGGACAACAGTGAATCTTCCCAGGAGTGGCCGTCCTGTCAAAATCTTTCCAAGTGCAAGGCATAAAATCATCCAGGAAGTCACAAAGAACCCTAGAATAACATCCAGGGATCTATCTGCAGGCCTCTCTCACCTCGGCTAAGGTCAGTATTCATGACTCCATCATCAGAAAGACACTGGGCAAAAATGGAATTCATGGCAGAGTAGTAAGATGGAAACCACTTCTCACTAAGAAGAACATGAAAGCCTGTCTCAAGTTTGCTAAAAAGCACCTGGATGATCCTCAAGAGTTTGCTGCCAAAGCTGCCCAATTCCAGCCTTGCTGAAGCACCTCCAGATCATCACCGATCCTCCACCACATCTCACAGTGGGTGCAAGACACTGTGGCTTGTAGGCCTCTCCAGGTCTCCGTCTAACCATTAGACAACCAGGTGTTGGGCAAAGCTGAAAATTGGACTCATGTGGGGGTGCTTCAGCAAGGCTGGAATCGGGCAGATTTGTCTTTGTGAAGGACGCATGAATCAAGCCAAGTACAAGGTTGTCCTGAAAGAAAACTTGCTTCCTTCTGCTCTGACAATGTTTCCCAACTCTGAGAATTGGTTTTTCCAGCAGGACAATGCTCCATGCCACACAGCCAGGTCAATCAAGGTGTGGATGGAGGACCACCAGATCAAGACCCTGTCATGGCCAGCCCAATCTCCAGACCTGAACCCCATTGAAAACCTCTGGAAAATGTGATCAAGAGGAAGATGGATGGTCACAAGCCATCAAACAAAGCCGAGCTGCTTGAATTTTTGTGCCAAGAGTGGCATAAAGTCACCCAAATCAATGTGAAAGACTGTTGGAGAGCATGCCAAGACGCATGAAAGCTGTGATTGAAAATCAGGGTTATTCCACCAAATATTGATTTCTGAACTCTTGCTAAGTTAAAACATTAGTATTGTGTTGTTTAAAAATGAACATGAACTTATTTTCTTTGCATTATTCGAGGTCTGACAACACTGCATCTTTTTTGTTATTTTGACCAGTTGTCATTTTCTGCAAATAAATGCTCTAAATGACAATATTTTTATTTGGAATTTGGGAGAAATGTTGTCAGTAGTTTATAGAATAAAACAAAAATGTTCATTTTACCCAAACACATACCTATAAATAGTAAAACCAGAGAAACTGATAATTTTGCAGTGGTTTCTTAATTTTTTCCAGAGCTGTATGTATGTATGTATGTATGTATGTATATATATATATATATATATATATATATATATATATATATATATATATATATATATATATATATATATATATATATAATTGTAAGTCAAATACATTGGATTTACAGTGTATTTCCATTTCTTTCTTATCTCTAAACAAGTTCCTGTGATGTTTTGTTTCTGCATGCTGCTGAAAACATTCTGTACCCTTTAAAATGGAAATGTCCCTCTCAGTGACGAACAAAAAAAAGTATCAGGGAGTGTGTGAACGAGTAATTTGCAGTGCTCAGGTGTACAGGCAATGAGGGTGCGCCAACAACGACAGACACAAAGTTATGGTTCAAACTACACTTGAATTGTGTTTTTCCTTGGTTTGAGACCATCAAATAACAAGGCTGGCTCTACCCAACAATGGGTAGTGCCAGCATATAATAAAAGGGGTTGCAGTACCGAAATAATAAAACAGACACAAAAACACGTCTCCAGATGGTGTGTGTTCTTTGTGCAGATGGGGTGCTCTCAGCAGTGGTGCTGCATATTTACAGGTGCGGTCCGGGCTTAGTGCTGGCTTCCTGCTGCAGCTCCCAGCTTCGTATTAGCCATCTGACAAAGACAAATATAAACAGTTCATCAATAGATTAGACACTCCACTCACGTTTCCACAGACTTTGTTTCCTCCCATTAACCACAACAATGGAACCGATTATGGCGTCATGTCTACCTAAAGTACCCTAAGCCCCGCCCCCTCCAATAGCTAGTTCAGTCACGTCTCCTCCAATTCATGACTGACACTTCGCTCACTGTACTAGGTTGATGACTCCTGGTACCCGTGAATCCGCTCTTTTCCTGAATGGCCAACCTCCGACTGCCACTGGAATGAACTGCCCAACCATTCAGTACGAGGTGCACAGTTCCTGTTGTACAGCGCCCTCACATGTTGAGAGGAAGATTGTTGATTCGGATTCATTTGCTCTGTCACAGAGTGAAATTCAATCCCTCCCCTATCCAATCATATGAGTTTCCAACCTGTACAGCAAAGTATGGTGGCCCAGTAAGGAATAAAATGAAGCATGTTTACCTGATCACAGGTCCAGAAAGACACTTTAGTATGATTGTGCTACACGATCACAGTCCTTGAAGGGTTACTGAAATATAAGGGATCATATTTTGACACTTGGAATTTTAAAGCCTTACTTGTTCTGTGTTAAAATATTTCTCATAGCATACAATACTAATCTTCATCACTGTCACTTCCACTCTCTGCCACTATTTTGGGGTAAATTAGTAGTTTGTACAACCACACAGGTCTCTCCATGGAAGATTTGTTCTCCTACAATAACACCTGCTCTTACATCACACACTGATTTCCTACATCCACAGTGGACAATTTCTAAAATATCCTTACAAGCTGGCATTCCTTCCACCCATTGGCAGACTCAGGGTATTTTGAGGATTCTATTTAACTTTAGAGGCAATAGTGAGAATGCCCTGCGTAATGGAAAGCACTTTCTTTTCTTGTGTATCAGTCACCTGAACATCTATCACTGGTCCATCTGCTATACCAGTGCACCAACTTAGGAAATTGAAAAGCTAGTAGAGGCTGATGTCAAATCCTGAGCTGTATAGCATCAGAGTGAGTCATACTATCATTCTATGAAATTAACAGAATTGAAATATACAAAGGTGGGTCTTAAGCCATTCTTTGTGTCTACATGATTTCTGGTCACAAACTCCTACACTGACAAATAATGCTTTTAAAAGAGTTGTAAAATGAATACTGGACAAGTGGCTTATCGCCACCATCAGCTGAATAAGTCACTTAGAGCCATCATTATCTTGCAGAGGGTTCAAGCTGGACACTTCTCATCATCGACACAGGCAAATTTGCTTTAAATTTAGTAAACATACTTGTTCAATAAAACTGCTTCTGGTGATCGAGGCACACTGTCAGTGTCACATTTATGCTGAAACGTAGCTTCAGTTTACTTCAGTATCCAGTGCATTTTTACTACTCAACAAGCTGTTTAAAGATGCCGAAAACTATTGAAAACCCTTGAGAATAAATTCTCATTTGCAATAATGCCTGTTACCAGACTGTGCCTTTTAGAAAATGCTACATTTGTAGCCCAAAGTAATAAAGAAATGTATGTCATATGACAGATACTGATGCATGTTATTGTTACAATGTTTAGCAACAGTATTGTAAACACTAAGGGTTATGTATCATATAGCTGAGTATTTTGCTTAAAAATAACAGAAATATTTTAAAACTATTCAAAATATATCCAAATGTAATAACCACACAAATGCCCAAAACTAGCCCAAAAAATAGGCACCCACCCACGCATAATACAAAAAATACAAGCCCAATTGGACGTGAACCTGCCCAATCTGGCAACACTGGTTCTGATACACAAATCAGTCTTTGAACTGTGACAATCTGGAGATCCAGCCTGCGACTAGCTGGAACAGAGATACCATTTTCAGACACTCTAATACGAGATAACCATTCTAGTGTTTGCCTTGGTGTAGGAGTCCGCTGCGTCAGATGTCTAAAATCCTAAAGTAATCAGATCTCTAACTTAGCCCCAACTGATCACTGGAGAAAGAGTTGGATGAACATTTGAAGTCGACGATAAATTGAAATATATTTGATTATATATATTTATTGAGCTAGCAGTGCTGGAGCTTTGCGGTGAAATATCCCAGACATAACCTGTGAAGAGTGCACATGCTAATGGAGGAATTGCTGTTTCAGTGGAATAACTAAATAGTTAATGATTCTTGTTCTTTGCAAAGACATTTGTTTCGTACCCTGAAGTGGAGACGAAATGTGAGGAAGGCAGACCCTGGAACCTGGATCTGTCCTTGCCATCAGGAGAGCCTGTATTGTTGAAGACACGGATCAGCTAGAGGAGGCAGCGAACGTCTGTTAAGTATTCAATGAGTAGTGTTTTAATCCTCTTATGAACACAAGAATAAGCAGACCTTAAAGTAAAATTAACATTTTGTTTTAGGTAGAATGTAAGAAAAGAACTATTGCTTTCAATTCATGCTTTGAAGTTAATTAACACTATTGGAACTGTTTATACGTGATTTATACAAATTGATGTGGGTTTTACAAGCCAATTATCATTCTGCATTTAAGGCTACAATCCAAATTTAGCTATCATGATAATAGATAATTCTCAATAGGTTGTCTGGACGCAAAAAGTGTCTATCTCACAATAGTGAGAATCGCCTTCTGAACCAAAACTATATATATATGAGACTGATTTAATGATGCTTTGATTATCAAATATTAATGAAAGTAAATATTTGTTTATATTTGGTTAATACTATCCTTTGTCTTAAATAGCTATCAGGAATGCAGTTGTAAACTTTAAGGGAATCTCATATAGATTGTGTTGGATTGATGATCAACCAGCAGGAGTGGGGAGTTGTTTAAACGTTCTTTTCTGTACTGTTTTAGTTAATTCTTCCTTTCTGTATTATTTTAGTTTAGTTATTGCACCTTTAATTTTTTCTTTATTTAGTTTTATTTCTAATAAAACTGTTCTTTTGTGTTCACTAGAAATGTTTTCTAGTCTGATTATTTTGATCAAGGTGGGTTCTACATGACTTGAATTTAAATAAGGTATTTTATTATTACAATTTAAACTAGTCCAAATACAAACACCTTGCACACCGCAGCTGAAATAGGAGAACATCAAACATTAAAAGTTATTTTGTTCAACCAATCTGAATGCAAATATTAGCTTACAGTATAATATTAATTAATTTTTATACTCACACTCTAGAGCAGGGGTTCTCAATCAGCAAACAGCTGTGGCATCCTGCTCAATTATTATTTTTTTAATTACGTAAAGAGTGTATCGGTTTGTCAGAGCAGATCAGTTGAATAGACCAGACTAGAGAAAACGGATTGCTTTGTTATTTGTTGAGAGAAACAACCTTGTGAGGCTTCAGAAAGGAAAGAAAGTAAAGGGACAGATGAAGGAAAGAAGCATCACAGCTTGGCATAGGTACAGGATGAAGATCAAGTGATCAACGAGTTAATGGGCCTTATTTACAAAGGCGCTAAACTTTATGGTGCAGAATAATTGAAATTAGTGTGCATGTTAATGATTTCCGTATTTACTAATGCAATTGTATTCATTATTGCGTGTGATATGTGACACATTATGTCGCTGTGAACAGGCTGGCTGTAGGTGTGACGTCAGGCCAGGAAATTAATGTAAGACACACAGCAACTGCAACTGTTATTAAATAAACAAAATAAAAAGGTTTAACAAAACAAAAACACTGACACAAAACAAACATCATGTTGACCAAACTACCAGAAAAACAAACAAACAAACAGTGGATAAACACACAAACAAGTATCGTGCTGGTTGAAAGCCAGCACGTATAGGAATTGTTATTTTTACTAAATTATTTCTCCTCTCGCTCTGTCCACTCACGAACACACAACCCCGAGTGAGTGACTCGCACATCTATAGTACAGTTGTGCCGGGATTCAATTACTAATTAATTATTCACTTGAATCCCAGCAAGTGAGTTCATTCATGCAATCCCCATGCTCACATACTATTACATACTTTGTCTGCATGTGAAGTGATTGTGCAATCCCTGTGCCTAAATACAACTATATATTTTAAATCACTTGTGCTACACAGACCCATTTAAATCCTGTGCACCACTATACCCAAATATAACAGACAACATGAAACACAAAGATACGCAGGGGGCACACTGCCACAGCCACACATGGAAGATCATCTAATCTGTTAAATATTAGGCTGTGTTGTATCGATTCGGTGATTGCTTCTGCATTAAAGGATTTTAAATCACTGAATCCCAGAAAATGCTTACTGACCATGTTTCTGGAACAACATCGTACAGAGTACTAACTGCTCCTTATGTTTGTCCTTTGCTTCACCTGCCATTATCACATACATTCCTGATGTCTTCAATTCATTGACTATGCTGGGTGTTACTTGTTCTGAACAGCACTGAATAATCTCATTCTGAGATGAAGGGGAAAGATAGGTAGTTTTGGAAGGCGCTTTGTAATTTTGAAGAAATTGTTTTTTTGATTTTGAACAAATTTTGTTAGTAAACTGAAGCACTCAATGAAATGTCCTCTATTTTGGCTATGTTCTGTTTCATCATGGCCTCTAAATGGTATTCCTTGTTTTCTGAGAAATAGTGTAACACCAACAATGCGTCGAAGGTACATGTGTCTTTCTCCGATTTCATTTTAATTTGCTGCTTGTAACTGCTGCACTACATTGCCATGCACCTTACTGTCTCTGAAGGCTGCTCTTGCCAACATGCTGGCCTTGTGCACTGCTGCCTTTTCACCCTCTCAAAGAATCAAAAACTCTTTTCCAGTTGTTAAAGCCATTATTATTTATAAACAATGCATCTATGTTACATCTGGTGTGTTTTGTCCCAAAATGTTTGCATGCAAAACAAAAGGAAGCATTTTTTAATAGAGTATTCTAACCACTTATAGTTTACTGAAAGGTTTTTTTTTTTCTTTTTACCCAAATTTTTCCTAAAGATACTGAGACAACTTCGGCCGCATGGAACCATTTTTGATGTCTCCCAAATCAGACGCCTCACAGCTTTTACTTAAATCCACTCGCCTGGCACTTGATGTTCCTAATTCCTTACTGGAGCAGCACCTGACACTTCAGTCTGTTTAAAATGCACTACATTCCCCGTTTGCTCACCCTGTATTGCCTCTCCTCGTTACAAAACTGTCTGATATCCATCACCGTTTGCTCACCCTGTACTGACACTTCTCGTTACAAAACTGTCTGATATCCACCCGTTTGCTCATTATCTATGGAAAAGGACAATTGCGTGTAAAACAACAGACATTTTGAGTGAAGATAAACTTGTAGTCTTTTTTTAAAATGAATTTTCAACTTTTGACAGCGATCACGTTTGAAATGCCGAAAAGAATATGTAGCGTAACGAAATGGGATGGAGTACGTTTTTAAAACATAAAATAAATAAATAAATAAGTAAATAAATAAAAATCAAATAAAATATGCCTTTTTATAATTATTCACTTGCAACTTTAAACGTGTTTATCAAAAACCATTACAATTTCTGTAACACATATGTCTGCCACTGCTTGAAATAAGTTGTAGATTTGCACAACATTTCCAAAAATTAAGCGACTGCTGACGGCAACGTTGCCATTCGGTCACGTGTACAAACACGAGTTGACACATTATGAAACTAGCGCCATTGTGGCTCTGGGATGGACTCAGTATCGCCCCACAACATCAGGTATAGTCAACATGGCCAACATAAGGATATAGTTGCACAGCATGCCCAATCAAGCCGGAACTTAACTCACGCACCTTCGCATTTATTCTAAATTATTATTGGTCGACGGGTTGTGAGTTTAACCAATTAACAGACAGTTTGTTAGCAGTCGTAGAAACAGAGACCGGTTCGCGGGAAACTAGATTTTTTTTTTTTTTTTTTATTGGAGACAGCTAGATTTTTAAAAGAGAATTTTAAATGAATTAGTATTTATAAATGTCAGTTTCGTCGCATACAATTATTGTTCATTTGCTGTGCTATGCCATACGCACAATGATGTTGTAATTCTACTCTGAGCTGTTAAGATCGGCTTTGCTTATAATTCTACACGTATAATTACTTATCAGACATTTGTTTTCTTTAAAACATATTGGTCTACAGTTGTATTATATTAGGCAGGGTGCAAAGCTTACTTGTATCAGTAATATACTAGGCATTACATGTAAACAATACAAAGAGGAGAGAAAGTATGAGTTTCAAGTATAACCTGGACAGGTTTCGCTTTGCGAAAAATATGGACAGAAATAAATCTCTCGTTTCAGAGGGGTTCAGATCCGAAAGCCCAGACTCGGAGAAGGAAAATAAAACAGGTACAGTAAACACTGAGAACGTTTTATTTTGTTGGGCATCAATTGCTTTTATTTATTGATGTATTTTTTTTTTTTTTTGTAAATATGCCAGCTGTAAGTGTTCGGTTGCATAGACCTGCAAGATAAACATGACGCTGGACAAAGCACAGACAATTAAGCAGGTTATGTGTTTCTCTGGTGATATTTCTTATGAGTCGTATTAGATTTGTTTGTTTTGTTTGTTTGTTTTTATAATAGTTGTTCGAATTAAATAGTGTTTTCAACAACCGATTTAGATGCACAGCATGCGATGCCGTGCAATTGTTGTACTGTATTGGCTATTGTCGACAAGGCCAAGCTGGAAATATGGTTGCAGTACTTTTAAAATAAAAAAGTTTCTGAAATTATTTACCCCTGCGTACACTTAAAATGTCAATACTTATAAAGTACTGAAGTTGAACAGCAATATGCATTCTATAACATTTATATCTGAGAATTAATATACTAGTAATTGCATGCCTGCAATAATACTTTCAGGACATGAAAACATAACTGTATAGGGGTTACATTTTAGTGAGTGAGGTAGGTGACACTGTTTTCACCATAACCTTACGAGGTGAACTGCGTTTGAATATGGTTTTAGTGAAATTTGGAGAATAAAAATATATAACAATTTATATATAATTATCCAGATACATCCAAACATGTTGGTGAGACTTACAGACGGATTGGATAAGTGGATAGACATATATTTCCATATATCCCCAAAATAATATACTCTTAATAACAAGTTTCATGACAATTCGATAATAGGTTCTTATGCAAACATGCAAGTGTGACAGACACCTCCCATATCCCTAGTTACTTAAAGTATGCATGCATGGAATAATATCGTGATTTTCTGATATAGTCTCACACCGTTTGCATTATACACGCTGCTGTGGATAATGCATACTGTTTTAGCATTGAGCATTCTTCTGCATACTTCACATAGGAACAGTCTGTATACAGTAGGTTCGAAGTCTGCAACACTATGAAGTGTTTAGATTTTTACATATTTTTCTTCCTGCGAAGTATATTAGTGAAATGTGCTTAGCTTAAAAATCCTGTTTGGCTAGATTTAAATTTAATAGGACACCTCCCTTTGTCATCTATCTGAGTTAATGGCTTTAAGCAAACGCAAATGATTGTAGCGCATGAAACAAGGAATTACCCATGGGGTACTGTACTGGGTTTGGCACAAGTTCTTAATAACACTTTTTATTATCGCTGGAGAACTGTAGTGTACTGTAAACTTCCATGTGCTCTCTTTGTCCTTCATTAGCAATGTTTATCCTATATTACTTCAATTTGACTTACTACGATTTTCAAACGCTGCAATATTTTATTACATGATTTATGACATTTTAGAAGTATCGCGGTTGCTTATTTTCTGTAATACGGTAGCCTACCTGTATATAGCAGCGTGTGTGGCTAACCTACCTTGACTACAGTAAATGTATCGGTTACAGTTACCGAGAGCCTGTTAGGTGGGATTTGGAGGGTCAGGGGACTGTACCAGCGAATCAGGACTGTGTATTGGTTAAGTGGCGGGACAATGCTGGTGTTAAGGTTACATGTACATAGTCTGCCTCTATTATAAGACTGATATATGACTGCGACGTCAATAGGAGGGCATCTTTAATTGAGGGACAGAGCCACATTGAAGTAATACACTATGTGGAAAGTTGAATTACAAATTTAAGTGGGGACGTATTATTATTTTCATTCAGCCGTCTGATGCCAACTGCAGTGTATTAAAAGTTGTAGGCTTGTCGACCATCAAAACTATTTGACCCGCAAAAGTGCCCAATTTGCAGATTATACTGTAAAGGCATACGCCATTTCCCGTTGTTTTTTAACGTCCACTTAAACAAAGATATATATATAATTATTATTTTTTTTTTTTTTTTTTACACACACACACAGAGCACGCCAGCCCTGCAGCGGCAGATAGGCGGCAGGCCAATAAGCCAATTTCAATGAAAAGTAGTAGTTATTGGATCCATGTCAAGCTGCAAGTGAACATCATAGTAAAGTCAATCACATTTTAATAGCAATTTATGTATTTCACACACACACAAATATATAATTAATGTTTTTGTTCCATTGTACAATTTTGAAACAATATTCCAACACAAGTATCTCAACAATTTTACAATTTAAATTTAAACAACACATTTATTGTGGCTCTGCCTCTGATTTTGAAACATTCTCTGGTCCTATGCAGCTCTGTCAGTTATCATAGATATTTTATAGATAAATATTTATTATAACATTTTGTCAGTATAATTTATGGCTATGCATAGTTAAAATCACTACTTGCCATGTGTATTTCCTTTAAAAAATGGCGTTTGGACATATCATATACTGTGGCGTAAGCAAATAAGTGTTTAAGTGCTTATGTAGGCTCACTTTAACAATGTTATTTTCACGGTACATTGCTCGGTGACTTTGAACCTTTTCAATAAATTGAGTGGGAAAGTGGGTACAAACACTTCATGTAGAGAATAATGTTTTTGACTTTGTAATCAAGTCTTCGTGGGATATCTAAACCTGTTTTCAATATAGAAAACATACACATTTTTATTAGAAGATGGCATTTTAGGTTTAAATATAATTTGAGAAACACACGATTGGCTTCCTATACTTACCGCCCTAAAGTGCAGTTAAATTATTTGTATGAACATCTAAGTTCACATTGGTGGATGTACTCGCACAGCACCAAATAACCCGGAAACCCGGGACCTCTCACACTGAAGCATAGCGCCGATACCGCTGTGCAGAAGAGCTAGCTCTTTCGTACAGCAGTATTGGTGGTATGCTGGAGTGCAGGAGGTCCAGGGTTCCTGTGCGCCCTCTGCCTGTATGCGGATTGCCTCGCCCTGTGTGATGAGCCTGCCTGCGGGAACCGAGATCGCTACTATATAAATATTAATTGCGAAGTAATGCAACATATTTAATACAAACTTGTATTTAAGATTTTGTACTATTCTTTTTAGATTCTGAAACTGCAGGCCTGATATGCAGTCACTAATTTTGCCGTTTAGTTTAGGAATGCAAAATGTGATTAAAACTGCAAATCAAATCCTTACGTTGCTTAGTTTCATCACAACACTGTTATCACTGACGTGTGTGTGTTTTTTTTTTTTTTTTTTTTGAGTCAATGCTCAACAGTACTGTTGAATTTAGGTACGCACACAACTTAATTATTTCAATGCAGCAGGTTTGTGCATTTGAGAAAGGAGAGGAAGACTCATGAAATTAATTGGAGACTGAAGTTGATGAGAAGCAATTACCCTCCGCTGTACAAATTCAAACGGTGTGCTGCTTTTTATACCAAAAATTTGAAAAAGCAGGTTGCTTAGAGCATGTGAGCCTGAAATGCACCCTACCTCTAGTCTCTAAGTTTTTTTTGTTTTGTTTTTGTCACGCTTATTCTGAAATCGTATGTGCAGCGTAGTGGGCAGGGAGGTTTTTAATTATTATTTAAAGGAACCAAAGGAGAGGAATAAGAGTGTAGATTTACATTTTGCCGGTGCTAATAAAAAACGGTTCTGATTATTTGTTGCCAAAGATATTACACAACACACTCAAGGCGTCACTGAAATTCAGTCCTGCTAATTCATTAATGTTGTGTGATTTCCGCAGTGCCTCGCTGAAATTCAGGTCCTGCTATATACATTTCTCAATAACAAAGATATTTAAAAAATATACTTAAGGCAAACAATATACACAATACATGTCAATATAACAATATATACAATAAAAACAAAGGTGTAAGGGTGGTAATAGGAAGGGAAGGATATATTTACAGAAGGTGTGGTTTAATTTCATGCTTGAGTTTTTTTAGGAATATATAATTACTACTGTCATTCAGTGGACACCATCCCCCCCCTAAAAAACCCAACCTGATCATAATTAATTTCAGGGTGCCGAAATTGAACCCCCCCCCCCCCCCCAAAAAAAAAAAAAAAAAAAACACCATTACAAAATCTGAAATTACATTGTTCACCCAGTTACGTGCTTTATTTTTGGAGGTGCCTTTATATCTTTCCAAAGATGTTGCACGAGAGAATTATTTTTGTATTTGGAAATAGCTCATGCAAATTTATTAAATATTTTTTCATTTTTCTAACTAATGCCACTCTGTTCAATTTACTTAAATCATTGCTTCCAGCATGACTCTTATATACAAAATAATGCATATTGTAATTTCTCTTTCGCTAATATTTGCAAATATATTACAAGTACACGTACGAAGAAAACCCAATATAAAGTAGCCAGCGATTAAATGTTAGCTTTGTAAACTATGTAGCCTAAAGTTAACCCATTATTAAATATGAGAAAATATGTTCTTAATATTACGCTTGTGCACTTAGGCAATTGCCGCCAGTGCCATCGGTTATTTCACGCCCTGGAATGATGATGGCTGGTGCATATACCGTAATACCGTTAAAATCCAATATGAAAAAAAGCTTTTACTTTTACTGCTGGAAATAAGATTTTACTGAGCTATAAATAACAAGCTTGTAGGGGTCAACTTTAGAAAGTGAAGGTTTTTCTTGACTAGCAAATCCTGTTTGCATGTTGAATCTGTATTTTTGACAACACATCTGTAAGTCTCCCAAAGCAATTGTTGTAATCTTCCTTTCTATTTTCTGTTTAGTAACCGTTGTCCCAGAGACTCCGGAACCAAAACAGCCACCACGCTTCAAGCGCATAAACGTCATTCAAATTTCGGACTCTGACTCAGAATCAGAAGATATACAGAAGAGAAAGTTTACCTGGAAGAAGACTGCATACAATAAAAAGTAAGTTGCATATGATTTTTAGTTTACACACCCCATACCTTTTAGATGTGCCCAAGCAGCTCCCAAGAAATAAATTGTCCTGGCACATTTTCTAAATCTGTTCACTGGATATAGTTAAACACTAATGAGCCACCACCCATTCTATGTTCTGTTCACACCAGTGTTCCCTCAAGCTTTTTAGATATTGAGAAACTTGCCGTTTTTGACTGAGAGGGTAGATTTGCGTTAAAGTTAAAAAAAAATAAATAAAAAATAAATAAATAAAAGGATTTCCATTACATGAGTAGATGTTTAAAAATACATTTATTGTGGCTCTGCCTCTTGATTCTGAATCATCTGAGATATATAGTAGTGCTGGGATGAACACTGGATTTTCATGTTTGAATATTTGCTCAATTTGTTCGGATATTTGTTTGTTTTTCAAAAAGTAATGAAATCCATTATATTGCTCTGAACGCAGGCGGAGACAGCATAGTGGCAGGGGGCGTGGCTGTGGCCCCTGTGTGCGTGCCTTTATTTTTACAGCAAGACCTTACAATAGTTAACCTGTTAAAATAGAAAAATATCTCAGGAGTAAAGAATAAGTTGTGTAGGACTTGCTTTACCCCAGTGAATTAACCACAAAACAAAGGATGCCAAATAGCAGTTCAAGTTAAACGTTGTTTTGTTTATTCCCAAAATAAATGGTACATAAAGTTGACAATGCATTTTATTTTATTTATTTTTTCGTTTCTTGCCATTTATTCACAGTAAACGGTGGCCATCAACACATTTTCATAAAGTAATAACATGAGGTTTACTTGTGCCTTTTTGTAACTGAACATGCAAACAAAAAACTGAAATTTAACTTAACACTTCAAATAAAATAAATGTGTAAATGGCTTTGTAAAGGGGGGGGGGGAACGACGACAAAATGGTGAGTTCTCATTTTACGTTCCACATAACAAAGACACAACAAAATATATACTGATGCTCAAAAGAAACGCAACAGGTCTAATGGATTTAATCAAATATTTTAAGCTTAAGATATCAAACTAAATCACATAGTTCACAAAAATACAGATCAAAGAATAATTAATAAGTTTTCAGTATGAAACTTAACACGCTGTCAAAATGAAAACATTACAAAGTTAGTAGCGGGTATGACCTCCCTGAGCATTAACACAATCCTGGTAGTGTTGACGCATAGACCTGATCAGCCTCTGGATAGACTGCTGAGGGATGTTCCACCACTCTTCCTGTGTAGCTGCAGGGGGGGGGGGGCATTTCTAATGGAACAATAAACTTACCTTTAAATATATAATACGACAAAAGAATTTGAATAATGTGTTGTCTTTCGTTGATGGTATCTGGTTGCTCTTATGTTCTATGTTTTTTATTAATGTATTTTATTATGGTAAGTTACCGTGCTTATTTAGGCACTCTTCGACTTGACTGGGGAAAGATAAAGTAGATTTATTGGAGTTCACAAAAAAGGTAACCTTTTCACTTCCTTTTTAGTGGAATTGAGCTTATTGCTTCATTGAAATAGTTTTCTGTAAGTTTTCCAAGCATTTTGTTAATGTGCATCTATTTTTGTGTTTTGTTCTACACTTTTTTAATGCACCTGTTGTATATCGGCTAACAAGTGTTCAGCTGATATCCCATACAGCCTTTATACATGAACTTCAAATATCTCTCATAAGCACCTGGGTACATATTTTTACGATATCACAACAAAATACAGTATAATCGTAAATCTCGAAAAACTACTTGCTTCTAAATCTTTTGTAGTCATTTTTGTATTACTTTAGTATAAATACATTTTAATTTGGATTCATATGTTTTTTTCTGACTTTATGTGAACGAAAAAACACACATAACAGTCAAAAGGGTAACCTGCACTGTCCTGGTCACAAAAGCAAAGTTTGTGGGGAATAATAGCCATTTTCTATACTTTTGAGGCATGAGCAATTTAGAACAACGTATTTTTGACTCGGATGGCTTTCCATAGAGATCGTGAAGGGTGTGCGTGCATAATCTGGTTTGCAATGTTCCCTCTAAGGCTAAAATGCACATTTTTCATAGTAACTGGCAACAACCTTGGCACTCAGTGTACTAACTTTTGCAAGTTATAGTAAATATCAACCTCAATTGAGACTGCAGCCTCTTGAGGTAAACCTATTTTCAGACCATTCTTACAAAGGATTAACATACACATATTTGTGTCTGTCTGGCAGCTGATTCTCTGATTTCCCTCTGTAAAGGTGCAGAGCTCACTCGGGCACCAGCTAATCCACTGGTACAGGGTGGGTGACCAGCTAATGACTGGAGTCTGGCCGCAGACCGCTACAAGAGAGGTGCTATCTCCCCCGAGAGTACTTAAAATGTCACTCGTCGTATTATGTATAACATAATCGGTGAAACCCAATCTTCCCGTGTTAGAAGTCATAATGATCCGGTTACATAAATAAAAATCACAGTATTACACGTGACAGTGTCATGATTTATTTTTTGTTGGTTTTTGTTTTATTTCCCTTTAAAAACAACAAAAAAACCAAAAAAAAAACGACCATTTCAGAAATCATCTGAAGTGTTTTGAAACTGGTAAAAATGTAATCAGCACGTTAGTTGAAAATATACATTTAAGTGTGTAGTAATTGAAGAAGGCATAACATGTCCATTTATTTATTTTTTTGCAAGTTTATTCATGTGACTTCACTCCATGTTCTCTACTGAAACTCAACATGGTGGCTGTAAGAGCTAAAAGAAATCTGATTATTTATGAGGATGCTGTGATAGTTGTAGTGATACTTTTGTTTTTCTGTAATTCGCGTGATCACGTATGTCAATAGTCAATACCATTAACATAGTGCAGGTTGTAAACACTTACAGAATAACAAAGGAAATAGACAGCAACAATGGCAAAGCACTGCGTTCTTTTATGCTGAAAAACTAAGACTTAAGGTACTGTGCTCAAGACAGCTTTCCCGAAGTAAAAATTGATCACTTTACTGTGTAAAGGATGTAGTCACTACACTACATATCGTTGGTTTCAAAAAAATTCTGTCTGAAGAATCGAGTCTTTTTAAATCTTGCAAATAACACTGCAGAATTAGGAAAGAAACAATTGAGAGGATTAATTATGCGTTTACTTTAAAAGGGGCACCTTTTAAATACAATCGGGTAATACACAGCAGTGAACATGTTTTAGAGCAACGAGTCAGTCGACACGCCTTTATCAGTGTTTCATATTGTTTTATATTTTTATTGTAAATGCCAGCAATAAGATAAACAGGTCTTTTCAAAACCCCTTTATTTATAGACTGAACTACTGTGTTGGTGGAAGACTGTAAATATAATTCTCACAATTGTGCTGGACATTTGGTTTTCTGAACTGTTGTAATATAATTCTTAGGTTTTCCTGCTTATTTTAATGCCAGCAATGAGCCAAGTGAAAAATATAAACATTGACAGGTTTGAAGTGTCTTTAGGTGCTTTGCTTACTATTACAGCAACAGTATTTATTAAATATACTTATTTTAACTAGCAACATTTATATTTATGTTCAAGTGTCATATAGGGATCTGACGGTATGACATTTTGAAGGCATGGCAACTAGGGATGCACCGAATCCAAGTTTTTGGGATTCAGCCGATTCGGCCAAATACCGAATCTACAAAACCTGTCAAGGAAACTGAAGGAAACTATTGAATGAAAATCAGACTGGCAGCTACTAACAAGAAACGGGCACAATCTATGGTTTTGAGCCTTTTAGTTAACAGTATTTATATTACCGAATGGAACCTCTGGGCGTGCAGTCATATTCCCGGTACCTCGCACGCGCTAAAGAGAGACAGTCCGCTGCCATGTTTGTAGCCTATTTCAGATTACTTTGCGATTTCAGCTTGAGTGCCTTTAAGTAAGATGACACTGGCTGCGAATCTATTGACATTGTTTATACACACATAAGCTTACTTGATTTGAAAATTGTCATGAACGATACAACCAACTTCTTAAACTACTTGGTTTGATTAAATGAATAGCACACAACAAAATATGAAAGCTGATTTAATTTCAACAAACAACTTTTTAATGTAGCCTACTTATTGTCGTTGCTTGCGTATGACACCTCTTTCTTTACAAATTAAGCACTGCCGAATGGGAAATATATCCCTGAAATAAGATTTCCATTTGAAACTTATACAGTTTACCGCTAGCTCTTCCCCCCCCCCCCCAGAACAAACGTGGAAATACAGAACCGTTTACTTCACCTTTACAAGAAAGGAGAGTTGCATCTTTGCCATAACCCACTTTTTTCTTTAATGATGTTTCAACCTCTCGCCTGATCCGAGTACTGAGGAGAAATTACCGTGATGAGTGACCTGAATCTTCCTACAAAATAACTTGCGTTGATTTAAATGCACTGTGCGTGTAACACATTAAATAGGCTACGAAATAGTAAAACACATATTTTAATGAAACACAGAAGTTCCCTAATGGTTCAACTTGTATTGGCATGTTACAATAAAGTAAAATGTAATTTACTAAAGCGTATTGTTCAAAAACATCTTGCACATCAGACAGCTGTAAAGTTACAAAAAATACATTTCTGTGCACTTTTTTTTTTTTTTTTTTTTTCATAACACGTTGACAGACAAAGCAACAAAGAACAAAAGTCTACAACACTTAGATGTTACTATATTACAGGTTTACTGCATAACTTCATGAAAAGTGTGATGTGAATGTGAGGTTGCATACTGGGGTATGTTTGCATTCACAGCTGCGTGACATGTTTAGTGCGTGCATCACCAGTAGTTTAGGGAGTTGAGAGCTGCGACAGAGTTCAAACATACTCTTATTATTAAATACAACAGTTAAGTTCGATACCGGATTTGTCTTATATTTAAAGAATTGTACACATTGGAGGGATGTATTAAAATGGATGTGCATCTGGGCGGATATATAGAATTCGGATTCGGTTCGCCGAATCCTAAGTATTCGTCCGAATCCGAACTCTGCTCAAAAAGTAGGTATTTGGGCCGAATCTGAAACCATCAAATATACCACGGTTATTGTCATACCGCGGTATAATGTAATTTTTTTGTAATCTGTTTTTAAATGGCTATTTTAAAGAAATGCACTGTGGTCAAGTAATTTGACAAAGAAAAAAAAACTTTTAAAACAGCAGGGACTGGCAGTATTGTCAGGATTGATGGGAGGATGAATTGCACACAATACAGAAAAATCCTGGATAAAAACCTGCGCCCCTCTACCAAATAACTCAAACTGAGGAAGAAGTTTGTCTTTCAACAGGGCAATGATCCAAAGCACACTGCCAGAGCAACACTGAAGTGGCTTAAAATGAAGAAAGTACAGTGGCTCTCAAAAGTATTCACCCCCCCTTGGACTTTTCCACATTTTATTGTGTTACAACATGGAATCAAAATGGATTTAATTAGGAGTTTTTGCCACTGATCAACACAAAGTCCATAATGTCAAAGTGAAAAATAAAATCTAAAAATTGTTCTAAATTAATTACAAATATAAAACAGAAAATAATTGATTGCATATAACACACTTAAATAAGCTCTGGTGCAACCAATTGTCTTCAGAAGTCACATAATTAGTTGAATGGAGTCCACCTGTGTGCAATTAAGGTGTTTCACATGATTTTAGGTTAAATACACCTGTCTCTGGGAGGTCCCACAGTTGGTCAATACATTTCCCAACAAAAACTACATCATGAAGACGAAGGAACGTTCAAAGCAAATCCAGAATAAGGTTCTTCAAAAGCACCAATCAGGGGTAGGATAGAAGAACATTTCCAAGGCATTGAATATCCCCTGGAGCACAGTAAAGTCCATTATTAAGAAATGGAGAGAATATGGCACAACTGTAAATCTGTCTAGAACAGACTGTCCTCAAAAACTGAGTATCCGGGTGAGAAGGGCACTAGTCTGGGAGGCCACCAAGAGGCCTATGGGAACTATAAAGGAGTAACAGTCTTCCACGGCTGAGCTGGGAGACACTGTGCATACGGCAACAATAGCCTGGGTGCTTCACAAAGCTGGACTTTATGGGAGAGTGGCAAAAAGAAAGCCATTGTTGAAAAAAACTCACATCATATCTCGGCTAGAGTTTGCCAGAAGTCATGTGGGAGACTCTGAGATGGAGTGGAAGAAGATTTTTTGGTCTGAGACCAAAATAGCGTTGAGGCCAAAAAGCTCTAAGCGCTATGTTTCACGCAAGCCTAACACCGCACATCATTCTGAGTACACCATCCCACATGGTGGTGGCAGCGTCATGCTATGGGGATACTTCTCTGCGTCGGGGCCTGGAAAGCTCGTGAAGATAGAGCAAAATGGATGCAGCAAAGTATAGAGAAATCCTGGAGGAAAATCTGCTGAAGTCTGCAGGAGACGTGGGATTTGGGAGAAGATTCAGCTTCCAGCAGGACAATGACCCCAAACATACAGCCAAAGCTACACTGGAGTGGCTTAAAAACAAAAAGGTCATGTCCTGGAGTGGCCCAGTCAAAGCCCAAACCTCAATCCAATTGAATATGTGGAAAGAGTTAAAAATTGCTGTTCACCAAAGGTCCCCATCCAAATTATTGGAGCTTGAGCAATTTTGCAAACAAGAATGGACAAAAATTGCAGTTTCCAGATGTGCAAAGCTGGTAGAGACTTATCCAAATAGACTCATTGGTGTAATTGCTGCCAAAGGTGCCTCTACCAAATATTGACTCAAGGGGGTGAATACTTATGCAATCAATTATTTTCTGTTTTGTATTTGTAATTTAATTTAGAACAATTTGTAGATTTTATTTTTAACGTTGACATTATGGACTTTTTTGTGTTGATCAGTGGCAAAAACTCCTAATTAAATCTATTTTGATTCCATGTTGTAACAATAAAATGTGGAAAAGTCCAAGGGGGGTGAATACTTTCGAGAGCCACTGTACATAATGTTAGATATTTAACAGACTTTATATAGTTTCACAATTAGGGAGGTAGGGACAGATGCCAATTTACAAAACTGTGGTCATTGCAATGTATGTATGAATTAGCAATGTATATACACTACCGGTGAAAAGTTTTAGAACACCTCAATTTTTCTAGTTCTTATGGAAATTTACGCAGTTTAATGTCGCAATATACTCTGAAATTAAAGCATGGAACAAATAAATAATTGGAGATAAAAAAGAAATCATGGAATCGTTTTAACAAAATTTAATCTAAATTTTTGACTCCTCAAAGTAGCCACCTTTTGCAGATATAACAGCCGAACACACTCGTGGCATTCTTTCTGCAATGGAAATCGAATGTTGTTTGGAAAGTTCTTCCCAACACTGTTGCAGAAGTTCCTGCAAATGTGTTGCACTTGTAGGTTGCTTTGCTTTCACCCTTCTGTCCAGTTCATCCCAAACCAGCTCGATGGGGTCTGGAGACTGTGCTAGCCATTCCATGATTTGAAGCCTACCATCTTGTTCTTTTCTTCTAAGGTAGTTCTGACATAACCTGAAGTTATGTTTGGGGTCATTATCTTGCTGTAGGATGAACCCCTGACCAATTAAGCGTATACCAGAGGGTACTGCATGGTGCTGCAAAATGCTGTGGTAGCCATCTTGGTTCAGGGTGCCACTCACTCTGTGCAAGTCGCTGATTCTAGATCCAGCAAAAGAGCCCCAGACTATCACGCTTCCTCCTCCATGTTTGACAGTTGGTGTCACACACCGAGGAACCATCCTTTCGCCAACTTGATGGCGTACAAAAACCCTGCGTAATGAACCGAAGATTTCAAATTTTGATTCATCGGTCCATGAGACCTTCTTCCAGTCTTCGGTAGTCCACTGGCGGTGCTTCATGGCTCAGGCAAGCCTCTTTTTCTTATTTTGCCATCTTAGCAATGGCTTTCTTACTGCCACTCGACCTATCAAACCTGCAGCTCGAAGTCTTCTCTTCACAGTTGAAACTGAGACTTGCTTACTTCGACCAGTGTTAAGCTGTGCTTGAAGCTGTTGTCCTGTGAGCCGCCTATCACACAAGCTGTTGACTGTCAGAAACTTCTGATTCTGTTGTGGCTTTGGGTTTGCCAGACCTCTTCCTGTCAGAGCTTCCTCCAGTTTCCAAGTGCCTTTTGATGGTGTAGGAAACTGTACTCGCTGACACCTTGGCTTTCTTTGCAATTTCTCTAAAGGAAAGACCTACACTTTTAAGGGTTATAATAGTCTGTCTGTCTTCCTTTGTTAATTGCCTTTTTCTCGCCATTGATAGCAATATACTACTTCCTACAGTAGAATACTGTCCAAATAATGCTTAAGAGGGTGTAATAACACAGACTGTTCCAACACTGCTTTTATACAGACAGAGGGTTTGTAAGTAATCAACAAGAGTTAGGACACCTGTAGGAATTGTTAGCATCAACTTTCAAGGCTTAATTTACTTTCACTGCTGCAGAACAACTGTATGTTGTTAACCCATTACTTGTTCCCTTAAAAAGGCCTTTTTGTATAACTCTGAAATGTACATTATTTTTCAGTTTTTGGTAACCTAAACTTTTTTTTTTAACCTCTGACAGTTCACTGCTTACCTTTTGTACCATTTCAGGTTATTCACTGGACTTGAACTGCTTAAATTTAAATAAAAACTGGGAAAATGGGGTGTTCTAAAACTTTTGACCGGTAGTGTACACTGAAGACATGAAAGGAGCTCGAATGTATATTGCACCATTGCAATTTTAAGCCTGCTCTGTCATAATTCAATTTCATTCTGTCTAATCTCGTCATTTCTACAGTACTGTACTTGACAACTGTAAGTTCACATTAACCCTTTTGTGGTCCTATGTTGGACCAGGTCCGACATTAAAATTTTCCCTTTCCAGTCTGTCATCAAAAAGACATCAAGCACAGATCTCTAGTCCGTTTTTTTTTTTTTTTTTTCCCTTTGGAAAAAGTCAAGGAAAAAAAAGGGCGTATCTGAGCAATACACATAGTCCCTGCACCACAGAGATAACACGGACACAAACAAAGGAGATGGCTGCTTCCACATCCAGTGCTTAAAGAATATTGCAGACATTTGCAGAGCGCTTTGAGATGTTAAAGTAATGAAATAATGACTTGAAAAAAATGAGTGATCAGATAAGGATTTATTAGTATTCATCACTATAAAGAGGTATATGAAAAATCCAGCTTATAAGGGGTGGTGCTAGGCTGGAGATGCAGTACTGATGGCCTTTTAAACCTGTTTTACTCTGAAAAAAATATTATGAACACCGCTTGTAAAAAATAAATGGGACCTGACGTGCCTGACAAGCGCTGAATAAATGGACCGCTAAGGGTTAATATTGTTATTGGCGGGGACAAATTGTTGTGCACCCATTTCTTACCTGAACATCAAGTCAATCATATAACACTTCACTGCCGCTTTAGACAGCTCTTCTTCCTTTATTTTTAAACGTTTTGGAGTTGACACGAGTATCACAGATCGTGACACTGCCAGTGAACACGTGTGATTTAGAAAATTCCTGGAAGCGCAGTCATGTTGAGCTCAGTCTAACTGCGTCCCTCTCTCTCTGTTTTCCAGTCATAAACCAGTGGTGCAGTCTATCTTTTTCGTGAACCAAGGTCAAACTATCAAGACAGGTTGTCCAATTGGATTGTGGTGACAGTCGAGATTGCTTACGAGCAAGCCAACTTCTTGAACTTCCTCCAGAGAAGGTCACAGGTCATTCCACCAGGGGTCTTGCTACCTCTTGGGCATTGTTTTAGGGGGCATCTGTCTCTGCCATTTGCGATTCAGAAGTCTGGGCCAATCCTCACACCTTCACAAGGTTTTATAGGCTTCATGTCCTAGGTCCTCAGAACCCTGCTGACAGCGGTGTCTCAGCCTGATTCAAATGCACATGCATGAGGTAATTCTGCGTTCTGTGAAGGTTATCGTGCCGTGTAATTATGGCAAGCCATTGGTCTCACCAAATTGGCTGTTCTGCAAGTCGTGTCCTTGAAATCCACCTTTGCAGTAGGATCAAAATGATAACCTAACGTTTTTACAGTATCAATAAAATGTAAGCAACATTCTAAGTGTTGAGTTGCTTGGGTAATTTAATATGGAACGTGTTTAACTTTTTTCAGGACCAAGCATTTTTCAGTGGGATGCACCCCCAGGACCAGGTGTTTTTTGGCTGTATTATTTTTTTCTTTTACAGTAGTATCTTAGAAGTGGTGTCTTTTATTTTTTTTGTTTTTTTTAAATGAACACTCTGGGTAACATTATAAAACTTCAGCAACAATACAAACTTTTTTACTTGAATATTTATAAAAAAAAATTTCATTCCATTATTAACTGTAAAAACTTTCTCTGCCCTTTACACCCTAAATGCCCCTCTCGGTGACATGGAAAAAAAATAAAAAAGATCAAAGTCGGCGTCAGTCCCTCTCCTATCCATTGATATGTGTTTCAAGCCTGTACTGCAGAGTATGGTGGTCATGTAGTCAAACGAAGTGCTGTGATCGTGTTAACATGATCCTGGTCCTTAAAGGGTTAACCCTTAGTGATCCATTTATTCCGCGCTTGTCAAGTGCGTCATGTCAAATTTTTTTATTTTCACATGCGCTGTTTATTTTACACACGCTGTTTTAAAAAAAAAATTTCAGAGTAAAACAGGTTTTAAAGGCAATGCACAGCAAAAGGACAGGAAGCCGCTATCTTTGTGTCTATGTAATCTCTGTGGTGCAGGGGCTATGTGTATCTTGCTCAGATACGCCACTTTTTTGGGGGGGTGGCTTCATTCGGCCATATTACTGAATTACAAATGGTACATTGAAATTTCGTTCTGTTTCATATTTTATTTTTAAACACAAACTCAGAATCAATTATTATAAGGTGACATTGGTTTTATGTTGGGAAATATTTTTAAGAAAATAAAAAACTGAAATATCTTGCTTGCATAAGTATTCAACCTCCACACATTAATATTTGGTAGAGCCACCTTTCACTGCAATAACAGCTTTAAGTCTTTTGGGGTAAGTATGTACCAGCTTTGCACACAGTGTTGGAGTGATTTTGGCCCATTCTTCTTGGCAGATTTGCTCCAGGTTGTTCAGGTTGGTTGGACGACGCTTGTGGACAGCAATTTTCAAATGGTGCCACAGATTCTCAATGGGATTGAGATCAAGACTTTGACTGGGCCACTGTAGGACATTCACCTTTTTGTTCTTGATGTTCCAGTGTTGCTTTGGCCTTGTGCTTGGGATCATTGTCCTGCTGAAAGGTGAATTTCCTCCCAAGCTTCAGTTTTTTAGCAGACTGAAGCAGATTCTCTAACAGTATTTTTCTGTATTTTGCTCCATCCATTCCTCCTTCAATTGTAACAAGATGCCCAGTCCCTGCTGATGAGAAGCATCCCCACAGCATGATGCTGCCACCACCATACTTCACCGTAGGGATGGTGTATCTTGAGGCGTGGGCAGTGTTAGGTTTGCGCCACGCATAGCGCTTTGAGTTTTGGCCAAAAAGCTCTTTCTTGGTCTCATCTGACCACAAAACCTTTTCCCACATCGCAGCTGGGTCACTCAAGCTTTCTGGCAAACTCCAGACATGCTTTCAGGTGGTACTTTTTGAGTAACGGCTTCTTTCTTGCCACCCTCCCATACAGGCCAGTGTTATGCAGAGCTCTTGATATGGTTGACTTGTGCACCATTACTCCACTCCTATCCACTGAACTCTGTAGCTCCTTCAAAGTGATTGTTGGTCTCTGTGGCTTCTCTCACAAGTCTCCTTCTTGTTTGAGCGCTGAGTTTTGGGGGACAGCCTTTTCTTGGCAGTGCGTGGGTGGTGTGATGCAGCTTCCACTTCCTGATTATTGATCCAGCTGTGCTCACTGGGATATCCAAACATATTATTTTGAACCCTTTTCCTAATATATGCATTTGTATTACTTTATTTCTACCTTCTGTAGAATGCTCTTTGGTCTTCATTTTCCTTCAGATTCACAGCCTTACCAATGATCCTTCAACAGTGGTGTTTTTATCCAGAAAATGTGACAGCAACTTTAATGGTTCACAGGTGGAGGCCAATGGTAAGGTAATTGTGTTCTCATTAGGGCAGTTTCTTTCATCGGTGCAAATTGGAAGCTTCCACAGCACAGGGGTTGAATACTTATGCAAGCAAGATATTTCAGTTTTTTATTTTTCTTAAATATTTCCCAACATCAAACCAATGTCACCTTACAATAATTGATTTTGAGTTTCAGTGTTTAAAAATAAAATATCAAACAGAACAAAATTTCAATGTACCATTTGTAATATGATAATATGAGAGAATTGGTCAGGGGTCTGAATACTTTTGCAAGGCACTGTGTGTGTATGTGTGTGTGTGTGTATGTGTATGTATATGTAATGTATGTATGATATATGTATGTGTATATGTGTGTGTGTGTGTATATATATGTATTTATTTATTTTTTAAATCCTAGTTCTGAAGATTCAGATGAGGAACAATCCACAGATGAACAGTTCCAAAAACTAAAGGAGATTTTCCCGCATAAAGATGACGGTAAACTGTTAGAGGTATGCTTCATCATGGTTTTTCATTATTTTTAAACTCTTGCTTTTAAATTACCTCTTTGCACTAAGTAACTATACATTAACTTAGAACCATCAATTGGATAGTGTGTCTGTTTAATTGTTAAGCTTTCTGTTGTGCATTTTAGGCATTAAGATCTACAAGTACTCTGGATGGAGCTGTGGCCTTCTGTCTGGTACTGTTTGGGAAGGAAGGTAAGTGTTCCAGAATAGGCTGATGCACAGGTACTAACCACGTGTTTATTCAGGTTCGTATCTTCCATTCTGTATAATTTGGCAGGATTTTTTGGTCCGGAACATAGTTTGGCATGATTTATCTGTAATCCCTGCCTTGAATCACTATAAACTCAACTGAATCAGACATCGTAATAATAATAATGTTTCTCTTTTAGTACACGGATCAAATTATCAACCTGAAAACGAGACCAATACACATGCAGAGTGTTGTGGTGAAAGTTATTGGTGTGCATTTGCCAACTGTTGTGAAACTCAGTGTTTCCAACCTTTTTCTGAGATGCTGCACACCTTGATACATATAATTTGAGGCACACCAAACATATTTCATGACAACTTAGAATTAATGCGAAACCTGGGCCTGCCTGAGTGAGAAGAGTCACTTGATCTGGGGCGAGAGTCGGTCAAGCAACTCTTCGGTCCTGCTCCACTGACCTATAGGCCCTTCTGTTTTATATAGGTTAATGTGGAAAAGCCTAACTCATACAAGTAGGTTGAGCGAAAAACTTAATTTTTAACCACCTAGCTGCCCATTTTATTTGGGCAATTTCCATGTTAAATGCTCTTATTTGTTTTTGTGTTTTTTTTTTTTCTCTCCCCAAATATTTCTTCCTTAGCCCTTTAAGCAATTTGGACAGTTTTCAATTTTTTTTTTTTTAAGCACACTCTTTATTGTGATTGATAAACGGAAATACAATATTCCATAGCACTTAAAATAACAATGTGTTTACAATTGTAACATTATAATATAGATCAACATAATTTTTTTTTTCCCCCAGTGGCAACATTATAATATTATAATACATGTGCAGGCATATCACTTTTTAGAAATCATTCTTTATGTGATAGATCTCAAAGCAGACTCGCTTCAAACCCTCATCAATGCTAACGCCTTTATCTAGCAAATATACATCAGAAAATTTGTGCTGCAAATTTTCAATTACGCCATATATACAGTATCTTCCCCAGTTTCAGGCATGGGTGTATAGCGCTTTTGTATGAATTATCTGAATTGTAGGTACAATAACTACATTTTGACCAGTGCCAAACCTGATAAGGCTTCCCTACAACCTGTAACACCAACAAATAAAGAAATCGCCTTGTTTTATTCTCTGTAGATACATTTTAGATAGTTATTCTCTGTGCATCCATTTTTTCACTCATTTCTTGGGGACTGCTGCCATCTGCCAGTAAAAAAACAAAACTGCATACACTTATAATAGTTTTTTAAACTTTGCAGAAGCATATGCAAGAACCTGCACGCTATTCTCACGGGAGTAACAAATTTTGGACTTGCATGCGCTCCACATGGAAATCGTGGGATTATCAGCTGGGTGGTTAATTTGCAGTCCATTTTCTAAGCTCTCTGAACTTTTCTTCTGTCATCAGTGACGGCTTCTTTGCAGATTATACAGAAGAGGAACTGAATGGATTTCACAACCAGTCAAAATCTTCCGTATTGGCTGAGGGGCTGATTAGCATTTTAATTTGTTTTGGAGTTTAAGATGTGTGGAGATGAGATTTGATAATATGATGCCGTTAGGGTCCGCACGTGCCAAAGGGAACATTTTAGTTGAGCCGTTTGCTACTCGCACCTGCCAGAGTGGTTGGCCAAAATACTCTCCAATTCTGTCCCAGTTGTGTGCTGCAGCAGTTTTTTGCAGAAGAAATTCTCTTTTTTGATGGAATCTTCAATATATCTGATGGCTATTTGCTGAGCGTAACCACTAATGTTGTCTGGATATTCATCAATCTCCAGAGCAAACTTGTTATTAATTTCTCTAAGTGCCAGCTCAAATCAGCAGACATGTCATCAATACGCCGGTTGATTATGTTATCCGAGAGAGGAACTTTGGCTACTACTTTGGGTGCATCGGCTCCTAACATGACCGACTATTTCTTTGTATGCTGGGAGAATCTCAGCAATGGTATATGGCTTAAGTAGCTTGCTTCCTATGACTTTCATAGGATCAGTCATTAGTCGAGTTTGCTTCATGTTCACTTCTTTCAAGCGTTTGTCTTTGCTGGCGAGTGTGGGTATTTTTGTTGTGAAATGGCATTTTTAACTTGCTTGGAAGCATCATGTTAGACAGCTTTTCCATACAAAAAAGGCATTCTGGCAAAAGGCAAGACAGATCACCAGTCCACGAAAATCGTACATCAGGTAACTGACACCAGGGTTCGAAATTAGCGGCCACCATGTGGCAATTGCCATGAGTGCCATTATCCGTTGCCACAATGCCCCTATAAATACTGTTTACGCTCATTATGCCCTTTCAACTACAGCAGCTAGAGACACCCGTATTAGGAATAGTTTGGATCCAAACAATAACATGATTACATGGTTACGTTGTCAATATTTATGAATGTGCTATGACATCGGTCTGTAAAGGAACTGTGTTTACTTGAAGTGTATTAAGAGCAAAAGGTGAACTCGCAACTGCATTTAGGCTGTGTGTGTACAAGGCCTTTGTGAACTCCGATAAACCAATGTTGTCTTTCGCACTCTAGTCGTAGGGGGAGTAAATAAAGTTTTGACTTAATGGAACAGATTTTATCGTTTGTTGCATCTTTAGCACTCTATTCTAAATATTCAGATACAAAGAAGCAGGCGTGGTAATTTGAGACATTACCATAATGAAAATCTGTAAATGTAGTGTGAGTTTTGTACTAAAGCAGAGTCAGTTGCTGCATGGAAAACCCTGAGTTTACTTCTCAGACTGACCAATAAGAACGGTGACAACAGAATACAAATACCTGGGGACTGTAATAAGCAGCCTTCTCGTTTCCAGCACTGGCTAAATTGCAGTCTACTTTGCCAGATGAGCCACCTAAAATAGTTATTTAAAAAAAAAAAAAAAAAAAGTTTTTACAGTGCTCATGTTCCAGTCAATAGTATTAAAAATATTTATTTTGTTTGCGTAAAATAGCGGCAATTTCCACAATTCATTACGTATGTAAGTCGATCCAAACAATTCCTTATCCTGAGGGCATTTAATTTCTGGGCATTTGTTGCCATAGATTGTGAATGGACCAATTATTTTCGAGCTTACATGAAGGCTGAACTGTCCGATCATATACCTGAGTCAGTAACTGTACAGCAGAGTTATGGCATTTTGTAAGATTTAAAAAAAAAAAAAAAAAAAAGTTTTCTACAGTGCCTTTTCTACACCCCCTTGAACTTTTTTCACATTTTGTTGTGTCAGTGCCTCAGTTTCATGCATTTAAATGAGAATTTTTTTTCCACTTATCTACACACCATACTCCACACTGTTAAGGGCAAAAAATGTTTTATTGAGAAATTATATATTAAATGCAGAACTGAAAGTTCTGAGACTTATCCATAATTGGGTAAGTCTCCATCCCCCTGAGGTAATACTTGGTGGAAGCACCTTTGGCAGCAATTACAGCTGTGAGTCTGTTGGGATAGGTCTCTACCAACTTTGCACACCAAGATGTAGCAGTATTTGACCATTCTTCTTTACAAAACTGTTCAAGCTCTGTCAAGTTCCTTGGGGAGCGCTGATGGACAGCAATCTTCAAGTCATGCCACAATTTTTTTTTTTATTGGATTTAGGTCGGGGCTCTGACTGGGTCTATCAAGGACATTTACCTTTTTGTTCTTTAGCCACTCCGGTGTAGCTTTGGCTGTGTCATTTGTGTCATTGTCATGCTGAAAGGTGAACTTCTGTCCCAGTTTCAGCTTTGTTTCAGCTAGACCTTGTAGAGGGCAGCAGGTTCTCATCAAGGACTTCTCTGTACTTTGCTCCATTCATTTTCCCTTCTATCCTGACAAGTGACAGTCCCTGCCAATGAGAAACATACCCTTAATATGATACTGCCACCACCGTGCTTCACAGTAGGGATGGTGTTCTTTGGGTGATACACTGTGTTGGGTTTGCGCCTAACATAACGCTTTGCATTTAGGCCAAAAAGTTCCATTTTAGTTTCGTCCGACCACAAAACTTTTTGCCACATGGCTACAGAATCTCCTGAGTGTGTTTGCATACTTCAAACGGGATTCAAGGTGGGCTTTCTTGAGTGATGGCTTCCTTCTTGCCACCCTACCATACAGGCCAGGTTTGTGGAGTGCTTGGGATATTGTTGTCACATGCACACTTTGACCAGTCTTGGCCATAAAAGCCTGTAGCTCTTGCAAAGTTGCCATTGGCCTCTTTGTAGCCTCTATGATCAGTCTCCTTCATGTTCGGTCAGGGTGGAGGGACGGCCTGACCTAGGCAGGGTCTTGGTGGTGCCATACACCTCCCACTTCTTAATAATCGTCTTGACCGTGCTGCAAGGGATATTCGAGGCCTTTTGATATATTTTTTTTCATACCCATCTCCTGATCTGTGCCTTTCAACAACTTTTGTCCCAGAGTTCTTTTGAAAAGCGCCTTGGTGCTCATGATTGGTGCTTTGCTTTGAAATGCACTACCCAGCAGAGGGAACCCTCAGGAACTGCTGAATTTATCCTGAAATCTTGTGAATCACTAAAATTCAACACAGGTGGAGGCCACTTAACTTGGTGTGTGATTTTGAAGGCGATTGGTTACACCTGAGCTAATTTTTAGGATTGCTATTACAAGGGGGCTGGACACTTATCCAACCAAGCTATTTCAGTTTTTATTTTTAATTAATTTTCTACTAATTTCTAGAATATTTTTTTCACTTGGAAGTTATGGGGTAGAATGTGTAGATAAATGGGGGAAAAAAAAATATATATATATATTTTAATTCAAGGCTATAAGGCAACAAAAGGTGAACATTTTGAAAGGGGTGTAGACTTTCTATAGGCACTGTATGTAAGATCGTCTTTTTTTTTTTTTAATCAAGTGTATGAAATACAGCGAGTGTTATAGCATTGTTAAATGTCTTATGCATTGACAGAATGATTTGAAACCTGGTATACAATTCAGGAAGTGATTCGCATTGCACAATTAATGAATATGACTGTGCTTTTGTTTAGCTGATTTCAGTCTTCATCAAATGAAAAATATTACTATATGAGCTACAAGATGTAATGGTCAGATCTTTTGCTGCATAATGAGTTGCTATAAAACTATGGTAAGGTAATATTGTTGACAATTACACACAAAATGCAGATGAAAAGTACACACTCAAACATGCATAAGCACATACTGTGATTATCCATCTATGTTTAAATAGGCACAGTACTTAAGTTTGTTATTTTAAGATGACTATCCAAATTCCCTTTTAAGTTCAGTCAAAAGGAAATGCTTGTTCACGCTTATGTACAGTAAGAATCTTATCCTCTTCTGTTGTCACGCTTTCCATGTCTTCCCAAAACACAGCCATGTTTTCTTTGTATATTAGGCAAGACCAACAGTGGGGGAGGGAGGGTATTTTTTTTGCTTTAAATGTAAGGCTATAAAGTAATTCCATTTTTTTAAAAAAAATTTTTACCCAGGAGTGGTAACTAACATTTGGGTATAGACAAGCTGGTGTGGCATTGTGTACTGTTTGTCAAAAAAAAAAAAAAAAGCGCGGGTGTGTCCAGGCCTTATTAGGGTGCTAAAAGGCATGGTGCAAACATAGATACACAGCATAAAAAAGTAGGCATTAATGCATGTGTTAACTCTGCGACTGCTTTCACTTTGAAACTTTAGACTCCTTCTCACTCACCAGCTGTATAATTGTTGTGTTGATTTTAGTGTCTCATGGTGACACGTTCTGGCAAAATTGACCTAAAACGGTATTATATTGAATGTCTTATAGTGTATATAATCAGTTATAGCTTTTCCCTTTTTCCCAGGGTGCTACATGAACGTTCATGTGATTTCTACAGCAAGTAGTTGTGCTTTAATTCAATACAAATTAAAGCTTGTAAGCCATTTATTGCAGTGGTTTGTAAAAAGGAATTTGGAATTTGCAAAAAGGCACGTGGGAGACTCTGAAAAGAGGTGGCAAAAGATTCTGTGGTCCGATGAAACAAAAATTGAACTTTTTGGCCTAAATGCAAAGCATTATGTCTGGCGCAAACCCAACATGGCACATCATCCAGGTAACACCATCTCTACTGTGAAGCATGGTGGTGGCAGCATCATGCTATGGGGATGCTTTTCAAATGGGCAAGGACTGGGAAGCTTGTCAGGGTAGAGGGCAAAGTGGATGGAGCTAAATACAGGCAAAATCTTGAGGAAAACCTGCTTCAGTCTGCAGAAGACCTAAGACTGGGACGGAGGTTCACCTATTAGCAGGACAATGACCCCAAGCACATAGCCAAAGCGACACTGGAGTGGCTTAACAAGAAAGTGAATGTCCTAGAGTGGCCCAGTCAAAGCCCGGACTTGGTTGCTGTCCATTAACGATCCCCATCCAACTTGACAGAGCCTGAACAATTTTGCAAGAAGAATGGGCTTATATTGCATGATCCAGATGTGCAAACCTGATAGAGACTTACCCCAAAAGACTCACCGCTGTAATTGCTGCCAAAGGTGGTTCTACCAAGTATTGGCTCAGTGGGGTAAATACTTATCTAACCAAGACATTTCAGTTTTTTTTTTTTTTTTTTTTTTTTTTTTTTTTATTTCATTAACTGGTGTTTCACTATAAAAATTCTCTTGCCTCTACAAAGTGTTGAGTAGGTTGTGTAAATCAAAGGAAAAAAAATCTCATTTTAAATGCATCAAGATTTCAGGTTGTAACACAACAAACTATGAAAACGTCCAAGTGTGGTGAATACTTACTATAGGCACTGTATTTAGGCTAAGGATATGCAGGATTTAGACCCCTGCAAAACCATGAAATTTGTTTTCGGTGGGGGGCGTTGCAACTAGCACCTGTGCTGGGGGAGGACCCCCATACTCCTCTGCTGCTGCCTTGGGATTTCTAGGCTCCTACTTTTTAAATGAAAAGACTGAATAAGGGGAGTGTATACTTGGGGAGATAATGTATTGCAGCTTAGTTGATTGCAGTAGAAAAACTGCCGTTCATTAAAGGTAGCTTTCAGATTGTGATAATGAAAAAATAGTTTAGAAATATCTGAAATATGAGTGTTTATTGTGGTATATGTACTACCATAAAATAACAGAACAAACTCACTGAAACTTGTTTTTTACTGAAACAAATCGTTATGTATAGTAAAAAATTTAACAGTTGGCTGTTTTACATGCTCTGACCAGTGGCACCCTAGAATTGGATTTGGAAACCAATTTTCTGGCTCCTAAGGAAAACAAGATATTCCAGAGCACTGTCTAGGCTGCTGGTTATTAAGTTAAACTGCGTAATTTCTTTCTATGCCAATAATTTAGCTTTATATATGAATCCTAGGCAAAATTTAAACAACATACTAAACTTCTGCCTTGACTTAGGTTTCATGGCCTTGGTGCCCACTACAAAGTTGTTGAACTGAAGGCCTTTTTGGCCTTGCCTTTTTTGTTGCCAGTTTAGAGCATTGTGACACTTTTTTTTTTCTCCCCACTTGTTTTAGCATTGTTGGTAGCAGAGGTGGATGCCTCAGCGTCTCTTAAATGTTTAGAATGTTTGATTTTTTTCTGTGTCTTTGTATTCAGGTTGATATGGGAGGCACACAGAACATGCATTTACGATAATGCTGCCGCTGTGCTGAGGATCAGTGGGCGTAAAGTGCCCCATAGGCTTGGCCGCACGTATTTAGCTGCGGTTTGCATTAACAGGTTGAGCAGATCTGTCGTCACTTCAGAATCAGTGTTCTGAACAAACATAAATTATTGAAAATGTGGCGGCACTCCAGTTGGGAAAATTCTGGTGTAGCCTGTTCTGCATTATCTGCAGAGCAGCAGCAAATTGGGAAACCAACTTTCAGAAGAGATGCCCTCATAATGCAGCACAATGAAAATCTGGATGCCACAATAGGCATCTGAAAACCAACATGCAGATATTGAAGTGAACTCTGTACACTGATCAGCTGTACTGTGAACATTTGACAATAATCTGTTTGTAAACAAAAGGCCCCAAGTGAGGTAAAATGGGAAACCCCTCAACAATTCTCTTGTTGTTCAATGCCCTAATACTTGAAGTGTATTAAATCACAAGGAATGTGTATTATAAAAAAATGTCGTAGCAGTCTGCATTTTCAATTTCAGAGAATGTTCGAAAAAGGAAGAAAGATGATTCTTCAAAAAGCAGCTCTCAGGATAGTGATATAGTTCAGGCAAGCAAGAAGAAAAAAGATGCTTCAATGAGTGATGTAAGTCTTATAGCAGTTCCCTGCTGCAGGAGTCCCATTTTTTGTTGCACAGCTTTTAATGCCATGTTTTGTTTGTATATTCATTTTTGCTAACCTTGTGCAATGTGCACATAGTTTACCATGTATGACAAAAAACCCTGCACACTTTCCTTGGTATAGAAAGCCTTGGGAATAAATCTAGGAAGAATTATTACTATTTCAGTGCTTTATTATTTATTTATTTTTTAGCACAATTTAAAAAGAGAATTACCATTAATTGTGTTGGTTACCTAAAGCCTGGACAAGAGATTTGCATTTTACAGTACTGAATGTTTGTGGAGTAATTGTCACTTTTCTATTCTATTCTTCTCTATCACCCTCAATAGTCTGAAGAAGCAAGTGAGGCAGATACAGTGGAGGAGTGGGAGAACCGGGAGGCTATCCTGAAGAAACTCACTAATAGGTTTCCTAATTTAGATAAGGAGGTGAGTTCATGGATCCACCAGGGAGTTCAATCTCCATTTTTGCCAAATATTTTAGATTTAGATTTTTTTTGTAATGCTTTATCTACATCAGATTACCAAGGTAAACCCTACAGTTCAGTGTACAATTTGAACTCCTTGTACTTTAAGACTTTATGCACGCGTTTTTTTGTCATGGGGAAGTCTGCTCATTTGTCATTGTTGTAGGTAATTGCAATAAATGATCTAATGAACAAAGGATAAATGAATCCCCAGAAAAGGTTCAATGTGGCTGCTTGTAGAAATGTATAGCTGTTTACATATGGTAGACTTGGTAGATGGTATTATAATTTAACTCTTGTCTTTTATAATGAAATATTTGTTTCTGTTACTAGGAGCTGAGGGATGTACTTGAAGAGCACAACTGGTCTTTTGATATTGCACTTGAAGTATTGCTGCTATTCTCCAACACAGGTAAATTTTGGATTATGCTTATTTCACTATGCATGGAAATATCCTCTCACCACCATTGTGATATCTGCACATTGTACAAGTACCATAATGCTTTTATAAAATGGCCTTTATAACCATAAGTGTGTTGATTTTATTTAAGTATCAACATTCTTGAAATAAGGTCTTTCTTTTAGTGTGTCCTTGCACAGTTTTTCAAAAAAGATTGTTCATTTGATCACCTAGCATGTTTAGGACTGGTGTGTAGAGAGAGATTAGTTCCAACCGAGTGAAAGTTCCAGTCTGTTTTGGTCCATTGTGTTGGCAAGTATGTAAAGAAAAATAATGTACAGATATTTACATTAAATTAGAAAAGTGATCCTCCTAATGCAGCCTTAAGGACCAAGATGTCTCCCCTGGTATCACTGGTTAAACTGTACACTTGGTGTCATGTGTAGTTTTTAAGTATTTACTGTTTCAGAGCAGCAGTCATTTTAGGTCCCAAATGATTCAGATTTGTATGCTGGCTATAGTTCCCTTTCATGTAGGGAATATTAACCATTACAAAATGGTTGTTCCCCTTTAAGACAACCGAACCTGAAAACTGTATACCAAAGCCGCTTGTCAGAGGAGGGTGACGTAGTGCTGCTCCACCCCTGCGAGCATAAAGCCATTTTCCTGTTCAGCCTAACCTGATTAACATCAGAGAGTTGATAAGTATATCTTCCTGTGTTTTCACACTGTTTTTTTTTAGCATTTGCTTAAGTGCGGAATTATTTATGGAATCACTAAAATAATGTTGTATTTCTAGCAGAGTTTCTATTTTTCAGTATTTTCAGCTAGCATTGATTAAGTCCCACCGCACCCCTGCGTGCCATGGGAACCTTGCTGCTCCCTTGCCGTCCTTCCTGGGATCTTGGCGCACGAAGTCTCTGACTTGTTCAGCTGAATTATTCTATTAAGAATAATAATAATGTTAATAATACCATTGTAATTAGTTAGTAAATTATAGTATTGTTTACCGTATGTTTTGCTTTGCGTTAGCTATTGGTTGTATTATATTAGGTAAGTATTGAAACCCAAGCAGCTACTGTGGGCGTTCCTACTTTAGCAGCTCATGGGTGTTTTAGTGCAACTGTTCAGCAGCACTATTACAAAGGCTTGTTTGCAAGCAGGTTAAACTGCTAGTCTTGTGTTTGTACTGACTAGTAGTTTAGCCAGTGGCTGACTTGCAGGTGGACATCCCTGCTAATGTGCCACTAGCAGTAACTGCATTTATCACCCCTGTTCTCGCTTGCAAGGTCAAGATTACTGCTTCTGTACAGAGTGCTGGCGCCAAATGCCCAGTGTCAGCACAGAGGGTTGGTACCGAGTGAACAGTCAATACTGAGCTTCGGTGCCATGTGTCGGTACCAAGTGTCAGTTCCTAGCACATAGTGTCAATACTCCACTGTGTGGTCTATACACTGTTTGTTGTGAACACAGCACTATTACCATGTCTGGGTTCCATACATGTCTCTTGCAAGGCTAACCTGCCTGCAAGTGACGGACACAGTAAATGCACTGTCTGTATGTCCCGAGCATGCACATGGGGATTGACTGACGTCATTCAGGTGAGCTCCCTTCACCAAGCGTACGCTGGAGAACCGGGTAGCACGTCACGCAAAGGAGCATTCCACAATGCCTATGTGGCGTTCAGCGTCACCAGTAAATGAGGCTGGACCCTCCCGAAGCTCTGTTCTGAGGGGAGCAGGAGCAGCATTAAGAAAAGTAGAGCCAAGAAAACTACTTCCTCGTGGTCTTCCCCTTCACCTTCACCTACTTCAAAACAGAGAAGGAAGAAAAGCTGCCGCAGTCGTTCAGCAAACAGGACAGATGGATAAAATTTGGGAGGTTGAGTCATGCTAGCAGGCAATTCTAAATGAGCTGCTGCAAAAGCGCCCAGTCCCACCGGTACAGCCCCCCCCCCCCGCACTCCTGCACCCCCCCCCCCCCCCCCCCTCCATTCTTTTGTAGCTCTGCTTTTATGTTTAGGATCATTGTCTTGCTGCATGACCCACTTTTGGTTCAGCTTCAGCTCACGGGCGGATGGCCTGACATTCTCCTCTAGAATCTTGTGATACAATGCAGAATTTATGGTTGCGTCAATGATGGCAAGCCGCCCAGGTCCTGAGGCAGCAAAGCAGTCCCAAACCATCACACTCCCACCACCGTGCTTGACGACTGGGATGAGGTTCTTCTGTTCGAACGGAGTGTTTGGTTTTCACCAAATATAACGTTTCTCATTGAGGCCAAAAAGTTCTACCTTTTCACTCATCTGTCCAGAGAACATTTTCTTGTGGATCATCTATGTGCTCTTTGGTGAACTTCAGTTGGGCAGCAATGTTCTTTTTAGAGAGCAGTGGTTTCCTCCTGGCTATCCTTCCATGAACACCATTCTTGTTCATGACTCAACTACCAGAAAAAGACTGAACACTCACATTAGCCAAGGCGAGAGTGGCCTGCAGATCCTTGGATGTTACTGTGGGGTTCTTTGACTTCCTTGATAATTCTCTGGTTTGTTCTTGGACAATGGTTTTGTAACACTTTCTAGACTGATGAGCATCAATAATGGTTTTTCTGAGGTCCGCAGAGGTTTATTTTGATCGTGGCATGACGTGTTTCCCCACACCTGTATGGTGAAGACCAAAGTTTTTGATCTTTATATAAGGTGGGGCCTCCCAAACTCACCCCTGAATATCTACCTAATTATTTAAACACATGATTCTAATTATCCCCTTAATTGAGCTGATAAAACCAGGGGTTCACTTCTTCACATACCCTGAATCTTAATTGCTCATTGTTTGTCTAATTCATACATCACTTTGTTTCAAAAGACATGGAATTGGTTAATATAAACCCTATTGGATATTTAAGACAAGACTGGTTTTGATTCAAGAAGGCTATCATGATAAAACTATGGAATTTTCATAATTATCATTGGGGTTCACAAACTTTTTCTCGGCACTGTAAACCTTATACTCCTAGAACATTAGGGTGAGTCCAGACTAATGTTTTTATTTCAGCTATGCTGGTATTGATTCAGGCATAAGTTGGCTTTGGCTTGTCCTTTTGTAGCTTATTGAGGTATATACCTCAATATACTTGGTGTTTGGCTTGTCGGGTTGATCCCACCACTTGCCTCATGCCAGTCATTCTGCAGTTTTTGTAGAACCTTTTTGATGAGGGTACCTCCTTTACTCTAGCCTACATTGTTTTACACAATATTGCTATGATTTATTTAAAAGTGAAATCGACCTTCTCAGTAGGATCAAAATGATCCTGATATTTTGCATAAAAGTAATCCTGATCTCCTCTTTTTTTTAATTCTGAAAAACCCAATTACAACATTTGATCGCAATTAAAAGTGTGATCGGATTACCGATGTTTTGAAAAACTGTCCTCGGGTAACATGAACTAAAAGCAACTTTTGTGCATTTCTGGATACAGGTTAGGGTAAATAGATTCCACTTATAAATTATAAGTGGAAAACATTACAAAAAGCAGGGTGATGCGTCTAGTATATAATTAGTATTTAATACAGCATATAGTGACAGAGGAGGCTTTTCTAGGTACATGTCACTTTTTTCCTTTTTTATAAAGAGAATTTGATGCAGCAGTTATGAAAATTAGTTATGACAATTCTGTAGTAAATTACATTTCACAAGTGTTTTATTTATATTTTTGCTTTATGCTTTAATTGTGTAATGCTTTGTGGTCCCTAATACATTGTCCCTTTTTTGTGTTTTAGAGTAGGTACAATATGCTACAATGTTGGCGTTTCATTTGCCTGAGACTATTTTTTATACAACAGTTTGACTGACTGTTTATTTTAAATTGTTGCGCAGATGACATTTCACCAGGAGGTAAAATAGAAATAGACAAGGCCAGCAGAAGTCGTGGTCCAGCTAGTACTGAAACTGGAACACAAGGACTGAATGGCCACGGCAGGCCGAAGGCAGAAAAAAGGAGCAAACATACAAGATGTCAGGACAGTGATTCCGAAGCAGAGGAATCAGTAGATTCTGATTATGGAAAGGACAGTGATGAGGACGCATACAGTTCTGATGAAGAACTGGAAGAAGAGTTGAAGATTAAAATACTGAGCTTCCTGCAAGATGCTTCACTGGATGAGCTTGCCTTAATATCAGGCTGCTCTTTAAAAAAAGCTCAAAAGATTGTTGAGCTCCGGCCCTTTAAAAGATGGGAGGATCTGGTAAGTGTGTGTTTTTTTTTGTTTGTTTTGGATTTTTTTATTAGTTTTTTTCTTGGTTTTTTAATATTCTTGATACATTTTATAGACAAGGTGTGTTCTATTTAGGGAATCATAAATGGGTGGCCTTAGCCTTATAAGGTTCCAACATTACTCCCATCCAGAGCCAATGGCATTTGGAATAAGGTCATATGACTGACTTTTGAATAAATTGTGGGATGATTTTCTTTAAAAAGGACAATCTGATTGGCTGTAACACTGTCAGTCATTGTGGTTGCACAGAAACTTCATGTATATAACTGCACTGAGAGGAAAGGAGAGCTAACATTTGCTTTGTGGAGTTAAGTGAGAATTCTGTTCTCAACACCCATGCAGAAGGCAAGGAGGTGGCAGAATATATATTTGAAGAACAGCAACTCAGGGCATCTCCATGATTTAAGATGCAAACATGGGTGTTTTCAGGCACACCACAGAAGGTGCAATGTGGATTTATATTTTAAAGGAAACCTAAACTTTTTCTCCCCTTTTGTTTTGTTCCCACCATGACAATAAATATACTCAATGTAGGATTCCTGTTTGCAGTTTCTACATTGACCTTTTATTTTTATTAGCTTTTAGAAAGGGGGAAAGTGCCTTGTGTGGTAAGTTTCCAGCATATCAGCTTTCTGGTTTTTATAGTGCTTGCATCTGTTGTGTGTTTTTTTATTTATTTATTTATTTATTTTTTAACATTCTTGCTGGGCTACTCTTTCAAAGGCATATGTTTTGAGGGTAAAAAAAGTGTAGGCCTTTTTAGTCTTATCAAAATGTGATATTTTAGATCAGAGGTAGTGTGTTTTAAGATTGTTATAGTATGATGGTACTATTTTTCAAATAGTTGTTTTTTGCATTAAAAACAAGTTTAGTTCTTTGAAAAAATATTTGACGTATAAAACGTGTTTTGTAATTCTTATTTAAGGGATTTTACTTTTTCTGAGTTTTTTTTTTTTTTTTTTTTTTTTTTTTTTTAATGTACAAAAAGTAATTTAGTCAGGAGTACAAGGTAAACAAAGGCTTATGTGTTTGTGACAAAAGTAGAGAAAGTTATTGTTGCTGCTTGCAGGTGAAAAGCATATGCTGATGTGTACCTATGTTATTACCAGCCTGTACATGCTTTGCATTTTGGATGCTGTTAAGGCTGTAAAAAAAAAACTGTAAGATTCCAGGAAAACCTATTGTTTTGCTAGGCTTGGCAAAAATGTTGTAGATCACATGTACTGGCATTTAAGGGCAGACTGTAGCGATATGACTAAGGGTGGGAGGGTGGAGTAAAGAATAAGATTATCTAGCTATCTTGGTTTGAAAAGACAGATGATTACTACCTATTGCTGGTCTTCCATAAAACTGTTTTGCCTGAAGGGTTTGGCTTCCTACAAAGCATCTGTCACTGCTGCTGATGATCATATTCAAACTTGTTCTGTTTTTTCCAAACAGTCGAAACAGTGCAATTACTATATATATATATATATATATATATATATATATATATATATAATGATATATATATATATATATATAATATATATATATAGTTTAGACCTAAACACTGTTTTTGTACAAACTTGTTCTTGTGAAATATGTGGTTACAAAGACACTTTTGGTAAGACAGGCCTAATAACTTTTGAGTGGCTCTACCTTAATAACCTATAATTAGCTGCATGGGTTACAGATGGATATAAGTTTAATGTTTTTGCAGTAGATGTTTCATCTCTTTAAATGTGACCGGATTAAGGATATTTGGCTACCTTTATCATAAAGCATCCCTGTGAAGGAAATTCCACCCCTACAAGTGCCAATATCCCAACCATATTTGGTAATGTGATGTTTGTTTTTTGGATCATAAAGAACTAAGGCTTAAATGGTTGTGATTCTTTGTCAAGTTTGATCATGGTTATCGTACAAAAAATGAATCATTTTTATGCCATTTATTTTACAAAGCTTTCTGCACATTGTCAAAGCCTTATATATTATCTAACAAACCATGTTTGAAACCTTGGAGGGTTATAAAATGACATTACGGATATATACGTGTGCCTTTTATACCTGTTGTGCAGAGAGAGTATACATGGGTTATTAATATTTGGTACATGGCATTATTCATTGATTCTTAGTTAAGTTCCATTACCGTTGTTGTCCGGTACAAAAATTACCTTTTCACTCCTGCATTGTTTTAACCTCAATCTAGAATACAGACCATTTAGAAATTTGTGGTGAAATGACATTTATTGGCGCCATATAATGACATTGTCTATGCAGTCAAGGCCTGTCTGCTTTAAGTGTTATTGTAAGTGTTGCAAGTTATCTGAGTCGAATTTTAAAGTATAAAAAAAATATTAAGCGGTTACATTTTCAGGCATTCATATCTACACTAATTAGTTGGTAAAACATATGAAGATATTATGTGGCAATATTTTAATAAACTGAATGATTGAGTGATTAGGGAACATGATTACATGAAGCTTGATTTATTTTAAAACCTTCAGAGTGCATTATGGATCACAACAACTCTAACAGATGGATACTACAGTAAATGTACAGTAAGACAGACATGTTATCAAGTATTTCACGTTCAGCGAAGTTGGTAATCCTTATACTGTATGGAACGGATTGTTATCCTATACATATCTCTTGTGCTAATTCCCAATCATGTGCCAACTGTTCACCTTGCAGCAGCTCACCCTTTTCATATAAGCTGCTGTACCTTACATGTACCTGGTGGTGGTGTTTAGTAGATGCTTTTCTCCAAAGCGACTTACAGAAAATTAAACAAAATACAGAAGTATGTTTTACAGGCTATACAAATGCAAAACAAACACATATATACACAATCAATATAAATAAAGGAAAATACATAGATCTATAAATAGGAATTTACAAATTAAAGATTGAATAATTGGGTTTTGAGAAGATGGTGGAAAGTCTTGAATAACAGGTGAACGAATGAAGAGAAGAAGCGAGGAAGGAGAATGAAGCGAAGGCATAACAAGTTGCCCAATAGAGGATGAGCGTAGAGGGAATATAAGGAGACATGCGGGATTGGAGATAGGAAAGTATGATGAATAGAGCCATCAGCAAGAGCAAGGGTCTTAAATTGTTGTAATAATGGAGTATATAAAAATCGTTGTATAGGTCGCACTGGTGTAAAAGTTGCTGCCCCCAACCACTGTTTTTTGAGACTTCAATTTTAGGAAAGCGCCTTTTCTGTGTTTTTATTCCCTTTTTTAAAAAAAAAAAAAAAAAAAAAAAAGTTTTTTCCTACATGTTCAACACCGATAAAGAAATACACAGGTTTAATTTCAAAACAACCCTTGTTTGCAACATTATTTAATTGGACTACATATTATATAATCCAGAATCATTAAGCGTTTCCCATTATCTCCCTGCTTTTTATTTCCACCCTTACACAAGACTGCGTTCTACAGCTTGCCAAACAAAACTGATACTCTGTCATACTTTCCTTTCACCATGTATTGCTGGTTTTTAGATCTTGTTTTGTTGATGTTTTTACAATAAAAAGTACTACTGTATTATTGGTCATGTGACCCAACATTAACCAGTTGGGATGAGTGTCAATCTAGCAAGGGTTTAATAAATATGTGCCGTTATATATACAAGTCCCCAACATTATCTGTGGAGATACATTGGGAGAACAAGTTTTGTTCCCATTTCATTCTCCCAACTCCCATTGTCCAAAAAAAGTAATCTTTCTATTTGCCCCCCCTTTTTTTTTTTTTTTTGCTAGAAAGATGGACCTTTTCTTTTAATAATCATGTGCGTGGGAATGATGCCAAAGTTTGCACATGTGCAGTAGACTATTGGAATAAGTTTTCTGGAAAGTGTGTTTTTAGATGACATGAATTGCTAGTTTTTGGAATATTCTAGGTGGTGCTTTCCGAAAACTCGCTTCATAATTTTTCAATATGTTTTCGGAAAACTGCGTTTACATGATTTAATAACAGAATTACTGTTTGGAAAACTACATATTCTGAAAAATATCGGAATTCTCATGATTTGATAGTATAGATTTATTGTTGTCAGATTGTCAAAGTGTGTACATGAAACAATGGGGCAGATTCCATGGAAAGAAATGTCAAACCTTTTTCTCACTATTTTCATAGTACTTTTCAGGTAGTGTGGGTTTTTTTTTTAGCCAGAGAAATTCTCCTTCCAGAAGTAAATAACCTAATTAATATTAAAATATGAGCGGGTAAATTCAATATTTCCAATTTTGCCTTACGAGACAATTGATATCGTACATCTTTTTTAAACTAGGTTTCCTCCATTTAACTTTTTAGGTTGTGTTGAAGAACAAACAGCAAGTGCAGCCTGCCTCATTTGGCCACCAAAAAAAAAAAATGTAATAAAACTATAGGAAAGAAAACAAAAACTGAAGTGGTACAGAAATATACACACACGCGTGTTTTTGGACTGCATATATTAGGGATGTATCATTTTTATAAACGTTTAGATGCTATGCAGTGTCGGCGTTTAAATGTTTAAACCATATCTACATACAGAGATTTATCTTACATTCTGATACTGACACCCTGTTAGTATTTTCTAAGCAAATAAACCTTAAGTAAGCAAATAACGTTTTAGCCTTGCAAAGATAATTACAAAGAAGAAAAAAAAATTAAAATGGTGACCAAAGTATATATTTAAATAAGTCTGACTTTTTATATTTAAATGTCCTCTTCAATCAAGCAGTGGCTGCAGTTAAAGTTGTTAGTGGAGATAGAACTATATACATATTCAACACATTTTCGGATCGTGTCATTCTTTTAGAATAGTTTGTTTCTTTAAAAAAAAAAAAAGTTACTTTTGCCCCAAATTGTATAGTGGTTGTTAAATAATTAGTGCTAATGCAAAATGGCTACAGGAAAGAGTTGTGCTTGCAATTGAAAAATATTTAGTAATGGCAGCTACAAAGTGAACCTTCAAACAAACTTTTTTGCTCCAACACAGTAATGCAAGTACTGTGCATGTAATTTATATTGTAACTTCAGTTTTTTTACACTTGTTGTTATTATTATTGTTTGAGCAAATGGGCACTACTTGCATTTGTGGTGGTGTGTTTTTTTTATTTTTTTTTTGGAAATCCTTGCATGTTGCTACTATGTAAATTACCTGACACTAATGTAAGTGTATAATGATCTTTATATAGCACCTTTCTAGTGGACCATCATCAACAAAGTCCTTTACAAGATATTAAGATGCTTGTTGCTTCATTTAAATTGTTTTCTTTAAGTTTAAGTCATTTTGTTAGTGCACGTTCATTTTGGTTTTTGGCTGTTATACATTTTTTTGAATGCAACTATTTTTTTTTTAAACTAAACACTACTCACACATTTGGTCACCATAATAACTGTTGCATAAAACCGGAGTGTAATAATCCAGCACCTCTGCACTTAAGCATTTGTATGTCAGCTGAAGTGTTGAGCTGATATCCCATCAACAAAAGGAATATGCATTTTTTTTTTTTTTTTTTTTTTTTTTTTTTTTTTTTTTGGTGCATATATATAAATAACCTTACAGTACAATAATGACAAATGCACTGAATGATCATACCCGAAAATAATCTTCATATTTTTTTTTAATAAAGTAGTCAGCGCAAATATATTATTAGGTGGTGGGTAGCGCCGATTGCCGGCGTATTTTGAAAACCCTGAATTCATTGTCACTATTGTTCCTTTGAAAATAATCGGCTATTTTTTTTAGCAATCATTTTAATGTTTTAGCCTCTCCAAGTGCTTAACACACAAAACCCGCCCTTTCAACTCCAATTGGTTAAATGTTGTGTCACGATGTAACACAGCTGTCATGTGGTTCCAAATATTTTATTTATTTTTTTATCTAGTCTGCTAGATGCACACTCAATCCTTCTTGTTAAAGGCACAGTAGCATCTGCAAGACAGGCGGATCGGGTTGTTTTCAGCCTGGCTGCTTGCCGGGCGGCGCTTCTGGCTGAAAAGTCCTGTGGAGAACCCTGGCCCTTACTCTGGAACCACCACACTCTGATTCTTGACGGACTACTGTATATGATAAATAATTAAAATTAATACATACAAAAATGCCACTTCTCTACATACTATAGGGTACATATATCTTCCATACATTGACACAAGTCATTTTAAATGCAAATCTAACAAACAATCAAGTAATATATTAAATAATGAATATGATATTTGCCGCCTTGTGCAGTTAATTGTACATGGTCAAGTATTACTAAATAACATAACGTGTTCGCATTCACACAAGCTTTACATTAATGTTAGTGTTGCCTGGCCAAACCTGTTTCAAGTGTGTCTCGTAGGTCCTTTTACTTTAGTGTAGTAGTTCCTGTATACAAATAAAAATTGTACTAAACATAAACGGCCGTTCAGTCCAAAATCATACAGAACAATTTGAAGTGAAAAGAAGTGGTCTGCTGACAGCAGGTTAGAGTGTTTGTCTTCGCTGCTCCCGAGTCAGCGCAGTGGTGGTAGTGGTGGGCTGAGCCTAAATACAATTGGGCATTTCAAATTGGGTGAAAATAGAGGTGAAAATTAATTGGAGACTACTACATTTATAAAAAGAAATGGCAACTTTGGTACATTTTCGCATGGTTTAAGCATGTGCTAGACACCACACTGGCTCCGCATTAATTCTGACATTGCTTTGGGTTTTTTTTTTAGCCAGTGAAAAAGCAAGTTATGTGACTTTTTACATTACTTTCGTTGGCTGATTTATTTATGCAATGTTGCTTCTACCAAATCAATAGTCCTTTTGCAACATGTAGCTTGCACATCGCTTTCAACAAAAAAGGATCAATTTCTACGTTTTTCTAGCAACATGTAGACTAGTGTCCCCTCTGCTTTAGAGCGGAAGTAGTCTTGGATTCCCAGCTGCAGCCACTGGACATTCCAGCCTGTGGCGAATGTCGCTGTGAGGAGGTGGTTTTAGATAAGACCTCTATGCTCACAGCAGATGCACAAGCCAAGCTGTTGGAGTTACCTTTTTAAAGGTGATCGCCTCTTTGGCACTCGTCTGAAGGATTCCCTGTCCCATATGAAATACGTGTGTGTTATGAGGAGCTTATCACGCATAAATGTCTACATGAAAACCACCATAAGACTTTGTAAAGATGGGTTTGTTAAAAGAAAAACTGGACTCGTGCATACTTGCTATGAAAAAAATATTTAACTTAACAAAACATACAAAAGAAATGCAGGGTACTTGCCTGGGGTGGAACTGTGCTGTAGGAGCCTTGGTGTAGAGTTTGTAAAAATAAAAAAATAGTTATTGGTATTCAGGGGTGTCATTTCAGAAAAATTCTTGGGGGGGCGTGGGGGGGGTGCTTGTAAGCTGTGCCTTGAACATTATCTGTCCCAAGCAACATCATGAGAGAGAAAAAACAGGTAGTAATTGGGCCAGTTTAAAACAAGATAGCATACTCCGTTTTGTCAACGTGCAATGCAAGTATTTAAAGCACGGCCCTGGTTTATAACAAACTCAAATGTTCCACAGAGTCTCATTTTATGGTAGTGTGTAAGGTTACAGTGTTACTTTTCATTGAAACTTTTGTGTTTTAAAAGTGGGTAGATGCATTTAACGCTATCTTAATTGTTTTGCTGCCAGCTTCCGATTTCTAGCTAAGTTGCATTTTGAAAAATGTCAGTTACATACTGTAACTACTGCTACATTAAAGAAATAGCAGTACATTTTTTTTTTAAATTGTTTGAGTAGCAGCTAGGGACATTGGGTTCCTCCATTTCAGATCACTGAAAAAAAAAAAAAAATGTAATTGCAATGGTTTTACAAAAAGAGCCAGGGCTAAGAATGTAGTTTAATTCTTTATTTAAGCATCTCCATCCAAACACATCTCGCCAGATTTGTTTGTAGATGGTCAATTATGTGAGCTTGCCTCGTGCAGCAGCCTAAAGGAATATCTGCTAGAAAGTGTCCTGAGGGCATGAGATGATTGTAGGGCATTTTCCATTTACTCCCACCTTTCACTTCCAGAGATCGGCAAGTCTATGAAATCAATCCATCCTCTCCCTAACCCCAGCCTTAAAACCTAACCCATTATCTGGTGCCCTCAGGACACTTTCTAGTGAATATTACTTTGCGCTGCCCTCGTACACTGAATGCATGCCTGCCACAGGGTTCCCCAGGGTCCTAAACCTGCAAGGTACAAATGAGGATTGCAGTAGAGCATGACCTTTTTTGTAAACTCAAAATTGCTTCTTCCAGTTTTCAAGTGAAGACCACCAAGACAGGTCGCGCACTCAAAAAATCAGACTGGATGACTGATTTTATATTTAAAAAGGTTCTTAAGTTTATTTCATTAAAGACAAGCAAACGAAAATGAAGCAGCAAACCTTTGTGTTGCACTCAGAGTGGTGACAGTGGTGGAGTGGGATATGCAGATTTGAGAGCCTTGCTAGCAATAAAAGTGTAACAATTGACTACAATCACAGAATGAGAGAGAGAAAACGTGCAAGTTAGAACTTACCTGGAAAAACCTTGTTTTTGTTTTTCAAATCATTTAATATTGGTGGATGACCATTTTAATTTATGTTTGAGGTTGTGAAAGCATTGCTTGCATGACTACCACATTGACAAAGATTTTCATATAGGTTTTTTTATTTATTTTTTATTCTGTACAGCTTATCGGAAATAATAAAAAAAAAGGTTGGCCTTATGGTCTCGATTTAAAATAAATAAATATATATATATACCTGTCATAATTTCCAAAGAGCGGACACTCCACTGAAAGTTTTTCATGCAGAAAAGGTTTAAGAAACTTTGCTCTGCTATATTAGGCATATAAATGGTTCATTTGAATAGGTTACAGTAACAATCCTCAATGGATTTTTACAATCAGATATAAGTGTAATTCCAGTTAATAGGGTGCTTAATTAGATCATGCAAATATGAGAAATGTGTATTTGTGATCTTAATATATATATTTTTTTTTATCAAGAACATCCAGTTTAAATATTTGTTAAGTACTATGGCATCTAGTCAGAGTTGTCACATGCAGTTGGATTTTTAATGTAGTATTGTAAAGTGACTTCACCACAGTGAGGTTTTATCAAAGTATTACAGATGGTTCTGTTTCTAAATGCATGTAGCTTCATGAAAAGTAGACCCTTTTCTTTCATTTTAAAGAAGTTATCTGATTCATGCAGAAGCACTAGTCATGTATTTGCATACATTGTAAGCAAGTGTCTTGTTGAGGCTTGATTTATCATAATGACTTAACTATTGGCTTCAGGATTTACAGTATACCTGCAGGGAAGTGGTTATTTTAAATGTTAATGTTCTAACATTTGTCTGTTGGTCTGGTAAAGTAGATTTTATACCCAAGTATAATCGCATACAAACCACGTCAAGCTCATTGTAGGCCTTGCTCAGATTTATTCGTCTTACTTTGGTTTTCTGATTTCTCCTTGTCAATTTAAAATGTTGTATTCATTCAGTAACTTGGCCTATACACATTGAAAATACCTAACAGCATGCTTTCTTTGCCTATGCTGTTCCAAATCAGTTTTCAGTGTTTGCAAAGGGATCATTTATATCAGTATTCAGAAGAAAGTTACGTTTTTATTGGACCATGAGGATAATCATGAAATGGACAAGGACTCGATTACAGAGACTATCAACAATAACCACTTCATATATTGCTTTATATAAAAGCACCTTTCAGGAACTACCTTTGATATTTTACATAGAGCACAATGTTTCTGCTGTTACACTGAGCTAACATTCTGCAGATAATTTACAGAAGCAAACTAATATAAATACTATTTTAGAAATCAAAAATAAAGTTTCATACCCTCATTTTGAAACAACAACTTCTCTTAAACATTGCCTACCAAATGTCACCGAAGTAGCTCAGACTGCATGATGAAAAACAAGCAAGGCACTTTACTGAGGCAGGGATTTGTGCTACTGACTTATTGACTTAATTTGGCCTTTTACTGTTCATTTAATCAATGTGATTAAAAATGACACTTTGCCATAATATTTATCCCATTGAAAGTTTTGGAAATTGAATTGTAACAAAATTGCAGTCTTCATTTAAATTATTATTAATATTTACACTTCATTTGAAGAAATTACCTTGATCTGACTGTAATGCTGTTTTATATACTTGCTTAGAGGCTTTCTGTGTCGCACATTTTCTACCTTAATCATTTTTAATAAGACGGCGAGCGGTGCGGTCCACAGTCTAAAACAATATTTGCGCCAGCCTTTCATTAACAAAGATCACAATTTCAGGTATTATCATTACTCAATTTCTGATGTATTATTCTATGAAGGCTTGTCATGGTAGCTGCCTATGGGCGTCGTCTTCACTTGCATGCTGTTTTGTGCACTTCCTCACTTGTTTTATGTATTCTGGTTAGAGATACATGTGTAAAAACATGTTTTTGAGACCCGAGGGACCGTACAATACTTACTGATAGTTTATACGAAAACTTGATGGCAATAACATTTACACATTGCATGTTAGTACATGTTGTTTGTTTTTGTTGTTTTTTAAATATAATATAAATTAATTTCATATACAGTGTTTATAGAAAGTCTACACCCCCTTTCAGATTTTTCACCTTTTGTTGCCTTATAGCCTGGAATTAAAAGGCTTTTTTTTTTTTTTTTTCACTTATCTGCACATCATACCCCACAACTTCCAAGTGAAAAAAATATTCTAGAAATTTGTAGAAAATTAATTAAATAAAAACTGAAATAGCTTAGTTGGATAAGTGTCCACCCCCTTATAAAAGCAATCCTAAATTAGCTCAGGTGTAACCAATCGCCTTCAAAATCACACACCAAGTTAAGTGGCCTCCACCTGTGTTAAATTGTAGTGATTCACATGATTTCAGGATACATTCAGCAGTTCCTATAAGTTCCCTCTGCTGGGTAGTGCATTTCAAGGCAAATCTGGCCTTTATGGTATTGTGGCAAGAAGGAAGCCATTACTCAAGAAAGCCCACCTTGAATCCCATTTTGAACGATACAAAAAAAACACTCGGGAGATTCTGTAGCCATGTGGCAAAAAAGTTTTGTGGTCTGACGAAAATAAAATGGAACTTTTTGGCCTAAATGCAAAGCGTTAGTTTGGCGCCAACCCAACACAGCGCATCACCCAAAGAACACCATCCCTACAGTGAAGCATGGTGGTGGCAGCATTATGTTATGGGGGTGTTTCTTATTGGCAGGGACTGGGGCACCTGTAAGGAAAGAAGGAAAAATTAATTGAGCAAAGTACAGAGAAGTCCTTGAGGAAAACCTGCTGGGAAACTGGGACGGAAGTTCACCTTTCAGCACGATAACGACCCAAAGCACACAGCCAAAGCTACACTAGAGAGGCTAAGGAACAAAAAGGTAAATGTGCTTGAGTGGCCCAGTCAGAGCCCCAACCTCAATCCAATCAAAATTGTGGCATGACTTGAAGATTGCTGTCCATCAACACTCCCCCAGGAACTTGACAGAGCTTGAACAGTTTCGTAAAGAATGGTCAAATATTGCCAAATCTAAGTTGGTAGAGACCTGTCCTAACAGACTCATGCTGTAATTGCTTTCAAAGGTGCTTCCAACAAGTATTAATGCAGGGGGTGGAGACTTATCCAGTTATGATCTTTCAGTTTTGTATCTTAATATATCATTTGTTTCTCAATAGAAAACTTTTTTCTCCTTAACAGTGTGGAGTATGGTGTGTAGATAAGTGGGGGGAAAAAAATAAATTTAAATGCATGAAACTGAGGCACTGACACAACAAAATGTGAAAAAAGTTCAGAGGTGTAGACTTTCTATAGGCACTGAACATACACAGACAAACAGTTGTATTGCAAGAACATTGAATGGACTAGCAAAGCATAAATCTCATTTATAAAATGGCTTGGATAAATTAAGTGCTGTAATTGTCTTACCGCATGGCTATGACATCATAACCAACTTACCTGATCTATTAATATTGCTACGCCTTAATAGTAACAATTATCTAAACAGTGTTTCTGTAGGTAAAAAATGTCAACATATAACTGAAAATAGCATTTAAATCACTCAATTTTTTTTTTTTTGATCTGTCACTAAATTACAGAATTGTCAAATATACTGTGGTATTTATTTAGTCAGATAACAGAACAAAGAAAACTCTGAAGAACGCAGTAGCAGTAACACTATTCAAAAGCCATCTGAGAAATCACCACGCAAGTCTCACTCAGCATATAATATACTGTATATGCAGCAGCTGCATCTACTTCTTAAACTAAATAGCACCTCATAAAACTGACCAGTGAGTATGCAATATTTAAACTCGTCACAACAGATACATCTCGCCACTACCCATCGATTTCAGAAACATTAAAAACAAAATTAAAATCTCCAGCTCTGCTGACACAACCGTTGGGTTTTTAAACAAGGTCAGGTTCGGAATAGAATTCTGTTGTGCTCGGCACGGACAGGAAGGACTGCGGCACTGTGCAAACTGACACGGAAGTCGTTTAGTCCATATATCGTCTAATGCTGGTTTACAATCTAGGGAAATTATGCTGGTTACCAGTATCAGAGTGAAAACAGCCTTAGAAATTATCAGTCAGCTTCTCTTGAAGATCGTAAAGCCTTGAGTAGGATCGCTTCCTACCAAAAAAATAAAAACACTCCTAAGGCCCTCTTTCGAGTGCCAGTGCAGTTGCTAAATTAATGGGATTTGGTAGGACTTTATTACTTTGCAATTTACTGCATTCTTGTTCATTATACATTTAATTTAGTCTGCCCACAGTCCCCATTGACAGATTCCATGGGGGGCGTTTATGTTGTCTATACATTTGTTTACGGTGAATCTCACCGGTGCGAGTCAGGTGGCTGACTTTAACAGTTGGGTGAGCACGTAGGCTCACCGGTGGAGCAACCAGTGAATAAACCAACGCGTCCTCTGTATTAGGGGAACCGTGCAGAATTGGGTAAACTGCATTATCCTACTGTAGGCATTCAAGAAATGTATTCATTAAATTATTGATGTGCGCCCCTGTGCTTTCTTCCACAGCAATGTGTAAGAATCTAAAACATGCTATATTAAAAACAGAAGCAGTACATCAATAGCTGCCATCTTTCAATATGCCTTGCAGGATATTGTAAACATCCGTTTCACACACCATATAACTGAGCCGAGTGCCCTTGCAAACTGCATTACTGTTTACAAACAGACTCTGTTCTGAAAAAATCTGGAAGGAGGAAGAAAAGAAAAAATAGCTCGCATGCATATTCTTGATGGTTTTTAATTTCCGTATGTTTAATAATGTGTACTGTAACCAGAGAGCCCTTGCCTCAAATAAAGTGGCTAAGCGAAGTCTTTCAATATATGCTATTGTAATTATTTCAGCCATTTAACATGCACAGGTTGGCGTACTTGTCAGAAAATGAAAATACTGTATTCAAGATTTTAAAATGTATGTGTATAAATTATACTAGTTTTTTTTTTTTACTCGCAATTGAGCTGTTAGCAACGCTAAAAGATTAACAGATTTATACTAATTAATAGTAAACACTATTCAAACAGTAATCATACAAAATATTTCTGAAGTCGGCACCAATCTTACTACTGATACGAACGAGTCCTGTCAAGATTGTGAATGGCATTTCTGACCTGAACACATTGTATCCCAAATCAAAACATTAGACAATTTTATCCCATTGTCCAGCTTCCACGTGGCGTGACACCCTACGATTTGACTGGCGAAAAATAACATTGGTTATTAATAAACATAGCCAGCTCAAATTTAAAAAATTTTTAATTTTTTTTTAAACCCTGCAGTAGTAGTATAATAATAGATGGTGGTTGCGTTTATCTGTAAGTGTAGTATTGTTTGTGGCTTACTTCGTCTGTCCAAAACACTTGACATAAAAAAAAAAAAAAATAAATAAAAATAAATCCCATAAGTTAGAATAAAGGGATGAGCCGTGTTGCCAAACTTGGCCCTTCCTTTTTTGATAAAATTGTCCTGGTTATCAGTTATCGATTTTTATTGTTCCAACCCTAATAATAAACTGCTGATTTAGTTATAAACCTCAGAGTGTTTTTTGCTTCCATCCTTGTGCATTGCTAATCATTTTGCTGTTTAGGAGTTACTCCAGAGTGGTTAAACCGTGCACTTAATTGTGCTGCTCTTGCTCTTGGGGCTTGTGCAAGTTATCAGGTCCTTTTAAATCTATTTTATTAGGGTAATAGGACGGAAAGGTAACATTTTGTTACATTTACTAAAGTAATAAGTATTCCTACCTGCAGGACCTCTGCTATAAGATTGTTACCTTTATTAAAGTGCATGGATTAATCTACTTTTTTTAATATAAATAAACCAATCAGCATCTGTTGCACAAAACAAAGTATATTTTATTTTAAATATAAAAACATGATTTAAAAGTATACTGACATACCTGAGCTTTGCTATACAGGGTCGGGTGATACTCTCGTAGGTGTGTGAATACGTGAGATATATTCCCACCTGTAACTGTTACCGGAAACCTGCGTGCTCGGCACACTGGTTTTCCATCCTCAACTACAAAGCCCACTTCATTTTTTTCATACCCAAAGTATCCCCAGATGGATGATTTTACCCGTTTTGCAGGGGGAAAGAGATCGCTTTTGTTACTTGCCAGTATGTTTTGTTTAGTACTTGACATTTTAGTTTTATTTTGCTTGTTTTGTTTCTATACAACTGTTTCCTGTGCAGAACACCAATCAATTTTTTGGGAGCTCAAAACTGACAAGCACCAATTAGGAACCGATGGAGACAAACATGAATTACTATTGCATACCATGGTAAACCGTTAATACATACATTCACACATGGAAACTAATTATATGTGTGTGTGTGTATATATAATGTATGTATACGTGTGTGTGTGTGTGTATATATATATATATATATATATATATATATATATATATATATATATATATATATATATATATATATATATAGTGTGTGTTTAGTTGTATTTGGGCGCAGCAGCTCAGTTACAATTTGGTGTACTGCTAGGGAACACAATCCAAGTCTACAAAACCCAATATAAATGCTTTCAACTTATAGTGTTTTAAAAGTGCGGTTGGAAGAGGTTCCTAAAGTGAACAGAGTGTGTTGAATGTGACCGGAGTGTGTTGAATGCACGCTGTTTATTTTTTTGCAGGACCGTTTTGAACATCTGGGCAGCACGGTGGCGTGGTGGTTAGTGCTGCTGCCTCACAGCGTCTGGGTCCTAGGTTCGATTCCGGCCTAGGGGTCTGTCTGTGAGGAGTTTGCATGTTCTTCCTGTGTTTCCATGGGTTTTCTTCAGGTCCTCCCAGTTTCCTCCCACATTCCAAAGACATGCTGCTCAAGTTGATTGGTCACTCTAAATTGCCCTCCGTTTTTGTGGTGCCCTGCGATGGACTGACGTCCCCTCCAGGGTGTAGTCCTGCCTTGCACCCTGTGTCTGCCAGGTTAGGCTCTGACACTGGCAAATGGTGACGACACGAAAACCTGCCACGAGTGCACAAACTTTAATTAGGAATTATTTCAAAAATAATACTCCTGAGCAATCAGACTCCCACTACAGTAGAAGTTAGCCTCCCTTCGAGTCAGACGCAGGATCTGAATTCTTTGTATAGTATAAATAGGTCCCTACCTAAATCACAGTAGAAATAAAAACAAATTGTCGCTCAGTTGCAGACAAAGTAAGAAAAATTGAGAGGAAGTAATTGTATCTCTAATTGTGGTAATTTACAAAATCCAAGGTTTATTTTTTATTAAAACATAAAACAATGAGCTGAAATAAGCACTGAAGCATTATTCTGGAAATAATGTGTTTGCATAAACAAAAATGTTTTTACCATAATGATGCATTCTTACAAAACAAACAAAAAACATGTCTGTAGTCTCACCAGTACATTTTAAAGGAATTATAGATGTAACAAGTGCTGGACAAAATCAAGTCCAGTTATCTTTTAGACGTATACATTTTTGAAGCATTGCAGAACACGCACTGGCTGTCTTCTCGTACATGCCCTGTCGTTGTTTTGTGAAGACTTGTCCGTACCAGGTAACATTGTTCACTTGCTTGCCGATCCCCCAGTGTCTTATTAATGAATTGCGCTTCCCTTCTAATGGGTGGTCTGTGTTCCATTTCCCCGCCTTTTCACATGACACTGGAACATCAACAATCCTGTTAATTCCATTTGTTTATGGGCTGAAGCTGTGCTGTGCTCACTTAGAAATGCAAGTGCCCAACTCCGCCACGCACATGTGCAGTAGCAGCCAGCTGTCATTCGGAGCAAACTTTTTGTATTTCTTCCAACAAGAAACAGGCTACGTTGCAAATTCCAGCAGCTGATTGTGCGTGCCATGAAGTAAAATGCAGAAGTACCGCTTGCAGAGGTTCTGTGTTTTGCAAAACTGCCCCAATGCACTGCTAGACATTGCAGTAAAAGCCTAATATTGCGGGATCTGCAATATTGCGAAGTAGGTAGGACCCTACCTGCTAAACTGTTTTGATTTCAAAGCAAATACCCGTACCTTTTTCAGTCAGTCTTGTGTTGCAGGGGCCTCGATGCTCAGTCATTTTTTGATCTTGTTGATTTTGCTTTGCTGTGACCAGTACTAGTCTAGCACATGCTTAAACCTAACAAAAAAGCACCAGAAATCACCATTTTAATCCCTTTCAAGAGAAGGAGAACACCCCCTCCACACACTCGCTACCCCCTGCCCTCAGCTATCCGATGAGATGGGTGCCCCCTGCTTATTTGTAAGAGCCACATACTATAAATCAAATTGAAAACCCTGCTTAATAACCTTGAAAACTAATCCGATGGGTTTAATAAAAGGTTCTGTGGATATCTGCAGCACAAACTTATGACATTTACTTATTTAGTATGACAACTGAACTACTACAGTTTGTAATGTGAATTGCTCAGCTATTCTAACTAAAATACATAAACCAAAATCATTTATTCAAAAACCAATCTGTATAATAAATGCACTTGACAGGCTTGCTTTTTTTATGAATAAAACAAATAGTTAAAACTAAAAATGTTATACAGAAATCAAGTTCTTTTGAAATTACCTTTTTGCTCTGTTTGTATGTATATGTATGTATTTATTTATTTATTGTGTTTTCCCCATAGTTTAAAAAGTTTACCAAGACTAAAGGTCTGTCTGAGGACTTAATATGGGGTAGTAAAGACGTTCTTGGAGAGAGAGTTGTGATCTTGAAACTTATGACAAGATGTGAAAACATTTCGAAAAAGATGACTAACGCAGTCACCAAGATAACCTCTGGAGACAAAAGCCTTGGCACCATCGGTCAGCCTTCTGTTCTAAGCGAAAGGTATGTGTGTTTTTATCTACTTTGCATTAGATTGTTCTTTCAACTGAGAAAGGCCTGTTAAAGTAAACGGTGCACCAATAAAGTTTCGTCTTAATAAACAAAAGCATATTCAAATAGCCTTTAGTCCCAAAGAATTGACTGAAATCTAGTAAGTAAATGCCTGCAGACACCTTAAGAATAATACCAAAAAGAAAATCATGCATTTAAATCCACCTAAAACAAGTTGGCACACCTACAGTACCTCCATACAGAAAGGTAAATTAAGAAATGGCGTGCTAGCGTGGATTTTCCAGATCAGTAAGGACAGGTGTTCGACACATTTTGCCTGAAGGATTTAAGGATGGGTATTTTCCAACTAATTTTACTTTTTTTAAACGTTTTTTCTTAGAATGGATATCACAATAAACCAGGACATTAGTGAGTTTGCATTTCTGTTTTACCTTTGCACCACTTAAGTGTCACACTGGCTTAATTTCTGTGGAATGTATTCTGTTTCTGATAGTTTAAGGCTAGGCATGGAAATTTGTAGGTTTTATACAGTGGAGATTAAAAAAAGAAAGAAAAAAAACAGTTTTGTACTTTGACTCTTGCAGGCTGCAGCTGAAACCTTATCAGCTCATTGGGCTAAACTGGTTGACATTACTTCATAAAAACAAGTTGAGCGGTATATTAGCTGATGAAATGGTGAGTTGACATGAGAAATTCTATTGTGTGTTCTAGTAACCATGGTTTATGTGACTACTTTATATATATTTTAAGATATAGTTATATATCTATAATAAATACTTTCAGATGATATATATATATATTATATATACCCATGTGTGGGTAATAAAATAAATATATATATGTATATATGAGTGTAATTTTATGTATTTATTTTTTTAATTAGGTGCGATTTAATAGGTTCAAATATCATTGGCTTTAATAACAACAATAGGGTCTTGCATAGTGAGCCAAGCAATCTGTGATACACTGTGCAGAACTTTTGTAGTCTGGTGGTGGGAGATGGAGCAACACTGTTCAGGCAATAGGTGAATTAAGTTGCATGTATACATGTGGAAAACAAATCCGTTAGTAAATTTCATAAAGTCTCATCACTTCTGTTAGAATACACCCAGGATTCTGAGAGCTCAATGATGCCAATGGATTGATGATGCCAGTGAATTTAAACAGGAATGCCTTAAATAAATTGGATATTTCAAAACCCTACCAATTTAAAGTAATTGGTTGCATAACAGGTCCAGGATAATTTACACCTGTACTGTTCTGGTGTGGCTCTCTACGTTTCAATAAAAACATGTTTCATATGAATATACGTGCACATTAGATTCATCTTCCATTGAGTCTTAATAGCTGGGGATTTGTTGTAGCACAAGTGGTGTTCAATTTCTGGCATTTACCCCCAAATTTGCAAAACCATTACAAAATGTACTTATACATGACAAGTTAAAGGAGTTAAGAAATGTGTACCTGTGGCCCTGTCCACACTACAGCTTCAACGTGGTTTATCTGTGAAGCCCCTTTCACACACACATGCCGCTACTGAGACGTCCGAGACGTTTAAAAATGTATTTGAAATACCCATTTACACAGCATGAAATTGCACAATCTGTGCCGGTATAATATCTTTAGAACCCTTTCACGCAGCCAAAGGGATCATGTGAGTACAACTTTCAAACCTGTCGGTCAACAGATCGTTTTCATGGCAACAGCGATTCCCCCATAAATTAGTGTCACGCACTGCCCCTTCCATTTGTGAATTCACCTTCTGTCAGCCCGTAAAGTTTACAATTCCTTAACTTATTCCAGGCTCCAGTTACTTTCTCGTTCTTGATGAGCCATTTTATTTGAAAAAATTTAAAGGGTGCAACATCAACGGGAAAAATACCCAACACATCCAGTATACAGTCACGTGGGATGTTCACTTTCAATCCTTGCTCACTATGGTGCTCCAGTGCTGGGATAGACTTTCACGCAGAAGTTGAGACGGTTCAGTGCTGTCTCTGATCCACCTCGCAAAGTGGTTCAGGGAACATAAAATAAGATGGCTCTCTTGCGGTTCTGAGTCGTAATAACTCGTCTGTGTGAAAGGGGTATGCAATGGTTTTAAAGTCCCTAACTTGACTTGCTTTTCAGAGGTCATTTTACAACCGTTTTTGAAAAACATTTTTGAAATCTGTTGGGTGTTGTCTTGAAAGCTGGTTTAGTTGACAAGTTAATCAACCTGATTTAATCACAGGTCTAGACGTGCTAAATATTATAACTGATGTGTATGAGAATCCTGGCAAATGCGATGTTTAAATTGGCAGTTATTGTTTGCTTAATAAACTGTAGATTGATAGATTATTTTTTAAAATTTCCACTCTTAAACAGACACCTGTACTGTCATATTCAAAGACACCACATATCGCACGAATTATACCATACGAGACATAACGGACACACATGTGTGTGTGTATTTTATATATATATATATATATATATATATATATATATATATATATATATATATAAAAAATAAAAATGTGCGGGTTTTATTGTATGTGTACTTCAATGTTACAGCACAATTAACAATACTTTTTAAATGATCTTAACTGAATTTATTTAGGTTTTCCCTTTTTTTTAAACGTGTCTTTCCACATAAGCACTCTAAAATTAACGTTCTATAACTATAGTCCTCCATAACAACAATCTTCTCTTAAAATGTGTGTATGAGAAGTGAATTTTTAAAACTATATACTTTGATTTTAATAAACAGAGAACAAAAGATAGTGAAAAAAATGATTTATTACTATTATTGGTGCGCAGTTACTGAAAATGCTGCTGTAAAAATACTGAGGACAAAGATTGGGAAAAAGATTGTGCAATTGTAGTAATAATAATATTTAGTCTTTTTCCAGGTACTTGATTTGAATTTTTCCAGATATCAAGCAATTATTAAAAAATATATTATTGAAAAAGGTTTTTCCGTTTGTCCGATAGTACTTCTTTCTGTACTACTTATAGCGACTGTAGACATCTCCAGAGGTGCTTTATATTTTCTGGGATGTTTTGATTTAGCCATTCCTCAATTGACATCTTATTAAAAAAGGTTGAAATTTACAACATGGAGTGATCTCGTTTCCAGCTTTGTTGCAACATAAAAAGATTTTACTTTCGGACGCATAGTTACACAGCACACGCTTTTTATTAAGACAAAGCGGTTAACTTCTCTGCGGAGGTGGCATCCTGTGCATACAGACTGGGATGCCGACAGTGTGTTTTATATTATCTGTTTTTATTTTATTTATTTTTTTGTGGTCCAGGGGCAAGGTTTGTTATAGCCGCAGGTTCGTTATAATGAAGGGCGTTATAGTGAGAGAGTATTGTACTGTGATGTATTCTGTGCCTTCAGATATTTGTATGTCCTTTTCAGAAGCTAAAAGTTTGTGTTGCCTTTAGGGATTGGGGAAGACTGTACAAGCAATATCATTCCTGGCAAACCTTTACCAGGACGGAGATGAAGGACCACATCTCATTACTGTACCTGCTTCTACATTAGGTAATCTGAGTGCCATGGATTGCGTCATGTACAGCAGAACTACATAACTTGTCTGCCGTATCTGAGCAGTTACTTTACAGATATAAAACACCAGTATATCTAAATTTGGTATATATTGAATTAGATCATTTGCTTGTTTTAGATTAGTTTGTCTGCTGTTCTGAGTGAATTCCTTTTCCATACTACCAGAGAGCTGCAACTTTGAGTGGAGTCCTTTCCTGTATGTAGGCCAACAAGGTTAATGTCTACCAATGGATGTGTAAAATGAGATGCCTTGTGCATTGATTTTTGTCTCCATAGATAATTGGGTCAGAGAGCTGAAACAGTGGTGCCCTACTCTCAAAGTTCTTGTCTATTGTGGTAAGATTTTTTATTGGAATTCTACATTAGAATGTAAATATAAAATAGAATTATAATGTATTTGTATGTAAATGATTAGTTTCATACAAGTAAAACATGTTTTATCATGTGGAACATGATCAGCTTTTGACTGATCAAAAGCATCTTTGGTTTTAGCTCTAGCATTGACTTTAGACAGTATGTGAATGAACAACTATCTAATGAATACATTTTTAGGTACTAAATTATTTTGTACCTGATTTTGCTTTGTTGCTCTTCACAGGGTCTGTACAGGACCGCAAGTATCTCCGCCACAACATACTTAACAACACAGTGGAGTTTAATATCATTGTATCTACGTGAGTAAAAACACACCCAGTTTAACAATTTGCTGCACTAAATCTATTTAACAAATTGATTTAATAAAAATATCATGCTCCTAGTAGATTTTTTCTGAAGGACAGGTTTTTTTTTTTGTGATCAGTTGGCAGTGTTTTAGTGACACCTAGTGGTAAGCAGCTATTGGGGAGCTCCTATTGCGAAGCAAATGCAGTGTGTGCACAGGTTAATTCCACAGAGATGACAGAAATTAACAAAAAATAAATCTGAGCTTTTTCTATTTGGAGTGTTTTAAATTGAGTATTACCTGTATACTCACAGACCTTGGATTTCACCTGAAACAATAAATACCAAAAGATGCATCTATGCAGTACCTACAGAGATTCATCAAAAAAACTGTAGCGTTGCACACAGTCTTTAGCTGCATGACCTTGATCACTTACATCCAAGAGAAGAAAAAAAGCATAAAATGCTTCATGTATTGGTATACAAATAGAAAATAAGGAAACAAACTGTTCCTTCCTGAATTCTATCAAATGGTGTTACTATATTAGCTATTTTAGCGATGATATTTATTTAACATGTTGTTAGAAGCCTACATTTTTACTATATTTGATTTTCCTATATGCTGGCAGGTACTCTCTGACAATCAGCAATGCAGATGACCGCAGTTTATTCAGACGTCTGAAACTTCACTATGCTATCTTTGATGAGGGACACATGTTAAAGAATATGAATTCACTGCGCTACAAGCAACTCATGACTATAAATGTAAGTAAAGAATTATTGTCTAAATGAACGCTGCATGTTTTACCTTTTATCTTTAGGTCATGCATTTGACCTTTTATACAAACTATTTATGATTTTTAATGTTAAGTTTGTTCTGTTTTGCATTAGAAGGGAGAAGTCACCATTTAATTTGTTTTTAAGTATGACAGATAGAAAAAGTTAAATTATGAAGCAACCTTGTGGTAACAGCACAGCAGCACATGAGAACAGGCTGCTTACAAGTGCTGTTCTAAAATGTAAACACTTTTCCAAGTGTATGTAATAAATAACACGTAGTGCGTTTATAGAAACTAAAGATTAATCAACTGCACTAGAAAGATTGACTTTTGTCACTGAGTATAACTATCTCTAATGATATTAAAAGAATAATCTCGAAACATTCAAGGATATTGCAATGTGATCCTCAACTTCGGCCTTTCGTTACCTCTCCACCAAGATTTTGTTTTAGATGTGGTAGGAATGCGTTAGTCATGTCTGTATAAATCAATACTGTCTAATGACAACTAATGGCTTACTGAAACAGTACATGGTAACTTTCGATGTGGACGATGTGTTTATTCTAACACGCACAATACCAAATATTTTGATCACCTTCACTGGTCGTAAATACATGATACAAGGTTCCCTTTCAAGTACGAAATGTATTCCATTACACAATGGGTTAACCTATTACGCCCGATTCAACTGAACACTCTACCAAAGCTGCGTCTTACACCCACGACATCATCATGCCTGTCTCCACCCCCACAGGAGACCAAAACTACGTGCAGGACAGCGTTCACTGCCATTTTCTGTTCAGCCTTTCAGCTACACAGAGTGACTGCATTTGACAGTGAAAATTCACTATCTTCAACCTGAAGCGTCAGATAAGCTTGTCATTTTATTTCTGCTTGTTTTTTCTCCTTGGGATAAACCGCTGAAGAAAAAATTGTTTAAGTAATTTGTTTTACTGTGTTTTTTCATGGTCTTCTTGTCAGCTCCTGCACTCCTCAGATCGGTGGCACAGTGAATGATTCTCTCTTTTCTACCTTAACTCATGCTGGAGTTTTATTAGTCTTGTTTTTTACAAGCGTATTGTGAATTTAAGCTACGTTTTAAATATTTTGTGGCTGAAACTATTATTTGTGTTTCTCCCTGTTTTATTCCAGGTGCTGTGCTCGCGGCTCACTGCTCAAGCAGTCGCAGCGGTTTGGGTTCAGACTCCTGAACGGGCACTGTGTTAGCTCTTGGGCTGCACAGACTAACTTGCGGGCTGTAGCCCAACAGTTGGAGAGCTTTGCTCTGCTGCCCATGCCACAGTAGCAGGCAGCTTTGGCACTACTATGTGAAGGCTTGTCAGCAGGAGAGAGCTGTAAGCAGGTGCTCCAGGTTCTTGCATTGCATCCCTGTGTTGCTGCCTTGGTCACGCACAGTTTGCTTAGGCCCTGCCAGTACCCCTTGTGCCATACCGTGCACTGTAGTATACTGTACCAAGCACTCCATGCACCACACTGTAGTGTTTTATGCCCTGTGCACCGTACCATGCATACTGTACGTTGCTCCCGCACCGTGTTGCACTGTAGAGTACCGTACCAAGCATACCATGCCGTGCTCCGTAACTGCCATGCACCATACCATGTTACCACCCGTGCGCATTACTAATAGTTTTGCTGCAACAATGCCTGGGTTCCATTCTTGCATGAACTGCAAGAAGTGCATCCCTTCAGAGGATAAGCACAATCAATGCGTGTGGTGTCTTGGGGCATGCTCAACAGGCATTCCAGGATTTCTCCTTTTGTGAGGCCTGTGCAGTGCTCACCAGGTGTTAGATCAAACAGGCAGGCACAATCACTTTGCAGAACCTGATCTCTCAACCTCCTCTCACAGGGACATGTCCCCCTCACCACAGTGTGCAGCACCACTGCCTGCAGATCGTGTTCCACTCGTCAAACGACAGCACAGAGGCAGAAGCCCTTCTCGGTCATCTATGTCTGCTTCATACTGTTCGTTCCCTCTCCCGAGAAGCAAGAAAACTGGCCGCTGCCGTTCCCCAGGCGACCTGGCCATTAAGACCCAGATGAAGCCATCTCAGAAGGCGCTGGCTGAGGCGTGCCTGGCGCAACCTGTCCCTACTCCTCCTGTGGTGTAAGCAGCTGTTGCAGCAAAAGAGTTGGTGCAGGGTGACTCCATGTCCCTCGCTGCCTCTAACAGAGGAGTTCGAGGAACTTCAACTGGAGCAGCTGGAGGAGGATGAGCCACTAGCCTTTCTGCATTAGGTCCAATCAACTTGGCGACACCATGTGATGCTGAGCTCCCAAAAGGCGTGCAAGTCCACTAAAGAGCTGGTTCTCTTGCTGCCCAAAAAGGCCCTCAAGCCATGAAGCAAACGGCGCCTTGGCATCCTAGGGCTCGGCAACCCCAGATTCAGCGGCCACATTGCCTGTAGGTCGGTGGGCACCCGACCATAAGGACGACCAGACACAGAGGGGTCCCCGGCAGCAATATCGCCAGCTACTTTAGAGTGGCAGAATGTGCTTTATAAATAGATCAAGGAATCAAATTCACTGAAATGGAAAGATGACAACAAAGCAGAAATGATAAACATAAGTGGGGCAAGTATGACCACATTATTGTGCATCCTAATTTTGTATTTAATATTTTTTTTGTATTTATTTTTAATGTATAGATTGCTAATCTCCTGAAAAACTAATCTGATTAAATCAAGATATCTTGAACTGTCTGAACCAGCGCTTAATTTTTGCTGTGGGTATGCCCCGGAACCTGTGGGCGTGCAGAGTCATTCCCAGTTCCTCTAGTTAAAATCTCATAAAATGCTTTCTTTTTAAATTCTCAACACTGTATCAAGTCTGCAATTTCGTGCGCTAAAGATAGACAGTCCGCTGCCACTTTTGTAGCAGACCTTTAAATTACTTGATGATTTCAGCTTGAGTGCCTATAAGTAAGATGACACTGGCTGCAACTCTATTGTGTTTTTTTTATACAGAAATAAGCTTACTTTTTTAAAAACGTCACGAACGATACAACGATAGCTGAACATTAATTTCAACACAGAACAACTTTTTAATTAAAAAAATATTGTAGCCTACTTCAATAGAACATTAGCCTGCTGTATTATATTTAACCAAAATAATGAAAAATAACGATCTGGCCTTGCCTTTTCAATTTATATAATTTATAATAGAGAATAAAAACATACCAAGATAACTACCTAGCCCAATGTTTGTGTTGGGGCGTGTATTTTTTATTTTTTTTAATCAATGTAGTCCTGGATTTCTCTGAATGCCTTTTAATTTGTTTGTTATTTAAAGCTTTAAATGCAAAAACATAATAAAATATGTATATAGGCTTTTTTTTATTTGTCCTGCGGTTGCCATTAAATAATTTTTCTGCACGTACTAATACTTTGTATATGATGTAGAATACGTGAATGTAAACATCTAACACTTGTACTTATAATACTCTTTCAAATAAACGTGTTATGATTTTGAATGTGCAGTTCTTAAGGACAGTATTATTGTCATTAGTTGCACCCCGGCACCTCTTTCTTTGCAAATTAAGCACTGGTCAGAATTAATGACTCAAAGTGACTGAAGCCAGATTGGCGACTCGAGCAGTTTAGTAACTCGACTCGAGCTTGGCATGTCAATGATACGACTCAAATCGAGTCCCAATTTTGGTGACTCATTACAACTCTGTGTACTGATAATAAAAACCAAAAAACAGTATTTATATTAGTTTATCTCAAGTTTTTTCTTTGTCAGTTGGATGGCTATTGCCAAACTCATTGACCCAATCTTTATGGGTGAATTTTTCGTTTTTGGCTTCATTAAACAGCTCTAGTAGTAAAAACACACTGAAGTAAACTGCAGCTACGTTTGCATGACTGCAACTTGAGTGTCTCGCTCACCAGAAAGTTTTATTTAAAGCAAAATTGCTTGTTTTGATGATTTTATATATGTTGTGTATTGATTTGTTTATAAACAACCAAACAAAGCCTTGCATGTTCTTTGCAAATGTAAAACAAAAAATTCTCCCAATAGCATAGAAAATCTTTGTTTTTCTGCATTATTCTGCAGCAAACTGATTCCTAGAATCCCTGTTAATCAGAATGGTCAACACAACTGTGGTGGCTTAAATCAACCACCAGGGTGGCCTGCGCTCGTCCTGTCTCTAAAATCTTGTGTGCTCACAAGCACCTTCCCTCCCAGAGAGTTATTTATCTGTTAGGACCAGAAAACCACATCACAGACCTCCTATCAAGGGGTGTCCTGCACGGCTCAGAGTGAAGGCTCTACCCTGAAGTGATGAGCCTGATTTGGGACAGGTTCGGGAGAGCAGAGGACGACTTCTTGGCCTCCTTCAAATCCGCTTATTGTCCCCTCTGGTTCTCCATTCTGGGGAACGGAGTTCGATTGACACCCTTGCACACAATTGGCTAAAGGACTGTCCTTTATACCTTTCCACCGGTAGTATTGCTTTCGATGTTCCTGGTGAAAATTGGGAAGCAACGAGCCAGAGTGCTTTTAGTGGCCCCGTACTGGTCTAGGAGAACGTGGTTCTCCACGCTGGTGCAACTGCTGTGCCACCAGCCTGGGCAATTGCCCACGCACCACGACCTGCTCAGAAAGGCGCGGGGAACGCATCGAGCTATGCCAGTCATTCTGCAGTTTTTGAGGACCTCTTTGAGGGTAAGTTCCCCTCAACCTCTGAAGGTTTACTTGGCAGCCATCTCTGTTTGCCATATTAAAATTGATTGTTCCCAGGGGATCACTTTCTGGCTAGCCAGGCTGTGAAAGGGGCGCAGATGCTTTGGCCTTCTTTTTGAAGGACAAAGTTCCTCAGTGGCTGTTTGAATGTGGTGCTGCATGCACTCACAAAACCATCCTTTGAACCTCTGAATTCTGCAGAGCCTAAATACCTGTCTCCTGAAGGCAGTGTTTTTGCTTGCTGTCGCCTCTGCTAGATGTGTGAGTGAGCAGCTGTTTTATATGCTTTGGAGCGAAGAACCAAGGGCAAGCCCTGTCAAAACAAAAGCTGTCTAATTAGAAATTATGAGCAAGCCAACTTGCTCCCTCCAGAGAAGGTCACCGGTCATTTTTTGCTACCTCTTGGGCATTTCATGATGCATCGATCTGCCATTTGTGATCCAGCGGTGTGGGCCACACCTTAAAGGTTTTACAGGCTTAATATCCTGGATGCTCGGAACCCTGATTTTGGAACCAGAGTGCTGACAGCAGCATCTCAGCTGGACTCGGAAGCACATGCATGAGGTAATTCTGCGTTCTGTGTCCTTTACTGTGCCTTTATTTGTGGCATGCCGTAGGTCTGGTCAAATTGGCTGTTCTGCAGGTCATGTCCTTGTGACAACTTGGGTATACTTACCTATTGTGTAATGGAATATATTTCATACTTGGAAAGGGAACGTTCGGTTATTCTCATAACCCTGGTTCCCTGAAATAGAAATGTACCCATTACAATTCTTTGGTCGCTGTGTACATTCTTTGCAGTAGCCTGAAGAAAATTTGTGGCACAGAGTGCTGTCCAGCACACAGTTTTGTCTCTGGGGGGGGGGGGGGGGGGACAAAAGAAGGCTGCGAAAACAGACTCGTGGTAAAAAACACAATTAAATTATTTAAACAATTTTTTGCTTCAGCATCCCAAGGGGGGGAAAGACAAGCAGTAATGAAATGACAGCCTTATCTTACTGCTTCTGGTCAAAAATAGCAAATTTTCACACTCGAATACTGAGTCACTCTCCGTGTAGCTGAAAAGATTAAAATAGAAAATAGCACTGTGCGCCAGTTTTGTCTCCAGTGTGGACGGAGACGTGCTGATACCTCGGGCATAAGACGCAGCTTTGGTAGAAATTTTCAGTTGAATCGGGTATAATAGGTTAACCTATTGTGTAAAGGATGTTTTATCAATTGTCCTATAACCCATGTGGTATACAGGGGTGTGCAATTTGTATTGCCAGACGCCCTGGACAAAAAAGATTTTTGTGAGGGTCAACAAATTTTGCCATTGTACTTTGCCCATGGGACAAGTAGTATTTTATTTGTTTTTCCTATGTTGCTAGAAAGGCACCAGTTATATTCCTAGAGAGCCGTGCAAGTTTCTGAAAACTGAATTGCGGAAGTCTAGCACCTACATGCAAACCATTTTAGGAAGGGTTTACGCCCTGCCCCGATCACTTCTACTAGCTGTGGGAAAAACTGATCTTCTTTTAGTTAGAAAGAAACCAGAAATGGCTGCCGAGAGCCTCTGCAGTGCACAGAATAATATTTTAAATTTAAGGTATTTGGTTTTTTTGTAAATTTTTAGCAAGTAAGTGATGCTGCTTTCTTAATGCGTGAACCTGACATGTAAATGCAGCAATCTAGTAAAGTTACAACAACAATAAGAGCACCATAGTTGCTAAGGTACTAGTGGATTAGAAAAAATTGTGTGGTGTTATTTTAATAATTATTTGAGTCAACTTTGTGGTCGAGTGAAGTTTACTTTTCAGAAGCATTTCAAGACGATGTTTCCTGGCAAAAAATGTACTGCATGTTTTTTTTTCTTTCGATTTTTTTAGTGTCTCTAACCTAGTTTGCTATTTTATCATAGTTACAGATTTTTTTTTAGATTTAAGCACTATTACATTTTTTTTTTTTTTATTTACTGGATATGCACAATCCATCTTTTTTTTTTTTTTGTGAAACTATTAAAACATGAAGGTTGTCAAATGTTTATAAATATAGACATGAAATGCTTATATATGAGCTTCTGTACAATATTATATTTTGAAATAGACTGTAAATCTATTTTAAATGTGTATGTATTAATTTGTATATTTTTCAGTGAGTAGTGTAGAAAAAGAATTGTCCTTCCAGAAATATATACATACACACACACATATATACATATAGTATGTGTTCGTATTAGACTCCTTCCTACGTCATCACCTTATGTGGCGTGCCTTGTCAAGAGCCGTCGTATTTCAGTAATTACAACAAGCACTGTAATGTTGACAATAGGCTACATTTAAAACAGACATGGACAATTAACAAGCTTCACACCAGTGATTAGAATTTGAAAAAATGTTTTTAAAAAAGCATTTTACAGAGACTAGGGTACTAGAATAAATCAAAATTGTGACACTACCATAATAATTCTAAAGTATATCTGTGGTGGCAGTATAAAATTAAATTCATTTAATGTGTGCCTTTGTTTATCATGAAATGAATTAAACATTAGTCGGAATATCTAAAAGATTGCAAATCATGAAAAGGAACATTTTGATTACATGGGTTGGTAGTTGCACTTAATCGTACTGTGTTTTTTTTTGTTTTTTTTTTTAAATACAGGCTGACTACCGATTGCTGCTAACCGGGACCCCACTGCAAAACAATTTGCTTGAACTCATGTCTCTTCTTAACTTCATCATGCCAAACATGTTTTCCAGCAGCACTAGTGAGATCTCAAAGATGTTTTCCACAGTAAGTGTTACCAAGGAGAGGAAGAAGGGGGCAAAATAAAGCTATTCTGTATATTTTTCACAGTTGTTATGTTTACAATATAGTGTGTGTGTCTATATTATATTATATATATATAGCTATATATATAATACTTATATATATATAATATATATATATAATATATATATAATATAATTTAAAAAATTGGTGAAAGTCATTCGTGCACAGCCCATGCAGGTGCTGACCCAAAACGGCATAGAATATGAAAAAGTAAAAAGCAAGTGACATCTCAACACCTGATGAAGACACATATTGTCGAAGTGCATTGGGTCAATTGCAACGAAGTTGCAGAGTTAGTAATGAGCTGCGTACTAAGTTGCCTACCAACTAGTATGGTACTATCTCAGTATCGTCTCCAGCTATGTACTGCAACGAAAAAAGAAGCGGAACAAAGTTGGGGACTAGCTGATCCCCAGCTTTAGTACGGTACTAAGGATTATGGTTTGTTTTGGTGTGCTTCTAAACAGGAACTGGAGGGGGCTGGAGTTAAAAGAAATCACTTTTTTTTTTTTTTTATCTGGATTTTTTTTTTCTCTGTGATTTTTTTTGTTTTTTTTTTTTTTTTTTTTCAGAAAATGTCATTGCTGGATTAGTTGTATCCACATTACAAATAATTATACTTACGAAATTAGTTTTGTTTTTAAAGGAATCTCAATCGCAAAATCTAGGATTACAAAATCCGGATCACTTAATCCAGATTACGTTTTGAAAAACCGGCCCCTGCACAGCGGCTACAGCACCGATCCGCTGTAGGGCCGCGACCCCTTCTTTACGAGCATATCAATATTCTTGTGTTGCATCACCTACCAGTCCTGACCCCTACCCCATGCACGTTACAGCCTACTAATATGTAGCATTGGCTACAAAAAGCATTCTTTGACACAAATATACATTTAGCCTGTTATATATAACTTAAATATATTACTTATGTATTAAATATTGCAATTCCGTTCCATGTGGGTAATACATAATTACTGTACGGCTTTAAATAGTCTCAATTATTTCACGATATTTGTAATAAATCATTTCAACTGTAATTGTAATATTTTGCCACTGGATCAATTTTTCACTGTGGAAATAGTTTAGGAGTAGGTGTATTGTTTTCCATATTCGTATAATGTAACAAAACTCATTCCAATGCTACACAAATATATTGCAATGGCAGCAATGATATCCCTTTATAAAAATAATATGCAAGTAAATATCTTCATATGTAAAATTTTGGTACACTGTGTGGATTTGTGATTATGAATTGTTCAGTTACAAAAGTTGCCAATACATTTGGGGGTTTTTCACATTTGTTCCACTTAGTACGGTACTATACATTGTTAGTCTATAGAAAGGGTTAGACTAACTTAGTCTCGTACTTAGTATCCTCTAGAGGGCAGCAGCAGTTATTTTGGGTTTTTTGCAAGTGAGACCTTTTTTAGTACACAGCTGGGGACTATCTTGAGCTGCCAAGTTCGTGTGGTTAGTACGGAGCTAGTATGCAAGTTAATACCAATTGCAACGGTTAGCACTCTGCTTTCAGTTCGTTGCAGTTGACCCATTGTGTTGTGTTTTTAACTTTTTTTTTTAAAACATTGCTGCTTACTTTTTACTTTCTTGAACATCAAGTTTAAAATGAATTAAGGATATAATTGAGCCGTCCTGAGTGTGCGACCCACAGTGCAAGCAAGTGGACTTTGGTTTGTTATATTGTCCACTTATTTGTTGTGCAATGAATATATATATATATATATATATATATATATATATATATATATATATATATATATATATATATATATATATATATATCACCACCAAAAAAAGTTTTTTTCATCCCATTGTTTTAAAAATATTTATAATTTCATCTTTCATGTAGAATCATCGTTTCGCAAAAACTTTTGAACAGGAGAGGATGTTACACATCGTCTAGTAGATCGGTAAATAAGATTCCTTAAGGACTCCAAAGGAGGGTGAAAAGTGAGGTACAAGCATATATATATATATATATATATATATATATTATATATATATAATATATATATATAAAGTTGTCTATTTTCGCTTTTTTATAATTTATTGGTAACTTACACAACCAGCAAAGACATGCTTTTATTTTAGCAGAACCTCACAGTCCGTTGCTGGTTATACCATATGCATAGCCGTGGAGAGGAATGGAGGTCATTGATGTTTTATGAACAGTTTTTCTAAAGTTCAAGTGGAAATACTCTTACAAGGGGGTCTGCAAAAATAATCTTATTTAGGCCTAGGTCAATTTAAATGCTTTGAAACTCAGACATTGTAAGGTTTCTACAATACTGGTAACCAGGGGTGAAATTCTCAACAAAAAAGTGCAGGTACTCATATGCACAGCCCGGTGTAAACATTTAAAAAATTGAGACAATTTGAGTCACAATGAATAAATGCTTAAAACATGTATACATATTGGTACACGATACATTTATAAAAACAAAATAAGCCTTACAAAATAACTGGTCAATTATACCTAGGGCTTTTGTTTTTATTTATTGTATTTTTCGGTGCTTATTTTTAGCTATTTTCAAGTTTTATGTAAATCGTTTTTTTTGGGGGGCTTTCGTTTTTGATATACTGTATGAAGTTAGTGTTTTTGGTTAGTTTCCAAAATGCTTGTGCGGTTTTTTTCTGTCAAAATATGTATAGTAGTAACTCGACATGACTTGCACATTTAACTCCTACCTTCTTTCCTTTGCTTTCTTCCACAATTAAATCCCTATGGTCACAGGCACATTCTTCGGGGGTTTTGTGTGTAGGCATTTTTTAAATCCTCTGTATCGTAACTGTAATACAGCTTTAAGTTCTGCTAACAAGCCTCTATTTTTGATCTCGCAAGCAGAGTCCATTAGAAATGTAGGAATGTGCCGATACTCGGTAGTTGGGGCGGGTTTAACCCTCTACGGTCCATTTATTCAACGTCTATCAGGTGTGTCAGGTCCTGTTTATTTTCACACGTGCTGTTTATTTTACATGCGCTGTTTTAAAACGAGTTTAAAAGGCCCTGCTTAGCAAAAGGACATCAGTACTGCATCTCCAGCCAAGCACCACCCCTTGTTTGCTGTATTTTTCACATATCCTCTCCTGATCACTGGTTTTATCACCAAACTCCTCAATAATGCGATCTAAGTCATTATTTTATTACTGTAACATCTCAAAGCTCTGCAAATGTCTGTGATATTCTTTCAGCGCTGGATGCAGAAACAGCTATCTCCTTTGTTTGTGTCCATGTTATCTCTTTGGTACAGGGGCCATCTGTATTGCTCAGATATGCCCCTTTTTTCAGTTTTATTCAGCTCCTATCGGTCTCACTTAGCCATTGAAAGGTTTTCTCAGCTTTTTCAGGAGAAAAAAACAACTAGACCTGTGCTGTACGTCTTTTTGATGTTGGACAGGGTCCGACATCGGACTGGAAAGGGAAAATTGTACGACATAGGACCGCAAAGGGTTAAAGTATTCAGAACGAATCAATGATAGATACAAGTCAGGAAGGCGGGACATTGCCCAGCAGCACTGGGAAGTGTATTTATTATTTTTGTAGTAGGTTTTATTTTTTAATGGGAAAGGGGTAACGTCAGTATCAATTGATTTAACCATTTCCAGTTTCGGGTGTTTATTGGCTGTCCACCAATTTATTATTTTTTTTGTATCTAGGGTGTTTTATTGGTTAAAACCGAAAATCAGAATTATAACCATAAGTTTGTTTTCTTCGAAGAAGCTGATGACTTACTGAAAACTTGGAGACGCTCTGCTTGTAGCGCTGGCATGATATTATATGTGAATTCAATTTGGAATTTAGTCGTCAGCAGTTTCTCAACCCCCCCCACTGGCGGGGGGGGGGGGGGGCGCGGTGAACTTATTATGAATAATACTGATATGAGAATAATAATAATAATAATAATAATAATAATAATAATAATAATAATAATAATAATAATAATAATAATAATAATAATAAAAAAATTACAAAAATAATAATTTTGAAAACTTTAAATGTGATTCATAGAAATTCGCACTCATTAGTATTTAATTTAATTTTTTTTTTTGTAACTGTGCTTAACGCAGTGAACCAGTCGGGTGGGTTTACATTTCAGCATTAGTTACCCACCGCTTCATACACAAAATTGATTGTTTTGTGGTGTGTGAAAAAAGGCAGGGTGTTCTGTAGTTTCATCCTCAGCATCTGAAAAACATAGTTAGAAAATATGAAGAAAGTTACCAGTACTTGGAATTTGGATTTACCTTTGCTGGAACTGCAGGAGAACCATGTCCTCAGTGTGGCATCTGTGGTGAAATACTGGCTAATGGCAGCTTGCAGCCTTGCAAACTAAGATGACATTTGGAGACTCGACATCATGGACTGAAAGATAAGCTGCTCAGCTTTTTCAGAAGAACTTGATGCATTAAATCAGCAAAAGGGGACTATAAGCAAGCATTCCAGTGTCTGCCAAGCGTCTCAAAGATTCTTATGCCGTGTCATACCACATTGCTAAACTTTGCAATGGACATTTGTTCCATTATGTTTGGGGAAAGCTCTGCCATGCAGGTTGGTGAAATTCCATTGTCAAATGATAATGAATTTCTCAATTTTAGAACTTGCTAGTGATGTGGACAAATCAACTGCTTAAATACATAAAGATGAGTACATTTTATGCCATACAACTTGACAAGACAACGAATATTGCTGGAGCTGCACAACTGCTCGAAGGAAGAACAGTTTATTTTAACGGACTGAAGCAAATTTTTGGCACCTGTTCTGTCCACATTTCTGGCTGTATTGCACAGCAATTCCCTCAGCTCTACTGCTGCAGTGAATGTGCTCCTACCTTTTGCTTCCACGTACCTGTGCGAAGCTGGATTTTTCAAACTTGGAGCCTTGAAAACAAAATACAGAAATCGGCTCCAGGTTGAAGATGACTTGAGGCTCTCCCTTTTGACCACCTACCTGCTTTGCAGTACCAGGCAAGGGCAAATGTCAATGACTGACATCAGCAGCACTATTGAAAGTAAGGTGTATTTTATTTATTCATTGTTTTTACTGTGCTGTACCTGAATGTCAAAAAATCGGAAATAATGCATTAGTGACGCTGGGTGGCAGTATATGTACTTTACTTCGTTAGTAACTCATGTTCATGAGAAGTTGATTTCTGAAATGTGACTTAACTGCCTTAAGTGATAAGCATTAAGAAATATTACACTATGCAGGAACTGCTGTAGAGGGTGTTTTTGTTTCAAGATATCCTTAAAAAAAAACGATGCTATGAAAAAATGATCTAAGTCAAACAGTGTACAATACGGGCTAAAATACGCCTCAAATGTATTATGTAACGGGCACTATGACTACTAATGGTGTACGTTTAATCTCCATAGTATTCTCTGAAATCATCCCCATACTTTCCAGACCCTGCGTACTCACCTTCAACGGATCTGGCCATGCTACAATAATAGTCTTGCATTAGAACATATATCCTTGTTTCTTTTATTTATTTTGTATATATTATGTATGTTACAATAATAAGTTCAGTGTGCTTCTCTGTTGTGTTTCTGTGTTGATTACAATGATCTATTCAAGAAATTATCCCTGGTATTGTGGTTTCTGCAAGAGACACATTTTCATATAGTAATATTACTGTGCTTTGCTTCTGCCTGTTTTTTTAGATGTGTTGGGAAAAGGGGGCATTGCACAAAGAAAAAAACACCTCGCCGTTTTGGTTTTCATTTACTATAATGTAACCTTGTAACCGAAAATACTTTTAGTTTTTAGTTTTTTTTATGTTATTGTTAATCCCTACTGTCTTACACATCACTTGCAGTTTTCGAAAATTTCACACAAATTCTGGCAATGTGGTAAATCGGTGTAAGGCAAAACGAATTATGATAATTTTATTTGTAATATTTATCAACTATGTAATTTATGGCAAACACTGACGTTGTTTTTTGCCTTAATTCATGTGCAGCAAGTTCGTTTAGAGTATTTCAGATTTCTCTGCCACACTAAAGAAAATAATTATTACTTCGTAATAATGAAATTACTCCATATACTGCTAAAGTCTTCTCTTGATCAACGAATGAGCACTGACACATAGCGAAATTGGCAGAGATTTGTGAAATCCTGATCGGAATGAAAGCTCGGCCAATCAACAGACAGTGATTATACTGTAGTTAATGGTGGCCAATAGCAGCTAAAAAAAAGCAGTAACAGGAAATGGAATGTAGCAGCACGAACTGTTCTGAATGCAAGCGCATTTGAAAAACGCAGATTAAATAAGTCTCAGTACTGGCATCAAAATAAAATAAGTACCTGCAGAATTTCACCCCTGCTGCTCACTAATAACATTCTGTATCTCATCTTAAAATATGCATCAAAAGTACTTGCTGTAAATTCTGTTGCTCAAAACCATTCTTTATCTGCACAGGTCCTAAAACAACTACCACCCAAGGAAGAGCAAATAGAATATTGTCCAATGTCAGAGAAGCAAGAACAATTCTACGCTTCTATTTTTGAGCAGCTAAAGAAGTCTGTTAATGGAGAAAGTATGTGTTGATTTTTATTATTTTTTCTCTGTGTAAGTTGGGTGTCAAGAACAATAGTCGTATAACATTTTGGTTGTATTCCCACATCTTTGTTTCCTGCCAGTCCTCAGTCATGTTTGATACACTGTATTACAATGAACAATTTAAATAAAATCTTGTCATGTTTGAGCTGAACACCCCTTTTAACGTCTATAAAATTACAGAGAAAAAGATGTGTAATGTGATGATGCAACTTCGAAAGATGGCCAATCACCCCTTGCTGCATCGTCGATACTACACAGAAGGGAAACTAAGACTGATGTCGAAACTTATGTTACAGGTAAAATGTTATATTTGCATGCAGTCTTTCATGAAAAAGTAATAATTATATTAACTCTTCAGCATGAAGTAACTTAATGGAAAGATCTCAAATTAATAATTAAAATATCTGGTCTTATACAATTGTGTGCTTTTTAAATTTCACAGTATCAGACATTATTTGACTACACATTGTTTTATTTTATAATAAATAAATATTGACCAAGATGTTATTTCTCATTTTGCAAGGGAACTTGTATTCTCCAGAGTTTTGTTTTACATAAGTCTTTAAGGGTAGGGTTTTTCATGAGAAATCTACAAGTTCAGTACGCCATCCAACCGGATACGGTAAATGTTAACTAAAAGACCAGTTTTTAAGTTCCTGCTACCTCATTTTTTTTAAAACTACAAAACCACTTTTTTGTTCTTTCTTGTTTGTTCTTCTCTCAACAACTTCTTAATGTTTTTCTTTTAGGAACCCACCCACTATGATGCAAATGCAGAGCTAATCTTTGAGGACATGGAGGTGATGTCAGACTTTGAATTGCATGGCCTATGTAAGCAGTATACCAGTATCAGTCAGTTCCAGTTGGATGTAGATGTGCTCCTTGATTCTGGGAAGTTTCGAGTGCTTAAAGATTTACTTGTCAAACTCCACGCTAAGGTAAGCCATGGATTGGTTGGAGGATATTCTCAAAGTTGGTCGTGATATTGGACAAGAGTTTTACTCTAATGATCATTTTATGAATTGAATTATATGGCGGTGGTGCATTTATATACTATTGTGACCCAGGCTCAGGCCATATATGTTTTGAAAATTGAACCTTTTTTTTGTTTGTTTTATTTTCTGCAGGGTGACCGTGTTGTACTCTTCAGCCAGTTCACCATGATGTTGGATATTGTGGAGATTTTGCTCAAGCATTTAAATCACAGATATGTGAGACTAGATGGCTCAACTCCTATGGCTGACCGGTATGTATTGCTGCTGACTGGATCTTTGTTAAATTAATGTACCAACCATTGAGAAACAACTCCTGGGAAACTTACCAATCTAAAGCATCCCACCCCCTTACAAGCAGTGGAAGGGACAAGGCAACACAAGCAATCACAGATAAGAACAACAGCATACAACTCTGCAGATAACACAAGACATCCATCATCATGGTCCACTAGGTGTATGACTTCTAACTGCTCCCTAGAGACCTACTGGGAGGCTGCCGAGGTTGTTGGGGAAGGCGCAAAGCATAAGGATGGATATTTACAGAATGCATGTGTGTGCTATCTGACAACATAGTCCTAAACCACTGGAGAATACAGAACCATACTGGTATGACAGCACAATGTACTGTATACAGCCCAACTGTGGCGGTGAGGCCATCCCTCCCATTAAATTGTATTCTGTTACTCGTACACACTCATAACACTGAAAAACTCTCACTGGTATGACACAGCACATTCCACTTGCTCATGTAAACACAGGTTTCATAAGTGTACCTCATACACTTCCTATTTTTTGCAGGTGACAATATCATTGTGTCACACATCTGTCACACGGGTGTCCTGTTCTTAGTGCTCCCATTCCCCCTGTACATGTTACTGCTAATGCCGGCCCATCACCCCTTCCTCCCTCGCAAAAGACTATTATGCCATTGAATATCTGCAATGCCGTACAACAAAGTTATGCTAGGGCAGATATTCGTATTACAGCACTATTGGTAGTCTTTCCTGTGTCTCATGATTGACCATACATATACACTTCCCCTCATGGTTCCCTGCATGCAGTTACCCACCCAACAAACTGACGCACATCAAACACGTGGATGCCACACTAGACATTTGTCATGGCAGTGGAATTCATAGAGGTACAGTGCGATGTTGGTGCCACTATTATGCATCCGTTTTCTACTAGACCTGCATAAGCAGTGCCCAGATATACACAACCCCACAACACTCTGGCATGGCAGTAGACCTCATACACCTAGTGGACCATGATGATGGATGTCTTGTGTTATCTGCAGAGAGTTGTATGTTGTTCGCCTTAACTGTCTGTGGTTGCTTGTGTTGCCTTGCCCCTTCCACTGCTTGTAAGGGCATGGCTGGGAATGCAGAGTTAGTGTTAAAAAATATTTATAGCTAGAAAGCCTGTATATTCTATTGAGCACAAAAAGTAAAAGTGGCTATATTGGTAAACTTGACTAAACATGTCACAGGTGTATATATGTTGAACACTGACACAGGTTTATATATAATACACATGATTTAGTTTTTCTTCACCGAGTCACACAGTGTTTAGCAATCTTAGCCCCACCCCCCACCAGCTCTATGATTTACTAGGCCCTGGTGCAAGACTAGCCCCCACCAAAGAAGCACAGCTCTGTTGCAGCACAACATAAAACCTTTTGAAAATAAATACATCAGCAACAAAATCTGAATCTGTCAAAAACACATTATTTTTATTAATAATAATAATAATTATTCTAATATAACTGTGAACAATACATTAATTAATCAAGTATCAAACAGTATATCCAAACATTTTAATGAGTGAATTGTAACAAAATGAATCTGTTTGATTAATAACTCAGTTTAGTTCATTTGAAACTTAATACCTTCAGATTAATCACAAAACGTATTAATCATAGGCATAAATTATATTTAAGTACAAAAGTTAGTATGAAAACATTTCTATTGAAAAAAAAACATGTGCATGTCAAAACCTAGCCCACAGTACAAATGCATTTGTTATAACTCATAAGCGAAAACATCATTCTATGAACAAGCTTAAATTAATATCCCAAAAGAATTTTGACCATCTGTTAGTAATATTCAAAGTTTGATGGAATTGAGAGGCAGGAAGACTCACACTGAACATGAACAGATTATCTAGCCTTTTGGCTGACAGCGATTGCGGTTTGTGCTTTGTGGAGATTTTGTTTAGACAAGTTCCAAGCAGTACTTGCATCATATGTAATAAACAAACATTAATATTATGGGCCAAATACATAAAAACAACTCGCTATACAGTACCATTGTAAATTTACCATTGTAAATCTGCTATGTTTATTGTATTTTGCCAGTATTGCGTGTACGGTTGTAATTTATCAATTAGACAGTGAATTAGCAGTAAAGGTGCTCTCCACTTAACGGACTCCATGGAACAATGGAAATCATTACTTTTATAAACGAAGTACGTAGTAAACACAATTTGAAACTGCGAACAGAAGTACCTTAAATATAAACAATACAAGAAAGCTTAAATGCCAGATTTACTGTCCTGGATGTACTTTTTGTGCAAAATATTTACCTAAGGAAAACTGTACATATTGAACGCAAAACATCTGCCTGTGGAACAGAAAAACTGTACCTAATAAAATAAAAGGTAATGTATTTATTAAACCATGTATTTAACGTGCCTATGGAACAGGAAAACTGTACGTATTAAACGGTATATACGTCATAAACGAGTCCATTTTAACCAGAGTAATGTCCCCATTAAAACCCATGTTTGGCAGGGACATGCCTCCTCAGCACGTTGTAAACGGAACTCTGTTCTAACAGGATCCGTTATAAGTGGAGTGCACCTGTACAGCTATGGCCAAAAGTTTTGCTTCTCCTTATATAATTAAATCATTTAGCTTCACAGAGTCGAATGAAGTCTGTTTAATAATGCTACGTAATACTGAATTACATACTGCTTTGTAGTTTTTCATACTGTGGCATTTAAAAATGTGACATTTTGAAGTCCAACATGCCTTAAATACTACTGTACAACTATTGTGGCTTCTGGTAGACTCTTGCGATATCGTTCTGTAGTTTCTTTGATTTACGCAATGTTAAATAAAACATCTAAGTTAATCTAGGAATGTTTTATTGTCTCAATCCAAAACAAAAATGTAGGTGATGCAAAAGTTGTGGCCATAGCTGTACAATCTCTCAAAACGTAATAGTTCATAGTTTAAGCGGACGTTTTAATTTTACTATAACAATTGAAATATCTAATATATAAAATGTAATATACTCTTATCATTTTGGATGTTAGCACTCTTGAACACAAACTAATAAATTCTTATATAAAGTAATTAATATAAAAAAAAAAATAATAATAATAATAAATAGTGCTAGGCAGACATGCTACACAATAGTGACATAATCACCTCACACACAGAACTGACAGGCAGGCAGGGAGAATGAGCCGGTGTATTGAGAGATCCAGAATGAGCTGTAACACAAGCACAACCACACACATTCAATGGGTCCCTAGGTTATCCCTCCCCCTTTCCCTCCCCAAGTCAGTCAGTGTAGTTCGTTGTCCATGGTCTCCTGCGTGGCCGCCCTGCCGCTTAATGATGGTGGTTTTCATTTTTTCACTGAGAAAGACATGAGGCCCCTCCATTGTGTTCCTCTGGTTTATAACTGGAACAGAGGCTGATATCAGCAGTTCAGTTGTAAGGGAGGCACCTCACACTGCTGCCCTGGGAATTTATTTTATTTTTAATTAAATTTTGCAGAAAATGGGGGGGGGGTTCACAATTTTGTTTTCAAAAGTTGTTGAAATACTGTCAATTATTTAACATTCATATTTTGCTTCAGGATTTCAAATTCAATTATTTTACACAATAGTTATTTGCATAACTTAAAATCTACAGGTATATCAGCATGACTTAAGGCAGTGTGTACATAAAAGGTGGGATGGTGCGCAATGTTAAACTTGACTGACGTCTAGACTAAAGAGAACACGTAAAAACTGTATACAAATAAAACTGCACCTTATGCTTCCATTTGAATAAACATACAAGACACAGTCAATAACGGATAAATACAAATACATCCTGGAGCAAAAGGAGAGGTCTGGATTGAATCAGCCTGTCTGACTTGCTTAAATAAGCAGTCGCTAAGGCATGAACTGCCAAATCACTCATTCGATTACTTGTGCTTTTTAAAGGGCATAGTGTCTAGTGGTGTATTCATTCGCTCTTGTTAGTGACAGTAAATGTTTGTAGCTGCCAGTCAAACTGACTGACAGCTTCAGTCTCTGCCCATCAACTAGCTCGTAATGCCTTCTCTGACGGGTATTTACGGAAAATACCGGAAACGATGATATGTATATTGTCAGTAAGTTGACATTGATATTTGTCTCTTTCAATAACTGTTTTATATATATATATATATATATATATATATATATATATATATATATATATAATACACACACACATGCGCGCACACACACACACACACATAGTGCCTACAGAAAGTCTACACCCCCTTTTTCACATTTTGTTGTATCAGTGCCTCATTGTTTCATGCATTTAAATGAGGATTTTTTTCCACTTACCTACCTACCATACTCCACACTAAGGGGGGAAAACCTTATACATTAAATACAAAACTGAAAGATAATTGCATAAGTTTCCACCCCCCTGAGTTTATAATTGGTGGAAGCACCTTTTGGCAGCAATTACAGCTGTGAGTCTGTTGGGATAGATTTGGCAATACCTAGATTTGGCAATATTTGACCATTCTTTACAAAACTGTTCAAGCTCTGTCAAGTTCCTTGGAGCGTTGATGGACAACAATCTTGAAGTCATGAGACAGATTTGATTGGATTGAGGTTGGGGCTCTGACTGGGCCACTCCAAGGACATTTTACCTTTTTGTTCCTTAGCCACTCCAGTGCTGTTTGGGTCGTTGTCGTGCTGAAAGGTGAACTTCCATCCCAGTTTCAGCTTTCATGCAGAGGGCAGCAGGTTTTCCTCAAGGACTTTGTTCCATTCATTTTCCCTTCTGTCCTGACAAGTGCCCCAGTCCCTGCTGATGAGAAACATCCCCATCATGATGCTGCCACCACCGTGCTTCACAGTAGAGATGGTGTTCTTTGGGTGATGTACTGTGTTGGGTTTGCGTCAAACATAATGCTTTGTATTTAGGCCAGAAAGTTCAATTTTAGTTTAGTCAGACCACAAAACTTTTTTCCACATGGCTACAGAATCTCCTCAGTCCTAGGTGTGCAAAGTTGGATAGAGACAGACTCACAGCTGTAATTGCTGCCAAAGATGCTTTCACCAGGTATTAACTCAGTGGGGTGGAGACTTATCCAATTGTGATCATTCAGTTTTGTATTTTTAATATATAATTTTTTTCTCAATAAAAACTTTTTTCCCCTTAAGTGTGGCGTCTGGTGTGTAGATAAGTGGAAAAAAGTTCTTATTTACATACATGAAACTGAGGCACTGACACAACAAAATGTGAAAAAAGTGTGTGTTTGTTTAATTGTCACAAAGACGGCCGGAGTGGGTGACTTCAGAACCAGGGAATACACAGAGACAAAACAGATGAAGTGAAATGATGGGGAAGCTTTCTTGTGCCGGTTTATTGAAAATAAAAATAGGTTTACATAGACAAAAGGCAGGACACGGCACTTTACACCAAAATAAATAGACACACAAAACAGACTATACTAAACAAACACGGTGAGCAGATAGACTAACAAACACGGTGAGTTTTAAATAAACAAGTATCGTGCTGGTCCCACCAGCACGCAATAGCAATTGATATTAAACTCTATTCCTCTTCCTCTCTCTCCCGTTCCCTACTTGCCGAACACCCAACCCCGAGTGAGTAAAATGTGCATCTGTATATACTGTTGTGCTGGGATTCAATTACCAATTAATTATTCACTTGAATCCCTGCACGTGAATTAATTATGTGCAACCTCGTGCTCACATATTAACTACTTTCAATGCACGTGAATTGATGTACAGTCCCATGCCTAAATACAATTATACATTTCTAAACACACGTGAAACACAGACCCGTTTATATCCCATGTACGAATGCCTATACACCAACATTTAACACACCACACGCAACATATAACAGAAAAATAGACACAGGGGCGGGCACTTTGTCACAGTAATATATATATATACACATACATACATACATACATACAGTGGCTTGCGAAAGTATTGACCCCCCCCTTGGTGTTTTTCCTATTTTGTTGCCTACAACCTGGAATTAAAATGGATTTTTTGGGGGTTTGTATCATTTGATTTACACAACATGCCTACCACTTTGAAGATGCAAAGTATTTTTTATTGTGAAACAAACAAGAAATAAGACAAAAAAACAGAAAACTTGAGCGTGCATAAGTATTCACACACCCCCCCCCCCCCAAAGTCAATACTTTGTAGAGCCACCTTTTGCAGCAATTACAGCTGCAAGTCTCTTGGCGTATGTATCTATAAGCTTGGCACATCTAGCCACTGGGATTTTTGCCCATTCTTCAAAGCAAAACTGCTCCAGCTCGTTCAAGTTGGATGGGTTCCGCTGGTGTACAGCAATCTTTAAGTCATACCACAGATTCTCAATTGGATTGAGGTCTGGGCTTTGACTAGGCCATTCCAAGACATTTAAATGTTTCCCCTTAAACCACTCGAGTGTTGCTTTAGCAGTATGCTTAGGGTCATTGTCCTGCTGGAAGGTAAACCTCTGTCCCAGTCTCAAATCTCTGGAAGACTGAAACTGCGCCATCCATCATTCCTTCAATTCTGACCAGTTTCCCAGTGCCTGCTGATGAAAAACATCCCCACAGCATGATGCTGCCACCACCATGCTTCGCTGTGGGGATGGTGTTCTCGGGGTGATGAGAGGTGTTGGGTTTGCGCCAGACATAGTGTTTTCCTTGATGGCCAAAAGGCTCAATTTTAGTCTCATCTGACCAGAGTACCTTCTTCCATATGTTTGGGGAGTCTTCCACATGCCTTTTGGCGAACACCAAACGTGCTTGCTTATTTTTTTCTTTAAGCAATGGCTTTTTTCTGGCCACTCTTCCGTAAAGCCCAGCTCTGTGGAGTGTATGGCTTACAGTTTCGGATATTTTTATATAACCCAACCCTGATCTGTACTTCTCCTCAACTTTGTCCCTGACCTGTTTGGAGAGCTCCTTGGTCTTCATGGTGCCTCTTGCTTAGTGGTGTTGCAGACTCTGCGGCCTTTCAGAACAGGTGTATATATACTGAAATCATGTGACACTTAGATTGCACACAGGTGGACTTTATTTAACTAATGTGACTTCTGAAGGTAATTGGTTGCACCAGATCTTATTTAGAGGCTTAATAGCAAAGGGGGGTGAATACATATGCACGCACCACTTTTCCGTTATTTATTTTTTACAATTTTTTTAAACAAGTTTATTTTTTTCATTTCACCAATTTGGACTATTTTGTGTATGTCCATTACATGAAATCCAAATAAAAATCCATTTTAATTCCAAGTTGTAAGGCAACAAAATAGGAAAAATGCCAAGGGGGGTCAATACTTTCGCAAGCCACTGTATATATGCAGTTTATCCTGGTAATTTTAGTGTTCAATACATGAATCAGAAACTGCAAGTGGTGTTTCTTGACTTACAGAAACATACACACTTTTTTTCACCAATACTAAAGAAAACAAAGCAAACAGTAAATTTCCTAGTCACTTTTTTCTTTGTGATTTTAAAGCAAATTGACTTGCCTAAGCACCAAAGCATGGCTCTTTTTTTATTTATTTTTTTATAGTTTTTGATAGGTGAACATTGGGAACCCTTTTGATTCCAACTTCCAAAAACTTTTTTTTTTTTTGATAATCAATGAAATAACATAAAACCTATTTTTTTTCCAAGGATCCATCTGATAGATGACTACAACACAGATTTGGATATCTTTGTGTTCCTCTTATCCACAAAAGCTGGAGGGCTTGGTATAAACCTGACATCGGCAAACGTTGTGATTCTCCATGACATTGACTGCAACCCATACAATGACAAACAGGCTGAAGATCGATGTCATAGAGTCGGGCAAACAAAGTAAGAACCCTTAATTCAGTCCTAATAAAACTGTGAACTTATAATTTGAAGTGTATGGATCTCTGAGTTTTCATTTCTCTATATTTATGTAATCTTCTAGTTACAGAAAAGTGATGGCAAACAAAACCAATAAAATATGTAAGAAATAACCCATGATAGGGTGTGCGGTAAGACAGCTCTTACCGCACACCCTGGGTGCATTGTGAGCCTTCAGCCACCCAGGAAGTGCAGTAAGAATTGTCTTACCACACACCCTGGAGTGGGTTATTTTGCTTATAAAATGGCTAAATAAATAAATAAATAAATTACACAAACTAGCCTTTTTAAGGAAAAAAAATTGAAATGTATTATGTATCCTTCACTGTGAAATAATACAACAGTTTTGTACTTTGCCATAAACATTACATTGAACATTACCATTTATAGTAACATTTTCAAGATAAAATGGCATTTGGGAATTGAAAGCAGACTGATATCCCACATCCTGAAGGAGGATTCACAGTACAGCTAAATACTGCACTGGCATGTGACATCAAGGGAGTAGCTTGGGGAAAGTGTGTTTTTTTTTTTTTTTGTGTGAGTAGGAAATGACCTTACTTCAGATTTTGCGGTCTTCAGAGAAGCTGAGAAATAATTTCAGAGGATGTTTTCACCTCAATGGACAATTATTACTGCACGGTCATGTGATCTTGTTAATTTATCCAGGCCATTTTGTAAAGCCTAGGTAAAATACAATAAGAACTTAGTTAATCAGCTGGGATAAAAAAAAAAAAAAAGTCTTGGGTAAATCTTATTTTTTAGCCAGGCTCAGTAACCATTTTGAAAGGACTCTCTAACACATTTTGTTGGTGTTACTGTACTACTGTGTAGTGAATTAGCTCAGGAACGAAGGGGAGCAGTGAATGTGACCAAACATTAAAACTAATATCTGTATTTTAGGTCTGTGAAAGTGGTGAAATTGATCAGCAAAGGCACTATTGAGGACTGCATGCTAAAAATCAACAATAAAAAATTAAAGCTTGAAAAGGATATGACTGCAGCAGATACAGGTAAGCAAATTTAAATGATTAATAGAAATATCCATAAAATGTTAGGTAAAAAAAGTTTTAAATTTCAGTTTTACCCCGAATTAGTAGTAGTGCTTATATGCAATGAGCCCTACTCCTATAACCATAAAGGCAAATATTTTCAGCTTAATAGCAATGACAAATGAGATAGTCTGTGATCTTTCTTAGAGCTACAATACCTTATAAATAATATTGTTTCCTGTGTTTAAAGGGAAAGAAGGCTCCATTCCTGAAGACTTGGCCACTTTGATAAAAGCCACCTTGGGACTCTGAAAGACAAGCCTAGTCTTTAATGCATCTGCCAACAGATTAAGCATGTAAAACAAGAAAAAAATGCAATCTTAACAAAATTGTCTTGCCCCATTGCCAGATAGTACTTTTTGATTTTTAAATTAAAATATAAACCACAAATATGAGCTAGTTGGACAAGCTACAGTGATGTGTTTTGATAAGAATTGTTTCTCCTTTTTGCCATTGGTCTTATTTAAACAATTACTACTTATCTGTGCTTTTTCTAATGAGGTCTTTACAGTCAGTTGTTTGTTTTTCAATGCAGCAGGGGTACCTTGATTAAGCAGAATACATGTCCAGTCTGTCTGGTGGCAAAATTTAATTTTACTTTACTAGATAAAAGGTTAAAGAATATAATTTGGTTGTTCCTCCTTTACTTTAGAGTGTGTGTTTGTTCTCTGTGTCTTGTATATTTTATTTTGTTCATTGTGTTTGTTATTTAGCCATTTCCTATTTGATGTTGTAACATGTTTACAAATTTAAATAAATGATTGCATCTCGGTGTGGTTTACTGATTAAATGGGTCAACTAATACCAAGATGCTTGCCTGGAAACACCCAGTTTTAATTATTGCTTTCACTATGCATGCTGTATGTACTAGAAAAGTACTTGTACGCTTTTATTTTTAAGGAATCATGAAGGCTCTGATTCCAAGTTATAGGGTATTATATTGAACCTCTGATCTGTAGAGTACCGGATCCTATGAATATCATCCAAAAGGGCCAGGGGGTAGGTTGGCATACTACTCTGCCTTTCTGAGAATCATGCACTAAATGCAAATTGTCACATAATTGGCATCTCATGTCATATCTAAGCAAATCACCATTGTTCTCCCCATGTCTCTCTTCATAACATCTCTGTTCAGATATAATGGTATTCTAGAAAAACAAAATATATATTAAAGTAATTGCAACTAACAAAACAGTACTACTGTTTGTGTTGCTAATCCTTATGTTACTATGGGTAATTATTCCAGTAAATTGTGGAAGGATATTGGTGTTACATTGGTGTGTGTCTAAGTCTAAACCCCCTTGAACTTTTATTCATCTTTAGTTGTGTCAGTGCCTCAGTTTCAGGCATTTAAATTAGAATTTTTTCCCACTTATCTACACACCATACTCCACACTTAAGAAAAAAGTGTTATTTAAAAAAAAAAACAAAAAAAAAAAAACTATGTAACACAATTTTTGTTCCTGGGTAGTAAGTGTTATTTCCTAATTGCTTATGTCTCAAAAGTATAGAAAATGGCTATTATTCCCCGCAAACTTTGCTTTTGTGATCAGGACAGTGATATTTCAAAATATCACTATTTCCAATAGGAAAATAGGCAAATGTGTGTCTTTTCATTCCCATAAAGTCAGAAAAAAACAACATATGAATCCAAATTAACATGTATTTATACTAAAGTAATACAAAGATGACTACAAAAGATTTAGAAGTGAGTAGTTTTTCGAGATTTACAATTATATTGTAAATACAGTATTGATGCTGTTTTGAAGGCAAAGGGTAGTCATACCAAATATTGATTTGATGTAAATTTTTCTTCTGTTCACTCACTTCGCATTTTGTTAATTGATAAATATAATCTATTAACATGTCTATTTTTGGAAGCATTCTTACTTTGCAGCATTTTTTTACACCTGCCTAAAACTTTTGCACAGTACTGTATGTGTGTGTGTATGTACACACACACACTGAACAAAATTATAAACGCAACATGCAACAATTTCAAAGATTTTAACTGCAAGAGTTACAGTTCATATAAGGAAATCAGTCAATTGAAATAAATTCATTAGGCCCTAATCTATGGATTTCACATGAGTGGGAATACAGATGCATCTGTTGGTCACAGATACCTTAAAAAAAAAAAAAGGTAGGGGCACGGATCAGAAAACCAATCCGTATTTGATGAGACCACCATTTGCCTCATGCAGTGCAACACATCTCCTTTGCATAGAGTTGATCAGGCTGTTGATTGTGGCCTGTGGAATGTTGTCCCACTCCTCTTCAATGGCTGTGCGAAGTTGCTGGATATTGGCAGGAACTAGAATACGCTGTCGTTCACGTCGATCCAGAGCATCCCAAACATGCTCAATAGGTGACATGTCTGGTGAGTGTGCAGGACATGGAAGAACTGGGACATTTGCAGCTTCCAGGAATTGTGTACAGATCCTTGCGATATGGGGCCATGCATTATCATGCTGAATCATGAGGTGATGGCGGCGGATGAATGGCACGACAATGGGCCTCAGGATCTCGTCACAGCATCTCTGTGCATTCAAATTGCCATTGATAAAATGCAATTGTGTTCGTTGTCCATTGCTTATGCCTGTCCATACCATAACCCCACTGCCACCATGGGGCACTCTGTTCACAACATTGACATCAACAAACTGCTCGCCCACACAACACCATACACGCTGTCTGCCACCTGCCCGGTACAGTTGAAACCGGGATTCATCCGTAAAGAGCACACTTCTCCAGCGTGCCACTGGTTATCAAAGGTGAGCATTTGCCCACTGAAGTTGGTTACGACGCCGAACTGCAGTCAGGTCAAGACCCTGGTGAGGATGACAAGCACGCAGATGAGCTTCCCTGAGATGGTTTCTGACAGTTTGAGCAGAAATTATTCGGTTGTGCAAACCCACAGTTTCATCAGCTGTTCGGGTGGCTGGTCTCAGACAATCCCACAGGTGAAGAAGCTGGATGTGGAGGTCCTGGGCTGGCATGGTTACACGTAGTCTGCAGTTGTGAGGCCGGTTGGACTTATTGCCAAATTCTCTAAAACGATGTTGGAGGCGGCTTATGGTAGAGAAATGAACATTCAAGTCTCTGGCAACAGCTCAGGTGGACATTCCTGCAGTCAGCATACCAATTGCATGCTCCCTCGAAACTTGAGACATCTATGGCATTGTGTTGTGTGATAAAACTGCACATGGCCTTTTATTGTCCCCAGCACAAGGTGCACCTATGTAATGATCATGATCACACCTGTCAGGTGGATGGATTATCTTGGCAAAGGAGAAATGCTCACTAAAAGAGATGTAAACAAATTTGTGCACAAAATTTGAGAGAAATAAGCTTTTTGTGCATATGGAGCATTTCTTTTATTTCAGCTCATGACATGGGAACAACACTTTACATGTTGCGTTTATATTTTTGTTCAGTGTATATAGTGCCACTAGAAAGTATTCATCCCCTTGGATGTTTTCACAGTTTGTTGTGTTACAACCTGAAATCTTGATGCATTTAAATGGAATTTTTTTCCTTTGATTTACACAACCTACTCCACACTTTCAATGTGTGAAAAAACAAATCAATTAAAAATAAAAACTTGAAAAGTCTTAATTAGTATTTACCCCCTTTGCTATGACACTCTTAAATAAGCTCAGGTGCAACCAATCACCTTCAGAATTCACACAAAAAGTTAAATGGAGTCCATCTATGTGCAATAAAAGTGGTTCACCTGATTTCTGATTAAATATATCCTTCTCTGTAAGGTCCCACTGTTGGGTAGTGCATTCAAACCAAAGATACTACCATGAAGACCAAAGAGCTTTCAAAACAACTCCAGGATAAAGTTGTGGAAAGGCACAGATCAGGGGAGGGTTTATAAAAAGATTTCAAAGGTATTGAATATCCCTTGGAGCACAGTCAAGTCAATCATTAAGAAGTGGAAGGTATATGGCATCACCCAGGATCTGCTTAGAGCAGGCCGTCCTCCCAAACTGAGCAGCCGGGTTAGAAGGGCATTGGTCAGAGAAGCCGTCAACAACTCTGAAAGCCCTACAGTGTTCCATGGCTGAGATGAGAGAAACTGTCTATATGTCAACAACAGCTGAGGTACTCCACAAATCTGGCCTATATGAAAGAATGGCAAGAAGAAAGCCATTTCTGAAAAAAGCCCATGTAAAATCCTGCTTGAAGTGAGAACATCAGCTGGCACACAGTATTCAGTTAGCAGCGACACAAGCTTGTGAGCTGGCCTGAATCTTTTTTTTTTTAATTTTCCCACAGTGGAATGATCTATAAATCTAATTTCAGATACCCACTTTAAAACAACAAACAGGGTCTTCATTTCTGTCCTGAAAACTTACACGCAGCAAAACAAAGATCACAGCATCAATCTGCTGTATCCCAAACAAACTTAAGTCATCGACACTCAGGATGCAGATATCGATCAAACCATTTTAGTTTAATCAATATTTTAGTTTAAGTAGTTTAAGAGTTTAAGAAGCTATTGGGTGCCAGCTGAGAAAGACAGGAAGTCCTGGAGTTCTTAGAACACTCATAACTTTATTTAATATGTATATAAAAATTTAAAAAATGAGGGCTGTCAAGCGATGACTATTATTACGGGTCCACGAAACGATTTCTGTGGAATCTTACTGTTGTTAGGCTAGAGAAGTCTATTGTTATTGTAAATATATATTTTTAGTATTATTTACAAGACTTCAAAATGCTGTGTAACCATCAACATCAAACTTTGCAGGTATCATCCCAGGTTGAATACAATTCTGATGCTAAAGAATTGCGCTCCTGTGTCAACCAAGATTGCAGCCTGATGCATTGTTTTGAAAAACCTTTCAAAATCTTCTGGGGAACCAGTTACATGATTGATCTGAAACTTGGCATATGTCATCAACAACCAAACCCACTTCAAGTTTGGCTGCGATAAATTAATATCAAAATGGCTTCCACCAAATTCACCCAAACGCTCCCCAAACATCAAACTGCTTCTGTTTGAAAACCACCAACTAACTCTGAACTTGATAGGCATCATCCTGGGGACAATGGAATTCAAATAGGGCAACATGGTGTTCTTTTAAAAAAAAAAAAAAAAAAAAAAAAAAAAAAAAAAAAAACATTTTATACATTTTATACATTTTATTAAATTTAAAACTGCTTCAGTTGAAAAATTGTTTATTTGATTAACTCTAAAGATAACAAGCATCATCCCTGTGTCAATACAGTTGACGTTTTTTTCAAAAATGGTGTGTTTGTGCATAAACCAATATGGCCACCTGATGCATTTCTTTAAAAACATTCCAAATCTTCGTCAAATGTAAAACTAGCTTATAACTCCTTACAAAGGGCAGATAGGTTAATGGTTACTATGGAGCACTGTGGCGGAGTGTCCCACCCCTTTATGTTTATTAGTGTTTTATGTTGTATCTAGTGTGCTAATGTTGATGTTTATATATAAAATACACGGGATATAAATATGGGTTACAAGCACAAGCGTTTAAAATGTATATTTGTATTTAGGCATGAGGATTGCACAGCACTTCACATGCAGGTAAAATAATATGTGAGCACGGGGAATTTCTCTTTTATTAATTCACGTGCAGTTGTACAGAGACTCCAATTGAATGATTGATTAACAATCGAGTTTTGGTACAACTGCATAAAAGCTGCATGTTTACACTCGCTTGGGGTTGTGTATTCGTGAGTGGAGAACAGGAGAATGAGTAGATTAAAAGTATAACAATTGCTACAGCGTGCTGGAAGTGCCAGCACAGTACTTTTTTGTTGGGTTCGTCCACTGTCTTGTTTAGTGTTGTCCGTTTTGTTTGTTTGGCCAACGCACCCTTTATTTTCAGCTGTGTGTTTTGTTTAAACCTTTTGTTTGTGATTATTATTTATTAAAACTCTAGACGCCATAGCCTCACAGATTCACCGCCATTCATCATTGTTTGGCGTCTGCATTTCTGATCTGACGTCACAAGTGGTGTCAGAAACAAGACGACAGCACCGCCAAGCGTCAGACCAGGAGTGTTTTTTTGTTGAGTGTTTGAAAAAAAAAAGGGTGAAAAGCAGCCAGAGAAAGCAGCAACCTCCCAAGCAGACAGGGCAGGTGCTCCGGTTTAAGATGACTGCATCCAGGGAAAGTCCTGATGAGGATCTGGATGCATTTGTGGAGGCTTGGGAGAGCCAGGGGGGATGGTGCCTCTTGTGCAAATGCTACAGGCATGGAGTGGCTGACTGCCCTCTCCTGGATAAAGAAGAGGGGCAGTCTCCATGCCAGGAGAGGAAGGTGAGGAGAAGGAGGCAGAGAGGGGAAAAGGTGAGGAGGAAGCCGAAGGAGCCAAGGTGGTCCACCGTGTGCATTGCCTATGGGCATGAGGACGAGGACTCCCCAGAGCAGGAGCCAGAGGAGGAAGAGCCTGAATGTTCTACCCCTGAGTGGGAGGAGCCCGAATGTCTTACGCCTGAGTGGGAGGAAGCCTGAATGTCCTATGCATGAGTGGGAGGAACCCGAATGTCCTACCACTGAGTGAGAGGAGCCCGGACGTCCTACGTCTGAGTTGGAGGAGCCTGAAAGTCTTAAGCCCAAGAGGGTGGAGTTGGTGCGTCCACAGCCCAAAAGGGAGGAGTTGGTGCATCTACAGCCCAAGAGGGAGGAGTCGGTGCGTCCACAGCCCAAGAGGTAGGAGTCAGTGCTTCCACAGCCCAAAAGGGGAAGGCAGAGCATCCACAGCCCAAGTCTCCACCACCAGAGGAAGAATACCTGCTGTTTCCACCTCCACCAGGTTTCAGCTCCACTGCTGTGGGAAGAGTACCTGCCATTGCCTCTCCAGGATCCTCTCCTGCCGTCGGCTCCCAAGTACCCAGCGCCGGTGGGAGAAACCCTGCCAGATGGAGAACTGCACCAGTCCTCTGCAACAGGCAGAGACTACACGCCACTACCACATCCATCGTCAGGAGACTACAAGCTGCTCCCAACTCTGTCGCCAGGAGTCTACAAGCCACTTCCACTTCTGACATCGGGAGACTACACGTCGCTCCCACCTCCATCACCGGGAGACTACAAGTCGCTCCCATCTCCGTCGCCAGTAAACTACACACTGCCTCTGCCTCCGCTACCTCCACCACCAGGAGCAGAGTAGCAGCAGCTGCTTCTGCCTCTGCCATCTCCACCGCCAGGCGCAGAGCAGCAGGAGCTGCCTCTACTTCCGCCACCACCATGGAAGGACTGCTTGCAGCTCCCACCTCCACCAGCAAAGGGTGAATTCCTGCTGGTTCCGCTTCCACCACAATAGGAGGATTGCTTGCAGCTCACACCTCCACCAGCAGAGGGTGAATTCCTGTTGGTTCCTCCCAAGGATGCCTGCCTCGCTCCACCCAACGATGCCTGCCTCGCTCTGCACTAGGATGACTGCCTCGTTCCGCCCTAGGATGCCTGCCACACTCCGTCCAAGGATGCCTGCCTTGCTCCACCCAAGGATGCCTACCTCGCATCGCCCAAGGATGCCTGCCACGCACCGCCTAAGAATGCCTGCCTCGCACCGCCCAAGGATGCCTGCTTCACACCGCCCAAGGACGCCTGCCACGCACTGCCCAAGGATGCCTGCCTTGCACCATCCAAGGATGCCACATCTGCATCGCCTGCAGCTCCGCATCTCCTGGAGTTGCCTGCTGCTCCGCAACACCTGGGGTTGCCCGCTGCTCCACATCGCCTGGGGAGCTACCAGTACAAGGTACGAGGGAGAAGTGGAGCTCCCGCTGCTGCTTCTATGGCCAGGGGCTCCCCTCCCGAGTTTGGCTTCTGAGGGTCCACTGCTGCTGCCGTTGCCTCCTGAGGGTCCGCTTGCTGCTGCCCTTGCCTCCCGAGGGTGCGCTGCTGCTGCCATCGCCCCGACGGTCCACTGCTGCTGCCGTTGCCTCCCGAGGGTCCTCTTGCTGCTGTCGTCACCTCCCAAGGTTCCTCTGCTGCTGCCGCCACCTCCCGAGGGTCCGCTGCTGCTGCCCTTTATTTTCAGCTGTGTGTTTTGTTTAAACATTTTGTTTGTGATTATTATTTAATAAAACTCTGGACGCCGTAACGTCACAGATTTACTGCCATTCATCATTGTTTGGTGTCTGCATGTCTGGTCTGACGTCACCCCTGCAAAGCCATCCTGTTCACAAACACATATAGGAAACCATATGTGCTCTATCCAAAAATCTATCCTTGCATGCGACCTTTGACCTCTCCTAAAGGTCAAATGAAAAATTAGCTTACAGCTCCTTAGAAAGTACAGATAGGGTCATTGTTATTATAGAACACATACAGTGCCTATAGTAAGTCTACACCCCCTTTCAAAATTTCCACCTTTTGCTGCCTTATAGCCTGGAATTAAAATGCATTAAAATAGTTTTTTTTTCATTTATCTACACATCTTACCCCACAACTTCCAAGTGAAAAAAATATTTTAGAAATTTATAGAAAATTAATTAACAATAAAAACTGAAATAGCTTGGTTGGATAAGTGTCCACCCCCTTGTAATAGCAATCCTAAATTAGCTCATATGTAACCAATCACCTTCAAAATCACACACCAAGTTAAGTGGCCTCCACCTGTGTTAAATTGTAGTGATTCACATGATTTCCTTGAAAAGTCCTTGAGGAAAACTTGCTGCCCTCTGCAAGAAAGCTGAAACTGGGACGGAAGTTCATCTTTCAGCATAGCAACGACCCAAAGCACACAGCCAAAGCTACATTGAAGTAGCTAAGGAACAAAAGGTAAATGTCCCTGAGTGGCCCAGTCAGAGCCTCAACCTAAATCCAATCAAAAATTTGTGGCATGACTTGAAGATTGTTGTTCATCAACTCTCCCCAAGGAACTTGACAGAGCTTGAACATTTTTGGAAAGAAGAATGGTCAAATATTGCCAAATCTAGATGTGCAAAGTTGGTAGAGACCTATCCCAACAGACTCACAGCTGTAATTGCTGCCAAAGGTGCTTCCACCAAGTATTAACTCACTGGATGGAGACTTATCCAATTCAGTTTTGTATTTTTAATATATTATTTTTTTCTCAATTAAAAAAAAGTCCCCTTAACAGTTTGGAGTATGGTGTGTAGATAAGTGGAAAGAATTCTCATTTAAATGCATGAAAGTCTAAGGCACTGACACAACTAAAGATGAAAAAAAGTTCAATGGGGGTGTAGACTTTCTATAGGCACTGTATAAGAACCCATATATGCTCTATCAAAAAAACCTCTTTGATTGTGACCTTTGACCTCTCCTTAAGGTCAAATGCAAAAGTGCCTTATAACTTCTTAGAGAGTGCAGGTAGGGTCATGGTTACTATGGAAGACAGACAGGAACAAGAATGCCTTAGAAAATGTTAAGTTGCTTGCAGCTTCTAGTTATTAGGCTTCCCAGCCAAAATGGCTGGGAAGCCTATTGTTTCTGTTAGTATTTAAAAATTTTTTTCTTCAGCTCTAAAAAATAAAATCTCTAAAATCAACAACGATGCATAGAAACTCACGAAACATGGTAGGGTGGTAGGCACCTAAGGGAAGTTGTGTCAGAGCGAAAATGAAGGTCATAGGTCACATGGTGTGGTGGCCATATTTGATTTTTCGAGAATTTTTGACCATTTAAAAAAACCTTCTCCAAAACCGCTTATTGCAGAGATGTGAAACTTGGTGCACTAGACTATCCTCATGGCCGAGATTTACAGTAGTTCAAGAGAAGAAGATTGGTCACATGGTCTGTCGGCCATATTGGATTTGTCAAAAACGTCTTCTTTGAAACAGTTATACCGACTGAAGCAAAACTTTTCATACTTAGCCTTGGCAAGGTTATCTATTTAAGTTTGTTAAAAGCAAGTCGCTACATAAAAAACATGGCCATCATGAGCCAATCAAATTTCATCTATGATCAATTTCCACATATTGTAGTATTCATTTAAGGCACAATGTTGTAGACTTGTGAATCTTCATAGAGTGGTGGTAGAGGCCTTTGGGAAGTTGTGTCAGAGTGAAAACAAAGTCATAGGTCACATGGTATGGTTTTCCATATTGGATTTTTCACAAATATTGGCCAATTTAACAAAATCTTTTCCAAAACCTTATGGTACAGATGTGAAACTTGGGGCGCATACTACCCTTATGAGCTATATTTAGATTTGTTCAACACAAGTCAATTAGTCACATGGTTCGGCAGCCATATTGGATTTGTCAAAAATATTCAAACATCTTTTTCTCTGAAACTGTTATGCCGATTTAAGCAAAACTTTGCATACATAGCCTTGGCAAGCAACTCGCTACATAAAAAAACATGGCTACCAATCAGATTTCAGCTATGGTCAAATTGCACATATTTGACATATTACCTTGCTAAAGCTCAAAAGCAAAACTTGTTTAGAACTCTTTTGAGAGTTTAGACTTTGTCATAGTTACACAAATGAACCCATATGTGCTCTACTCAAAAATGGCTTTGACCATGACCTTTGACCTTTTATTGAGGTCAAATGCAAAAGTTGCTTATAGCTCTTTAAAGAGTGCGGATATGGTCGTAGTTACTATGGAATTGTGACAAAGTGGCTACAGGTGCAGGAGTGATGCAGTGCATGAATGAAGTAGTGTGGCAAAGTGGCTGAGTGGATACAGATGCAGGAGTGATGCAGTGCGTGAATGAAGCAGTGTGGCAAAGTGGCTGAGTGGATACAGGTGCAGGGGTGATGCAGTGTGTGAATGAAGCAATGTGGCAAAGTGGCTGAGTGGATACAGGTGCAGGAGTAATGCTGTGCGCAATGAACAGACAAAGATTTGTAATCCATTTGATAAAGGGATTTTATTACTATACATGGTCTGGTGACCAAACAATAATTCCAGGCATTACACAATGTGTAATGCACTGGAAACAAAGAAACGGGTTGCAGTCCCAAATAATAAACACAGGTATCTTTCCCACAATGTACAAACACGATCACCAGTCCTGGGTCCGTGTGTGCTAAGGTCAAATGCAAAAGTGGCTTATAACTGCTTAGTGAATGCAGGTAGGGTCATGTTTACTATAGAACATTTTTCCAGTTTTTATTGAAATTTACGCGTTTAATGTCTCCATGTACTCTGAAATTAAAGCATAGAACAAATAAACAACTGGAGATAAAAAAGAAATCATGGAATCGTTTTGTTTAACAAAATTTAATCTAAATTTTTGACTCATCAAAGTAGCCACCTTTTGCAGATATAACAGCCGAACATGCTCGTGGCATTCTTTCTATAATGGAAATCAAATATTGTTCAGAAAGTTCTTCCCAACACTGTTGCAGAAGTTCCCACAAATGTGTTGCACTTGTAAGTTGCTTTGCTTTCACCCTTCTGTCCAGTTCATCCCAAACCAGCTCGATAGGGTTTAAGTCTGGAGACTGTGCTGGCCATTCCATGATTTGAAGCCTACCATCTTGTTCTTTTCTTCTAAGGTAGTTATGACATAGCCTGGAGGTATGTTTTTTGGGTCATTATCTTGCTGTAGGATGAACCCCTGACCAACTATACATATACCAGAGGGTATTGCATGACACTGCAAAATGCTGTGGTAGCCGTTTTAGTTCAGGGTGCCACTCACTCTGTGCAAGTCACCGACTCTGGATCCAGCAAAAGAGCCCCAGACCATCATGCTTCCTCCTCCATGTTTGACAGTTGGTGTCACACACCGAGGAACCATCCTTTCACCTACCCGATGGCGTACAAAAACCCTGTGTGATGAACTGAAGATTTCAAATTTTGATTCATTGGTCCATAAGACCTTCTTCCAGTCTTCAGTAGTCCACTGGCGGTGCTTCATAGCCCAGGCAAGCCTCGTTTTCTTATTTTGCCAACTTAGCAATGGCTTTCTTACTGCCACTCGACCTGTCAAATCTGCAGCTCGAAGTCTTCTCTTCACAGTTGAAACTGAGACTTGCTTACTTCGACCAGTGTTAAGCTTTGCTTGAAGCTGTTGTCCTGTGACCCGTCTATCATGCAAGCTGTTGACTCAGAAACTTGTCTTATGATTCTGTTATGGCTTTCGGTCTGCCAGACCTCTTCCTTTCAGAGTTTCCTCCAGTTTCCAAGTGCCTTTTGATGGTGTAGGAAACTGTACTCACTGAAACCTTGGCTTTATTTGCAATTTCTCTAAAGGAAAGACCTACACTTTTAAGGGTTATAATGGTCTGTATGTCTTTGTTAATTACCCTTTTCTCGCTGTTATGATAGAAATATATTACTTCCTGCAGTACAATACTGTCCAAATAATGCTTAAGAGGGTGTAGTAACACAATCTGTTCCAACACTGCTTTTATACAGACAGAGGGTTTGTAAGTAATCAACAAAAGTTGGGACACCTGTAGGAATTGTTAGCATCAACTTTCAAGGCTTAATTTACTTCCATTGCTGCAGAACAGTTGTAAGTTGTTAACCCATTATTTGTTCCCTGAAAAAGGCCTTTTTGTATAACTCTGAAATGTACATTATTTTTCAGTTTTTGGTAACCTAAACTTTTTTTTTTAACCTCTAGCAGTTTGCAGCTTACCTTTGTACCATTTCAGGTTATTCACTGGACTTGAACTGCTTAAATTTCTGCTTAAACTGGAAAAATGGGGGTGTTCTAAAACTTTTGACCAGTAGTGTATAGAAACCCATATATGTTTTATCAAAAAAATGTCCTTGCCCATGACCTCTGACCTCTCATATAGGTCAAATAAAAAAATAACTTATAACTCTTTAGAAAGTGCAGATAGTCATGGTTACTATGGCACATATATATAGGAACCTGTATATGCTCTATCAAAAAATGTCTTTGACCGTGACCTCTCTTCCTCTCCAAAAGTGGCTTATAACTGCTTAGTGAGTGCAGGTAGGGTCATGATTACTATGAAACACAGATAGGAACAAGAATGCCACCTTGGGAGCTGACTGTAAGTCGGAAAGCGCGAAAAACTTTGAGGTGACCTCTGTGGCCTTGTGGGACCTCTGAAGGCTCACATCAATGGTCGCCCTGCAAGTCTGCCCCAGTGTAATTGGGGCATCCAGTAGCGCCACCTTCTTGGTCTCCATGAACTTGGCTTGTGTCAGCCACAAATGCCGGCGAGCAGCCACCATCACCAGCAGCGACCTCCCTGATGCCTGAGATCTATGCAGACGGAAATGAGACTGTGGGGGCTGGGGCTGCCCGGTGGTAGGGGGCAGTCTGCCCTGAGATTTCAGTACAGTCTCCAGCATGGTCTGCTGGGCCCTTACAGTCTCTGTCAGCTCTGAGAAGCGCTGCTCGGCTGAGCTTGGGTGCCTTCGAGGCGACTGAGGTGGTGATCGTCTGCGCCTGCGTGGGGAAGGGGAGTGGTGCCTGTGTGGCGACGGTCTGTCCCCTGGTGAGCGTTCCCTCGAGTGGTACCGCATTGGTGGTGACCATCTCACCTCCCCTGAGAGGTGTCTGCGCCTCTGTACCAGTGGTGGGGAAAGGGAGGACTACCCAGTTGTGCGGGATAGTTCCCTGGTCACTGTAGCGGGGGGGGGGTCTCTGAGACTCTGCTCCGAGGTTGATGCCGACGTGTAGCGCGGACGGTGCCGGGCTGTAGACGGCCTCAAAGAGGTTCACCGGTGCCGAATCAATCGGTGCCGAGAAAAGCACTGTCGATGCCGAGTGGACCTGTTCGAAGGTCGTTGCCGATGATAGGCATGGTCAGGGCAGAGCTGTAGGCGGCGCCAAAAATGTTTACATCGGTGCCGAGTCAATCTGGACTGGGTAGGTGCTGTTTACTCAACCTTGCGATCGGCGGGAAAAACCGCCATCGATGCCAGGGTATGCACCCGATTCAATCGCTGTGGTCACTGGGGGGGGGGGCAGCCGCACTAGGAAAGCCCTTGGATTGAGAGGGGTGCTAGGCCCAATTAAATCAGAGTAGAGGATGACACCGCGAGCCCACGGGGTCTCCTTACAGCACCACAACAGCTCTCCATACGGTGTATCAACTACACAAAGCCTCGTTTAGTGAGAGCAATGGCCGCTCGCTAATCCCTTAAGAGGGGTCAAAACTAGCTCTAGTCAGAAAACTGACGCGAGACTAAAGCGAGAGCACTCTTAGACACGCTCCAAGCAGTCCCTCTTCAACAGGAGGTGGGAGGGACTTCCCCCTCACAGCAGGGCCCTGATAGGGCAGCTTTTGTATATATGCTCAGTGACTGACGGTCAGAGAGGCTCTTCCAAATCTGTAATGGTTGTCATTCGAATTAAAAGGGAACAGCAATATCGGAGTAGAAAGAATTCAGTGAATATAGAAGGAAGCCAGACAAATTTTGCTTTAAAATAATTAGATTTTGGTGAATTCTGATTTAAAATAAAATCGGGAAAGTGTTTTTTTTTTTTTTTTTTTACATAAAGCGAAATAATAATAATAATAATAATAATAATAATAATAATAATAATAATAATAATAATAATAATAATAATAATACAAGAAGGGATGCAGTGAATTATAGAAGAATTAATCAAGTAATGAAAAAAAAACTAATTTACCCAAGTACGTAACTTGCAGACATTTATTTTTTTTGCCATGAAGCTCTCTGACTTTACTATTTCCGAATTCAGCTCAAATGCTGTAACATTTACCGTAGCATTAACTACATCTCCTTGGTTATTTTATAGATTGACAGATGAGCTGGTAAATCTACACGTTTACTGGTTAAAATATAGATTTACCAATTTTACGCATGAACCGTAAAGTGTTTAAAATAAATACATAAACAGACAGACATACATAGACAGATATAACTAAGGCAATGAAGTTATTAATTCTCTCTGACAACGAGCGTTTCGCTACAAACTATATCAATTGAATGCTATTTGCTAATGTGCATTTGAAAGACAGAATTTCTGTCAAATCGATGTATATCAATTGCGCATCATCCATTATATACAGTAAAGTGTGGTTCCTCTTCAATTTGCAAAAACGCTGCCATTATTTAGTTTTTCGTCTTCAGTTGGACCTTTAATTTTCACTTAAATTTCCCCTTAAGTCGTTTTGTTCACTTAACTAACGTTAAAACTTAAGGGAAATACTTAAGTACAAATACAACCCTATAAGTACAAAGATCTCCCTTAAGTTGTTTCATGCAACACACTTAAACTTACAGAACACAAGGGTAAAACTAAGGAGAAAATTCACTTAATGTGTTTTACGCAACTGGGCAGAGCCCCTGAAAGACGTCAGTGAACAGCGAATAGGGATTTCCCCTCCCTCTGCAGGGAGTGGAGAAAAGTTGACTCAAGGCGGAAGTCAATAAGTACTGAGAGACACCCAGCAACAGAAAGGATTTGGCTGGGAACAGGCGGAGGGAGATCACGGAGGTTTACGAAGGTAAGAGATCGAGGGACAATAGGGCACTGAAGCAGGGGCAGGAAGTAGAGACAGTAAGGGGAAAAAAAACACACACACACACAAAAAAAAAAGCAACAAAAAAACCCCTTTTTCTATTTAATTTGTACAGGTAAAATATTTCTTCGGGGACGGTGGGTAGACTGATGTGGTAATACCGTAATACTTAAATGTGCAGACAAGTGCTACGAACTGAAATGTGTTTCCTGCAAGTACTGAA